>NC_037532.1:12254870-12297846 GCF_001531365.2 Cynara cardunculus var. scolymus
GTGCTTTTCAGGGGTAAGAAAGGCTCAAGGTGACACTTAAAAGAAGCCGTGTCACAACTATCACCTTTAAATTTCTTTTTGTGTTTAATTTACAAACTTGTCTTTGGAATTGTAAACTTTGGTTAAYRGTGTAATTAAAATTTTAATTGTATGGTTGTGTTTCTTTATACTCTATTGCTACGAGACTCTACCTGCCATACCTCGTGTTTCCGCTTTAGCGGGGTGTGACATATATATATATATATATATATATATATATATTTCTCTCGTTAGGTTACCCGAACTAGATCTAGGATTTCCAATATTTGTTGTCGGACAGGATTTGGGTTCGGAGGAAGATTTTGTGCTCCCTGTCACATAGCCTGACGTCCTGCTCGAGGTATGTAGACATCATACTTGACATGGTCTGACGGACCACATCAGCAATATTAGGCTCACTTCCACCGTCCATTAAATTGGGGTTGGGGTTTGGGTTACCGTCGGATTAAGTTCTGGATTTGTATGGGCGACCACGTCTCGACATTTTAAAATAGAACAACATGAAGATCATAATTCAAAACAGTTATGGATTGAAATCAGTAATTAGAATTAAAGTCTAGTATACCCGTTCTTATGTCTACCCATTCCTCAAAGGTCAAGCATACTTAATCTACAAGTCAAAACCTATGCTCTAATACCACATTTGTAACATCCCCCGTCCCCGTGGTCCATAACAGATGATGTCACGAACGAAACTTAACATAAATACAAAACTAATTCAGAGCTAGTAATAAACTCTAAACATAAATTACAGACTTCTAAAACATATTTTACAGTCCAAATATTACACTTCAAAAAGTGTATATAAACTTAGAACGTTTATATAAAAAATGTATATAAACTCAAAATTTTCACGCTCGATCTCAAGTCCCGACCCTATAAGCGTCACTTCGAACCTGCCATGTCATAAAACAAAAAACAGCTAAGTACAAGGCTTAGTGAATGGATTATAATATAAATTCAAAATAATAATAAACACATCGATAACAAAGCGGAAGACTTAAAAATTCAATTGAAGAAAGTTCATGAAATTCAAGTTCATAGTTTTGTTTAATTAAGAAGAAATTTTAGTAATATTCAAAAGCAATAATCTCAAGAATGGTTCACATTTTAACTTCAAAATGTAATATAAATAAAGTCCGTCAATTCCTATTGTGTTCGTGAGGTGGTCAAACCACAGGAACTATTGGGCCGGCATGCGGGCACACATACCCGAATCCCCCGTGCATAACCACAGTTGCATTCTTTGTGGGTAAAAGTTCTAGGATCTATCCATCCGCCCTGGAGCTAACGAAGTCGGCCTAGTTCCCAAAGTCGAATTCACGGAAGCCACTATTGGGCGTAACTCTGATGGACTGAGTTCACCTGCAAGACGTCATGACTACAAAGCCGTCATAGAAGACATCCTAGTTGTTCTAAAGACAATGAAAACTAAACATATGTAACTTACCCAAATAGCGTTCATAAAAATCAATTTCAATATAGTTCACAAGTTTCATAACCAAATCTATACGAGCCATATTTTAATGAAACTCCAAAAGATTCAAACAAAAGATTCAATAAACCAAAATCAATGTATATGTGTGTATAACATATTTATTGATCACATTCAGTTAATCAATCACAAAGCGGTGAATCACATTTAGGAAGGGTCAACTACAACAAATAGTTGTCCACAAGTCAAAAGAAGTGAAATTCATACTTTAACCAAATTGAAATGTAACACACAATCAACCGAGACTCACGATGAAGTTTAACTCGTTCGATTGCTTATTTAAACCATGAATTATTATTACTCGCATAACATAAAACTCACACTGCAATTACTCTAATAATGTATGTAGGTTATAATGGTATTTAAACAACTTAGTTTCAACTCTTTCTACCTACAAAATATGAGTTTTTTTCGACGTATAGTTTGTGATCTATGCACTGTCAAAGTACGGACATGCACAGTCGATAAAATCCGATTTTCATTTTTTTTCCAACTAACTTTTATGATTCCAACTTTAGGTACCCTTAATATTTTCCTCGGGATCCAAGTTAAACATAAATACGGCGGCCTGCTCCTTTCACAAGAAAATTATGCCACTACCATTCTATCTCGGTCTTATATGGTGGATTGCAAACCCAGTTCCACTCATGTTGACACTTCCCCCAAAATGAGTGCAACAAGTGGTAAACTACTACCTGATGGGATACATTATCGCCAATTGGCAGGAGCTTTACAATATCTTACTATCACCCGTACGGATCTTACATATGCGGTATAACAAATTTGCTTATTCATGCATGCCCCACGCGATCCACACTTTTAGTTCCTCAAACGAGTTCTCTGTTATCTTAAAGGAACACTTACTTATGGACTCCGTATCTCACCCTCTAGATCGACCCAACTTATTGCATATTTTGACGCCGATTGGGGGGGGGTTGCCCCGACTCTCGCCGCTCCACTTCCGGGTACTCTGTTTTCTTAGGAGATAATTTGGTTTCCTTGTCATCAAAACGTTAGCCAACCATATCTCGATCAAGCACTGAAGCAAAATACCGTGGGGTTGCAAATGTAGTTGCCACATGAGTTGGTTACGCAACTTACTTATTGAACTTTATGTTCCCATTCGCAAGGCTACAACTGTTTACTATGATTATATATCGACTGTATACTTATGTGAAAATCCCGTACAACGTCAGCGTACAAAACATGTGGAACTTGATATTCATTTCGTTAGAGAAAGGGTTAGAATTGATGCAGTCCGGGTTTTACATGTTCCAACCGATTTTCAGTACGCCGACATCTTCACAAAAAGGGCTACTGCATCATCTTTTCCACCGTTTTCGGTCCAATATGTGCATTCGTCCTTCTACTGCTCAGACTGAGGGGGTGTACTAGCTGTAAACTTGTTGTATCATTTTTAGAGTTAGTCATATCTATTTTAGATTGTTATTTGGTAAATGATCCCCCCTAAATGAGTGGAGATCAGTTCCTGATTTGTAACTTCTCCTTTGTATTTATATTCGAATGTTTGTGAATAAAGATCATCTTGGGAAATACATTTTCTTTCACATAGGTCTTCTATATGAGTCAATGATGGAGCATGACACAAACACTGATTGAGTCTTCTTACCTATCTACATTGCATTTCCAGCTATAACATCCTTGATAGTTACTTCCTTTCAAGACATTTTCAGAAAAATATGAGAGAAACATAGTCTTCTATGTTATCAGACCGTAGGTTTATGTTCAATATGATCATGACCATGATCTCATATCTTGCTTCATAGTATAGGCACTTGATGAGTTAAGAATGGCCATTTGTAGTCATTCACAAACATCTTCATCTTGTTGTGTTTGGCATTAATGTTGGAGTATCTATAGTCTAGACCATGTCTATGATTTGCTCTTCAAAAGGCAACTCATCAAATGGCTCAGCAGATTGTGCAATTGCTTCTTTTCTTATTTCTTTTTCACATAGATTAAAAACAATGGATATTTGGATAAAAGCAAGTTATGTTAACTTTTCAATCTTTACCAAATATCCATTTAGAAGAGAATTTTAAAGGACTCACTACTGATAATATAATTATGATTTCATTTTATTAAGGTTATATTTGGTAAATTAGTAGATAAACTTTTAGGTGATAAGTTAGTTGTTAGCTTAGCTGATGAAGAAATCACGTTTGGTAAAAACTAGTTGATAAGCTAGATGAAAATGTAAAATGATCAAAAAAGACATCTTAAAAAATTAGTTAATTACAACGTTTTGTAATATAATTAAAACATATCCCTAATAATATAATATTTTATTTAATATAAACAAAATAGTAAAGAACTTTTAAAATCGAGAGCGAGACCAAGAGTTCTAGAACAATTGAATGGAAGAACTTTTAATAACTCATGTTGAGTATGAGTTTGAATCTCACCTTGGGGGATGGGGAGAAGGCATAGAGGTATGATAGGGTGAAGACATGAGTAAAATGTATCAAAAGTATCTTGGGAACATGAAAAAAATATAATAATGTGCATTGGTAACTTACACTATATGTTATTTTAATTGTAGATTAAGATATTTTAAGACTAAATACATAAAGTAGTAATATTTAATGCATTATGAGTTGTTTTTAGACTTTTAAGACTTTGTGCATAAATATATAATACTTTGTGCATTAAAAATTGTTTTTAAGACTTTTTGATAAATCTGGTTTATAAGGTAGTGTAGATATGAATAAAAATAAAACTGGTCAACCTCACATATCCTAATTAATCTATAACCTTTCAAAAAAAATATAATTTATAATTAAATTAAGTATTTTATTAAAATCATTTGATATACAATTTTATTATGTATGAAGCAATGTTAGTATAACTTTAATTTTTATTTAACTTGCATAAACATTTTTAAATTAATACATTTGTTTTTTGCTGATTAAATATATTGAACAAAAATACTAATATAAAAATATTGATATGATTAATAATAATTATAAATAATTAATGGGGGTCGTTATTTGCCCCCACGACTATTAAAAAGTCAAAAAAGACCTAGTAATAACATTAAATGGTCTAAAAGTTTGAAAAGTTTTTTTATCTCTCTTATGTCCACTCCTCTCTCTCTTACTTTTTTTTGTTCTTTTAATTAACAGATAATAATAATTATTAGTCTATAGTAATTATATTATATATTAATCATATTTAAAACCAATAAATTGGGAAGACAATAAGCGTTGTTATTTATTAAAAATAATATATCATTTATTTTATAATTTTACAAGTTTTAACCATATGTATATGGTCGTATAATCTGTCTTTATAAAAATCGAATAAAAACTTTAAAAATTCATATACAAATTATTAATTTTCATTTTATCTATATTTTCATATAACATATCATTAATACTTCTGCAACTTTAAAAATTCAGAAAATAATTCATCAGTTTTTCTGACTTTAAAACTTAAAATGTAACTAATTAATTCTTATTTAAGTTTTTGAATATTCAAATAATAATTTCATCAATTTTCAGCAATCTTCTAAAATTTAGATAATAACTCGTCCTTTTTTTATTATTAAAAATTCAAATATAAATTGTATTATGTTTTTTTATAAAAAAATAATATTGTTATAATAAAAATATACAGAAAAGAAATTTTGAAAACTTAGAAGAAAAAAAATTGACTTCTTGAAAATGTTAATGAACTTAATGTTAATTTAATTAACTTAATATTAATTAAATGAAGTGATATATATTACTATTACTATAAAAAGGGAAGTGAAATTTGTATTTTCATTCACAAACAACCATTTCAACATTCTCTCTTTACGATTTCAAACTTGTTAATGGCTAGTTGGAAAAACGATTTTTCAATTTTATCGAGATTAGAATGTGAGGTAAATTCACTTACTATTTGCGATATATTTTTACTTACTAGTTTGTAAAATATAATTTTTATATGCATATGTATGTTTAGGAATACGATATTTACACAAATCAAACAACTTACGGTGACGATTTGCATTTTTATCAAAATTCCAATAATAAGGTATTTTCATTTTACTATTTTGTGACATTCTTCACTTACTATTTTTAATATAGTTTTTTGCATGTGTATGTTTAGGAATATGATATTTACACAAACCAAGCAACTCAAGGTGAAAATTTGCATTTTTATCGATTGGGTGCAAAAGTTGAGACGTTCCCTTGGTTACATTATTGTCACGAAAAGATCCAAGACAAAACGAAGTGGAGTCATGTCTGAAGTTATATTAATATGCGATTGTGGTGGTAAATACAGAGGTAATTGTAGTTCTAGTAGACATACTGGAACTAAGAAAATGGACTGTCAATTCGAGTTAGCAGGAAAATATTCGTTAAGAATGATTGTTGGACATTAACAATGATATGTGAAAAACAAAATCATGAACCTGCAGAAGATATGGAAGGTCATCCATATGCAATGCGATTGATTGAAAACGAAGTTCGCTTAGTGGAAGATTTGTCAAGGAAGAATGTCAAACCACGTGATATTCTATCAACATTGAAGGAGCAAAATCCAGATAAAGTGTCTACACTCAGAACAATATACAATGTACGCCGAAAATTTTGGGTGACCAAACATGAAGGTAGAACTCAAATGCAAGTTGTCATGTCATTTCTGTAGAAAGAAGACTACATGCATGAGGCGCGTGCAAATACTCTAATCAGTTGGAAGATTTATTTTTCATTCATCCAATATCATTGACATTGTGACGTGCATTTTCACACATGTTGATAGATGCCACGTATAAAACGAACAGGTATAAGATGCCCCTCCTTGAGATTGTTGGTGTATCATCAACTAATGTGACTTTTTGCAAAACATTTGTTTTTATGCATAAAGGAAAAGAATCCAATTATACATGGGTATTGAATTATCTCAAAAAGACAATGGACGGATGTGCATCTCCACGTGTTATCGTGACCGATCGAGAGTTGGTGTTGATGAAAGCATGTAATTAGCAATGGAACTGTGGATTTTGAGCGATAGCTGTTTGTCTCGGTTGCCAAGAAGATGAATGGTCATCTATTCGATATGATTTAATGGAGGAGTTAAACATGTATAAGAAAGAATATCTCAAGGTGTATGGCATTGAACTATGGCATCAGCTTTATAACTCCTTGAACTTCTTTGAGTTGGACTCATTTGCACCAAATGAGCATTGAATGGATGTTTTTGAAATGGGTTTGTTGATTGCTTCAAGATACAATGTGATACTACATTCTTTAACAACTATAGGTAGTTTGATATTCTTTTCACTTCGATCTAGTCCTCCGCCTTTGTATGAACATGTTGCTTTTACAATTGGGTATGTTAACAGTAATCAATACATCAAAATATTTTGATAAAAGGGCACCCATCGTGCCAAATTGGTTTCATTTCAAATATGACTGCACAAACGCATGGACTACTCCGTACATGACACGAATAAATAAGTGCAAACAACTGTTATCTAGTAATCGTACTACGAAATTTATTTCACTTGATTAAGTTATAATATTTTCAGACCTTTTGTACTTTATTTGTTGATTTATCAATTAACTTATTTTGATAATCTTTTTTGCATTAAATTATTTTATCTTTGTAGCTTTAAATATTTAATTAAAAAAATACATATATAAATTATTAGTTAATTAAAACGTTAGCAATACAATTATAAAAATTAAAAATAATTTTATAGTTATTTGAATTAATTTAGAAATAATTAGTTGGCAAAAACTTATTATAAAAATAAATTTACAAGACATAATTTTTTGAAAAAAAAAATTAGTTGACTTTGACTTAGACTTAAAAGGATAGGGGGACTAATATCAATGTATCATTAAAATCAATTAATAAATTTTTGGTGTCAGTTAACGCTCACCAATGAGACCTGGAGAAGACTGCAGCTACAAAAAATCTACAATGGACTTGGAAGTGCTTGAGCAACCATTTGGTACGAGTAGCATTCAAAACGCATCTCATCATGTTCATTGTGTAAAACTATACTCCTTTTTGGGTCTAAAAGATGACCCACAACTTTAAAAGTAACCTTTCGATACTTGTTTTTTTTCCGACTCAAACGGGTTGCGTTGCGGTGGTGTTTTGTAGTTGAAAGAATTTCTGTAATACCGAAAGGGGCATGTACGTAATGGTAATGCCTAAAAAGTTGATTCCTCCTACATATATATAAGCTGTGATGTGATTATTTCATTACAACAAACAATACAAAATTATACCTTGAAACAAAAGGATTGGGGTTTTCTTCTTCCACCGTCTTTCTTGCGTTGCAATCAAAATAAAATTCCGGTACACTTAATTGGCAAACCGGAAACATATGTACAGCAATTAACCTGCAAGTAAAACACGAATCTGAATTTCGATACACGATAATTGAAGAAACAAGATCATCAACCCCAAAAGCACGAGGTTTAGGCTATGTTAGGCAAATCAACGGCTGATATGCTGGTCATGTTAACTTAAAAACTAGTTGTTGGCTAATAAGTAATAGCCGTTAGCCAAGAACTAGTCACGTTTGATAAATAAAAGTAAACAAAAAACAAAACTACTCCCTCCAACCCAAATAAGTATCTACATTACTGTTTTACTTTGTTCCAAAATAAGTTTCCACTTTGAAAGTAATTGTCTACTTCCCCATTCTACCCTTAATTATGGGACAGAAAATTCTCTCCTATAATTAAGAGCAAAATTGTGGTTCTGTTGGTTAAAATGTGTAATAATTACACATTCCTAAAACTGTACATCTTTTTTCATTGTGGGGATTTATTTTGCGAAGGAGGGAGTATCTAATAAGCTAGATGATAATGTAAAATAACCAATAACATGTTGAAAAATTACTTGATTCTAACACAAGGGACAAAAATTGGGAAAAAAGTAAAAGTATTCACAAAAACTTATTGAAAAGCTATTTGAAGTAGTTTTCCAAAAAACTAGTTTGGAGCAATCTTGAATGGCAAATGCTACCTCTACCAGAAGTCATTTTATCAACTACACTCCAATACCAAGAAGCTTCCCAATGACTTTTTAATGGAGAGAGAGAGGAGATGCTTAAAAGCTTTGTAGACTTTGAAAAGAGCTTTTGCAAAAAAGCCTTCCAATCCAATGCTAAATGACTCGAGGAAACAGGAAAAAGCTATTAAAAAGCTTTTCCCATTGGAGATGCTCTTATGTTTATTTACCCCGTTTTTTAATAAGCTCAAAAATAAGCTTATTATGGCGAAACAAGGTCTTGGTTACTCAATCCAATACCTAACAGATTTGATTTGACGACTGGATGGACATATGGTTACATGGTCATGTTAGCATGGCAATAAACGTAGCCCTCGTGTGATTCTCAAGGTGTGAGCTTTTTCCATCCCCAATGTTATGGTCCTTTTTTCTTCCGATTGTACTTTTGCCGTCTATTTTACAGCAAACCGGCAAATGTTGAATATCAGTTTGACAGTAATGACCACATTCACTCACCAGAGAATTACGTTGTGAAGGATTCCACAAGTATGAGTTGTGAAAATCTCCAATGGGCACCTTCATGTAAGTAACAGAACGTCTGTTTGACTTGTTTGTGGGGTAGCAGGTTTCGTTAATGGTCTCAAAGTGTCCATGATGGCTGAAAAGGAAGGCCTCTTCCATGGCTCACTGCAGAATCAAATTTTGATTGATTAATATTTGACTAAAATCAAGTCGGTAAACACAAGACATTTGAATCTTTGAACTTACTTGGCCCAGCAGGCTTCAATCAATGCTGATACTTGAGGGTTGACGTCTCGAGGAATCTCAAGCCTCTTGCATTTAAAGCCTACAGCTGCCACAACCTAAAAATAGATGTATAATAAACACATGCATTAATAAATGTAATTTCAGGCCCCACCTCTGACTGAGTGAGATATACCGGGTTAGTTTGGTTACTGTCCTCATTGGACGGATGTCTTAACATTTCTATCATATATTTGTTGTTTTGGATCAAGATTACCTTTGATTGTTTTCCACTTGTTCATTCATTTTGTTTCAAAAATTCAACCAAAATGCTACTCTCTACGTCCCAAAATAAGTGTCCACATTGCTATTTATGTTTGTCCCAAAATGCATGTCTAGTTTCAAAAATAGAAACTAAATTTCCAAGTCTACTTTGCTATTATGAATGCACAAATATTTAAGAGCTGATAAGATTGACAAATTAATTAAGGGTAAAGTTCACTAAAGTGAAGTTACTATGCATGTCTAAAATTATGTGCCATTTATATCGTGGGTACTTGTTTTGGGATGGAAGGAGCATCTGGTATGAGGTTCAACTTGTAAGCTGCTCTTTTGTCACTTTGAGGCCGCCATCACTATATATTTTATAGCATGGTTGTTAGTAGTAAGTTTCCTTTGCTATTCTTTACATAAACTTGAATCTTCCTTGCAAATTATAAATTTTTCATGTTATTTTACTTGCACAATACAAGAGTTGGATGATTTGAGTACTGGTGAACTCAATTGAAGATCAACTTCATTTTCTATATAGATAAAAGCTGAATAGCAAAGAATGGAAAGCTATACATCCTTGGAATGAGGTTCACCCAGATTTGCTTTAAAAACGTGTAGTTTCAAGACATTATTTATTCAAAGCCATTTCGTGAAGTCTTTAGCCTGCCAAGTAGCCACATACTCGAAATAGATCAACTATAACAAGAATAAGGAAGTGAAGAGCTCTAAGTTTCAACAATACTAGAAGTGAACTCATGCGATACAGCAGAATGTAAAACTTCATTCTATCCGAAAACTGAATCGTTTTAAATTTATTTTTTATGATTTTTGTTTTTTGGAATGGATCAATTATGAGACGAGGTTTCCAAAAATCTCAAATACTTTGTTGTTTATTTGGTTGATTGACCTTATATTTGGAGAGGGTAGTAGAGGCTTCCAAAAACTCTGTTCTTAACATTTAAGAAGAACATAATAAGAATATTTAAAAGTTGAAATATTTTGTATACATTAATAATTTATACAATGTTTTATAAGTTGTACCCTTAAAAAATTAAGAATTTTCAAGAACAAAATCCTAAATGCTTTATAATTTAGTATAGACTAGAAGGGTACTCGTGCAATGCATCGAGATACATCTTGATTTCAGTATTTCGTTTTATTTTTTTTTATGTCGATATAATACGGTTTTATGTGGTTTTTAGAAAACGATAATGTTTTTATTTTTGAATAAAATATAAATTTGAAAATATTATATAATTTTGAAAAAAAAATACCGATATCAGTATCAAATTAACCTTTTTAAAAGTTCTTGTGTTTTGGTGTAATTTCCTTAATTCAATTTTTTAATTATAATTTAATTTAGGTTTAGTAACAAAGAAATTTAATTTAGGTTTAATAATATATTTTTTTATAAAGAGAATAATTAAAGTATTCTGTTAGAACTCAATAATTATCCTAATTATATTTTATATTTAAAATTAGATGTTTATCCAATATTTGATTATGTTCATCTGCAGTTAGTT
Source organism: Cynara cardunculus var. scolymus (assembly GCF_001531365.2). Classification (NCBI taxonomy): domain Eukaryota; kingdom Viridiplantae; phylum Streptophyta; class Magnoliopsida; order Asterales; family Asteraceae; genus Cynara; species Cynara cardunculus. The sequence continues at coordinate 12,265,929 of NC_037532.1, forward strand.
ACACGAATTCAAATATGAAGCTTTAATAAGTTGTACTTATGCACAATTTACTTGTAATCATAGATTTTAAGTAATGTGCATCAATAAACAATACTTCATGCATAAAAAATGGTTTTAAGAGTTTTTGTCAAATGCTTATATAATATAGTATAGATAAGATAAGTAGAATCTTGTGGTACAAACCTGTGCTGGATTTAGATTACCCCAAGGTTGCTGCAAAGTGGCAAGCTCCCACAAAATCACCCCAAAGCTGTACACATCTGATTTCTCGTTCGAAGGTTCATCACGAAGAACTTCTGGTGCCATCCACTCCGGCTATTTTAATAGAAAAGACAACCAAACAGCTTACAGAAAAATCATAGTAGGCTAAATTCACTTGAATAAGATAGAATCGAATAAAAGGGAACTCACTGTTCCTGCTGCAGTCTTGGATGAAAGAAACGTGTTTGCTTTTAACCTTGAAAGGCCAAAATCACAGACCTGAAAAAGTCAAACAAGTTAATTGAGGACACTACTGCATCTAACATAGAAGTCCGTGAGCTTGATGCATAAATTATATAGATTAATCATAGGAGGAAACATGAGTGGTGTAAATGAATTTTGCATGTCTGCAATTTCTTTGCATACTTCATTGGTTCCTTCTGGGGATTTGTTTTTGTGTGTGTGTGTGTGTTTTTCTTTTTTGTTGGGGGGTTGCCTCTAGGAGAACATTTGGAGATGTGAAAATGCATGACCAGAAACAGCCACAACCACATAGACAAGTAATTGCTTACCCTTGTTTCTTTTTCATGTTAACTGTAAGTGTTTATGTACAACATTAACCTGCCAACCCAGCCCAACCTGCAAGGGTTGGGTTGGGTTGGGTTGTATTTTTTAAAGGGTTGGGTCGGATCAATAAATTCCTGAGCCACCGTAATAGCGTTGGGTTGTTAAAACGGCACAAACCGGCCAACCCAAGCCGTGTCCACCCCTAATAGACATGCTTTCATCTTGCCAAGCCATGTCATAATTGAGTGCAGGTCCCTTGGTGCTCAACATCTTACAGATGGAAAGGTCAAGTTCAGGCCATAAGGGAACATCTAAGTGAACTCTCTGCATCTAAGCTATTATCAGCAATACCACATTGCAAACCATTGTAATACGAGCAACAACAAAGAAATGCCATCTTTTAACTTGTGCACATATTTCATCTATAAACAAAATCAATTGCCACCAGGAAGAGATTCTTGAAAGAATGCTAGATCAACAACCTATGCGGTCAAAAAGACCCAGCCTCCACTCAGTATTACCTGATAAGATTGACCATTAACAACTGTAGCTTATACATTCCCCTGTCTAAGAGGGCCAAATTAGGAACAGTTTGGCAGAAATTGCAACTGCCAGCTTTACCCCTATTACTTAAACCAAGCTTTCGAACCATTCAAAAGAAATTGTCTTACAAGGCTTGGCAGATAGAAGCAAGCCGTCTCACAGTCTTGTTTCATGTACCAGAATCTGAAACCTGATCATCATTAAATAATAACTTCTGTCCTATATTGAAGGTCCATGAAGCTGGTCTATACTGTCACCTATATTTATTTTAATCAACCATGATATTTATTTCATCACTTCCTACAGGTATCCAAACTATCTACTTCCCTTGATTTCCAGTTCAACCGTTCTACTTGCTTCCATTTCTGTGGTTTAAAGCCAGCAGTAAGTCATGCATGCTGACATGCTTGCCCAATACACTCAAAGTCACAATCTATGCATATAGTGACACTTCGCCGAACATAAGAGCCTCCCCTAGATCCACCGAGTGACAGACTTCAGCAACAATGAGAATATCATGTTGTGCTAAGTTAAAGATTGCTGTTGCTGACTGATTTTGATGCCCATGAGTCACTCACATTCCAACAATTACCTATCCCGGTAGGAGGAGGAAAAAAGGCGGAGAACATTCTTTAATCAAAGGCGCCAATACCTATCCTTTATAGATGAGGGGCAGTACCTTAGCAGTAGCTTCAAACAACTTAAGATTTTTTTCCTCTCTTGTAAGTAGTATGCTTGTAGTTTTCCTCTATTTCTCATTGCTCTGTTGGCCCACTAGGCAAACCAAGTGCACAACATCAACATCCTCCAAACCTTCACCTGCAATTCCATAGCAATTTCCAGTTGGGCTTGTTTCTCCCACATCTCATAGGGTTACCATCTTAAAACTTGGCTTGAACAACAATTATCCTCCTAATTTTTGTTTTAGTAGTTGAAGCATGTTTTCAAGTACATGAGTAACAAAACTATCATTTCAGATGCGTCAACCATCCATTCGTATTGCTAGGAATTTCCGACTATCAACCACTTCACCTCTTATTACAGATAAGTACCACCTTCAAAGACATATATCCATGATGACTTAAGAAGAACCCATCATCCAAACACCAGTAGCCAAATTGACCATCAATTAACTTAATTTCCTTTTTACTTCACTTTCTCTTATAAACCTAAATGTCACTCTTCTTTGAGTCTATGCTTATGACGTAAATTTCTCATTCATAGTGGAGGGATTACAATTGATCTAAAAAAACTGATGGTGTTCATTATAAACTACAAGCACTACTCTTCTTTTGTTCATGAAGTGAAAAAACCCCAATTACTCTCCTCAGGTTTTCTGTTTATAGCCAACACAATCACCTCCCCAAAAAAATCTTTTACTCTGATGGTCGAATTCTTCTGGATAGAAAGATATGCTAGATCTCAAAGGGTACGCACTCCATCATGATTGACATCTTTCCGCTGTTGTTTTACCTATATATGATAGCCTAACAAAGCATGACCTACACAAGATGGAAGGGGTATGAGGGCTTTGCCAGGTTATTATCCGGTGTTTTCTTATCCTTCTCTAGTTCTGCTAGTCTCTGGTGGGAAAATATTTTAATTAGATTAGTCTTTTATCTTGGTGCATAAGCGGATAATCTGGTCAGAAGTACAGGTATGGTATTCCTTGGACACTTTCTGGCTGTGATTCACATCCAAGGGGTGTTTGGATAGAGTGAGCTGATAAGAGAAGGCTTAGAAAATATATATAGCAGCCTACTCTTTCTTAATAATTGTAATGACATACGAATGGTTTGCAGAACTGATTTAGCATATAATGAATGTATATGCAATGGATTCAGAACAATCCCTCTTCAAAAGATACAAGTGAACAATAAATAAGTAAAAATAATACAACATTATCTCAGAACACTATAGCACACAAAAATACAAACTAAGGAAAAGAAACCTGCTTCGTGCTTAACAATTCTCTGTTTTACCTTCACTGTGTATTTCCTGTCTACTAAAAGATTTGGAGATTTCAAATCCCTGTGAACAATAGGAGGATTGCGTCTGTGGAGGTAATTCATTCCTTTTGCCTACATGAAAAAAGAAGCCATGAGTATTAATATATTAACAATAAAAACACACACAGAGAGGATTGCTGATATAAGGCGACTTAGATTTTACTTTGGCGACACCAAAATTCAAAAGATCAGGAGAGGAGACAAAAAAAACTGTAATGTTTGTACATGCATCGAAAGAGGGAGATCTGTTGACATCACAGGCATGACAGCAATACTATGTAAACTCTAATTGATTAAGAAACTTATTTTTTTGCTTTCAAGATCGATTGCATTGTGCTTATGAAAAAAAGAGAGAGAAGTAACAGGTTTGAGAACACCTGCTATAAAAAGGTTTCAGGTAGATACCACATCATAAGCCATACTCAGTCGTCGCCGCTCATCCAAGGCCTCTTTCGCACCAGATTTGTGCAACAGTCTATACAAACTACCTCTGCAGTTCAAAATATATATTAGAAAATTAGCCCAGCATACACATAATTAACATAATAAATGCTAAGATAAGGTTGTGCTCAGCTAGTTGGAATTTCAACTGTAGAGGCACCATACCTTGACAAATATTCTGTGACAATTGACAGGTTCGGTGGCTGAGTGACAGCACCCATAAAAAGAACAATATTTGGATGCCGCAGGCGTCTCATTATTGCAACCTAACGGAAAAGAGTGGATGAACAAAGTAACAGTTACTAAAGATATAATGCATACCAGGATAGATAAATCAAAGTAAGTGTTGGTTCTTCAATCCTGCATATAAAATACAAGAACTAATGCTGGGACTTACCTCCTGTAAGAATTCTGTCAACCTCTCCGGATGAAAATCTTGTTCTAAAAGAATTTTTACGGCAACATCCTGGAAGTAGTTAGATTTGTAAGCTTTTATGTGAAAAGAATGTTACTTGGATTGCAGTACCAAGAACTTCAAACCAATATACAGAATAACGATCAAGCAGATTAGATACAAATATGTGTCACGACTTGCTATTGCTGGTGAAAATTTAATAAGTAGAAGATGTCAACACAATACCCACATAGCTAAATAGTGCTGACATTGGGGACATAATCAAATAACTAGACTCAAAAAATCATTTTGGGTTCTAGCATCATGATATGAACTTTCTAATCAGGAATACGAATTGCTACTTAATATCATTAGGAGCACAACTTACAAGCCTTAAACTACGAAGCAACCAGCTTTATGCCATTAGCAGAATTTATAAGATCGTATTCTAAAAATTCATAGACTCACATCATGAATACAATTTGTAGTATATCAGCTGCTTAATGGCATAAGTTTATGCCATTTGGTAGATTCAGTCATCCAGGTAACTCATAAGATGCAACTACTACTAAAGCATTGATCTAAATAAGCATCAACGATCAACCTTTCAACAATGTGTCTAAAGGAAACAATGTAGCCTCTAACCCAAAGTAGTCAAGAACATGAATAACATTTCCACCGTGATGCCCAATCTAAATTAAATCTAAGTTATGTGTCACCATTTTTCTATTTATAACCAAGTGCAAATCCAAGTCCATATACTGAAGGCTTGTCTCTCACAATAAGCCAACAATTAGAAATCCTAATTTTAGTATGGTATCAGTGGTACAAAGGATGTGCCACTAACCTCAAGAAAACCTAACCCCACATCACAATACTCAGCGGTGACTAAGAGCAGTTGTTGTCTAGAGCCTCAGTTGAGGCAGCTGACCTAGCCGTCAGCTGACCTAGTTACCAAACCTTCACCTACCATCTCAAGCCAAGAGATGATTGCTACACATACATCCCTAACTTGAAGAAAAATCCAATACCATCTCAGATCTCCTGTTTTCCTGTTGGCCTGATGCTGCTGTTCCAAACAAAATACACAGTTATGTGGCCGCAATTCAGTGATCAGTTCCAGACATTAATTTCTGGCCAGCTTACATGTGTTCTTTTAATTTATTTCTTGTTCCATCTGAATTTATTGTTACTCTGCAACCATACATGATACTGATGTTTACTTCAATTGTTATCAATACTTGCTCAGCTAATTGAACCCTACTGCAAATGGGTCTTCAAAGCTTGGATAAAGAAGCATTTTTACCAAAAACCTTTGTAATCCCATGAACAGAAGCTTCATGATATAATGGCATTCTTGTGGTACTCTAGAATGACAAGGAACCCAAATCCTGAACACCGTATCTCTAGGATACCAAAGAACTCCAAATCATGTACACTGCCTAGAACTACGGATTATGAAGAGGAAGTGGCAACACCTTCAGTCATCATTTTCAGCCAAATCCTCCCTATCTCATGCATATTCTATTTCTAAGTCCTTATTCCAGGTGTGAGAAGGGTGTTTAAGTTCTCAAACGAACTTGTCTCACATTTCAGATGACTCCTGATATCTCCAGACCTTTGTTATTGTTACTCAGTCACTATATTCCAGATATCACTTCCTGTGGGTTGCAAGAGATGTATTCTTTAAATAGAGTCGATGTCATACAGCTTCTCCAACTTCACAGGTACATCAGTCAGTAGCACCGACACTATTGATCATCTAATGAGCAGTATATTCAGAAATTACAACACAAAATCAGAAACTAATCACAGAATATAACTTAATTACCGAATCCTGTTCCAACTCAAATCCCTTTAATTGTGGGATTCTAATCTATGGTATTTACAGCTATTGATTATCCTGAATAACGCTACAAATTCCCACACCATCCTAGTTATCAATGTCGATGTGTTATTTCCCACACAGGATGAGGAATTGAGAAACAAAGGCACTTCATTGGAAGGCAGTTTCAAGCTAAGCAGCCTACATTAATTGATAACTTTGTTCCAGCTTGAGAAGTGTTTGTATTCTCTTTGTACTCCACAAGTCTTCCATTAGTTCTAATTAGGTCTACAAGTCGTTATATTGTTTTGGCTTTGGTTTTGGTTTTGGTTTTGGTTTTGGTCTTATTTGGCAGTCGGCCCATTAAGTACTCTTTATATTGAGGTGTTGCTTCTCATAAGAAACCACCAATTACAACCCTACAATAATCATACATGCCTATCATCATCCCAACTCTCCAAATCTGTGAATGATGAAAGAAGCAGAATCACGAAGCATGCTTAAGGACATAAAGAGGTCTCTTTAGCTTGCAGACTTTACATGCCTCCACAGCCACAAACTCTTCAGAGCAAGAATTGCACTACAAATACCTTTTTGATATTGAACTAAGGTCGCAAATGGTAGATTGTTGCCTAAGCAATGACAAGTAGACAAAATCATCTTTGCTAAATGATGACTCGTCAAATCCTCTCAATAAGCCTGAGTATCCCTTAGCTACCAATCGAGTTTTCAACCATTGACAACCAATAGTCTTCGAATAAGAACGTCAAGCAGATCCAAATTATGATAATCCTACTAAAAGACATTCCCACACACGTTACTCATGTCCAAGCAAGATTTAAAGTCGATGCAAAGATATTGTGAAGTATTTGTGCATAAAGAGAGGTACATAGGCTATGAGACGTGAGGATGAACGGTGAGAAATAAAGTAATCAAGTCAATCAATAGGCTTGTCTATAGGCACATTTTTCTTTATAACAGGCAATGAGAATACGAGTGAGGAGCAGGTGTGGGTAAAGTAGTAGGACGCATACATGTGGATGGGAAATCGAGGGATGTTCTTGTCTGAGTCTCAAACAAGCATTCGAGCATCAATCGTATCATGAGTTTCTTCCTTTGTTGATATACCTAGACCAGAAAATTAAGGAACTATCATTAGCCAAAGAGGGTGGACACCATACAACGATTTTCGACCAAGACTCTAGGATATTCAAAAATCCTCATGACCGATCGACTAGGTATCACAAGAGGAAAGTGAGAACTATCCTGGACTTCAGAAAGCTATACCCACTAAAACAAAATATTCTTAAGAGAGAATTATAGCATTGTAAGTTTGTAACCTTGTGACCAAGAATAGAAACAAAAAAAATTAGAAACATAATGGCTCATCAAATTGAGTAATTTCATGACATAAATTTGAAATTTGCAGATGCATTAAGAAAACCCTAGCTTCAAATGAAAAAAAGGGTTATGTGGAAGAGAAATCTGGAAGTATTTTTCCTTTCAAGATCATAGAAGGTATGAAATTTATGAGGCAGCATGCTAAGAAGAGGGCATCCCCCAAAACCCATATGCAATATTACGAAGAACATAGGCGAGCAACACCAAATAAAATGTAGTTCTTCAGTTCTGCAATGTCATTTTGCTGAGTATGTACACACAAGAACAATCATGTAGCATGCTATCATATCCATAGATGGGTGAGATCATGTAAAATTATTCCTTCCTATTATGGCTGTGCAGGGTTATTAACAGAAAGCCCAAAATGATTCTCAACATAGGCAATGAAGTTTGACAACCAAAGAAAACAATTACACCCAAGATTATAAAAGAAAAAGCCGAGATGCCTGAGAATAACCATCCACAAAAATCACAAGTACGCCAAAATGCCGATAGTATCAATAACACATGAACGCCAAATACCTAAATGAATAATTTCTAAATACTACTAGACACAGATAAGCTTAAGACATAACCGCTTCTCGTTAATGAACACCATCTTCTAGGAATTTCCTTCTTTTTTTTTTATCTCACTTGCACACCCTGATAGACATCAACCCACTAGCCCAAGCCCAATACTGGATGACCACCCAAGGCCTTGGAAAGTTAATCAATGTAGGAGGAAGGGGCCAGGAGTAGGGCTAATATGAGAGGAGTTGTTATGAGGGGAGGAATACCATAAATATGAATGCCATTAGCAATAAGGGATCTTGTGAGAATTTAGCTTTTCTGTTAGAGAGGTCGGTTTATTCAGCTTGAGCAGGACAGTCCAACCTTTGGCTCCCTTTTGATTTTATCTTTGTACCTGATTTCTAGTAATCCAATGGCTTAATTCTTTTTGTTCTAGTTTGTGGTTTGATATTCTCGTTATCGTCTCTATCAATTTGGATCCATTACCAGAAAATCGAAGATGGTGACTCCAGATCAGGTGAGTACCCAATTGCAATCAAGGGTGGATGCACAGGAAGAGAAGATAGGATTACTTTTCAGTCAAGTGAAGGACCTATCCACATTGATCAACTCCATCAAGGAGATCGTTAATGAATTACCTAAATCCATTGAGAAACTGGCAACAGATTTCCAGAAATACCAGGGCAAACGGCCGATTATTGGTGATGAAGGAGATGCATCTGGGTTCAAGGAATCTCAAGGAAATGATAGCTACATCTCGGGTGCAAAAATCTCCAGTTAGGGACTGTAATATCTCATCAGAAACAATCATTTTGAAACACCTCTGTTTTATATGCCCAAAGTGAAGCTTCCCTTGTTTGAAGGTGTCGATCCCAGGGGATGGATCACCAAAGCTGAGCTCTACTTCCAGGTTCATCTTACTCCCTCTTCTCAGAAACTTAAACTTACCCAGATGTGTATGGATGGTTCAGCCCTCAATTAGTTCACCAATTTACTAATCAAACACCCTGGGAGCAATTTCGGGAGAAATTAATGGTCCCATCCGGTGGAACTAAATTCCACAACGCACACGAGGCATTAGGATCTTTGTATCAAGAAAGAGATATCAATGAATACATAGAAAATTTTGAAGCTCTATCAGCCCTCATCCCAGACCAGTCCGAAGAGCATAAATCGGGATGTTTCTTCGTGGCCTTCAAATCGATATAAAAAATTGGGTTCGAGCACTTCATCCTGTTACATGCGATCAAGAGATAGATCTCGAGCGTCACGTTCCAACAGCCACGTCCATTCACGGAGATGAGTCCAACACCAAGGGTGTGATAACTAGGTCTTGGTTATCACCAGAGGTAATTGTTATGTGATTACCTGATTATATGATTTCATGAATGTGTGATTAATTGCTATAATTAATCATGTACGGACATGTTTACGTGAGATAAATATGTGAGTGTGTATATTTTTCATGCATGGGAAATATGATTATGTATGTATGCATTGATATGTATGTCGTTTTATATATGTGCACACATATGACATTGTCAGTGTGCATGAGTGTCCATGCATATTCTATGCATGGGTATTGGGGTAAGTACAGGAAAAGAATTTTTTTTTAATTCTTCCTATGACCGCCTTTCTTTTTAAAGGTGTAAATAAGGAATTTTTGGAAAAAAAGTTTCTTTTGCCATTTTTGGAAGGAAATCAAGAGAGTAAAGCATATTGTGTATTGCTTGCCAAAATTGGAAACTGAACTTGGGATCAAGACTGATTCGTATTTGCTATTTTCATCTTCAAATTCCTGAGTTTGCATAAGGTGAGTCTTGTTTAAAAATAGCTTTTGAATCCGGCTTTGATTACTGGTTTTATATCTTTGAAATGATGATCTATGTTTTGAAAATGTTGTATATGTTCTTATTGAACTCCATTGACCGATATGGTCTCTTCACCGGACACAAAGTTGTCCGGATTAGAGTATGCCCGGACACTTGTCCGATAAGGGTGTGTCCGGACAATGTCGTCCGATAAGGGTGTGTCCGGACACCGTGTTGACCGGATGAGAGTTGTATCCGGACACTTGTTGTCCGATAAGAGTGTATCTGCTTGAGTGACGTCCGGATAGTTGTTCATAGTCCAAAGTAGGGGTGAGCATAGGCGGGTACCCGCCCTTTTTAATAGGAACCGGAACCGGAACCGGAACCGGCGGTTCTTGAGATATTGGAACCGGAACCGGAACCGGTTAGAGCGGTTCTTAAATTTTTGGAACCGGAACCAGAACCGCCGGGAACCGGTTCCGGTTCCGGTTCCGGGTACCCGCTTCCTAAAATATTAAAATTTTGTTATTTAGAAATAAAAAATAAAACGTTGCCAAAACACTAAATAAATAAGCAAGAATACAAATTATATATAATAATGGTTACAAATATTGTTTAACGATTACAAACCATAATAGACTAATAGAAAATGTTCAAAGTTTAACGATTACATATTATAATGGTAAATTTTCAAAGTTTAATGATTACATATTATGAATCCAAGTGAACACACAATTTAAAAAAATACGAATCATTCTATATGAAGAATTTAGATGAAGAATGAAGATGACGGCGTGCTTTCAAGATGTAAACCTAATATAAATTTGGTATTAAAAAATAATAATAATTTTTTATTTAAAAATACCGGGTCCCCGGCGGGTAACGGTTCCAAAAAATTGAGAACCGGAACCGGAACCATTCTCAATCGGTTCCGTATTTTAGGAACCGGAACCGGAACCACTCATATCGGTTTCGGTTCCAAAACCGGCAGTTCCAAGGCAGTTCCGGTTCCATAGCCGGGTACCCGGTTCCGCTGCTCACCCCTAGTCCAAAGAGTATTTTATATGCTGCCCGGTTAGGGGTGTCCGGCTAAGGTTGTCCAGATAAGCTTGTCCGGACAGAGTTGTCCGTACATAAATTGATTGGTGAATGAGATTTAATTAAACTTTGATTTATGTAATGATGGGATTTCACAATATCTGCTTAATCTGTTGTATTGTGAAAAGGGTATTTTATATCTTTTAATAAATTGGAAAAAGATATTAAATGTTTCTTCTAGACGTGGTAACATAAGTCTGTTCTGGTTTGAAACTATGTTTTGGGAAATGTTTCTTCTAGATGTGGTGAGTTCGAAACTCTATTTTGAAATGTTTCTTCCAGACGTGGTGACGTAAGTCTGTTCTGGTATGAAACTTTGTTTTAAGAAATAGTTCCCCCAGACGTGGTGATATATGTTTGTTCTGGCTTGGAACTAGGTTTTGGGTACTTCCAGACGTGGTGACATAAGTCTGTTCTGGTAAGGAACCCTGTTTTGAAGAAGAAATAAGGATGGCATATCAAGGAGAAGTGTACCTATGGATATAAGGGTGGCAATTGCTGGTGTAGTTAATATTATAACTCTTGTTTATCACTATCAGATACAATAATTCTAAATCAACATTTCTTTGTGACTTGATGATTTGAAGGTATTGTTCTCTTTAGAAATAATAACTTTGATGTTATTCATAAGGGGAAAACGATTTATAACCAGAGGCATCAATTGCCTATGATTTCTAAATGATTTCTATCAAGTTTGAACAAATGTGAGAATGGTGCAGAGAGGCTCTGGTTGGTCTTTTAGAAGGACCAGAGGACCTCTGATCATATGGAAAGACTTTAAAATGTTTTGGGAATTTTATGAACCAGAAGCTCTGTATGTATTATACAGAAGCTCTGTATCTTGAAAATAGTTACTTCGTATTTTTGTCTAAGCTCTGTACCCGAGCTCTGTGTCTAAACGTTGTATCAGTGCATTGTCTTTTAAAATTAAATCTTTGCTTCAAAAATATTTATAAATGAAACAAAGAACCAGAGGAGCTCTGGTTATAGCTTATTTGTCTTTCAAAATTTAGATAGGTCCTTTTTGGACCAGAGACTCCGTGGGTCCAGGAAGGTCTCTGGTTGAGTGTCGAATTGTTGAGTGCAGAGGCTCTGGTCAGTAGAACCAGAGGCTCTAGTAATCAAGGGCAAAGGAGCTCTGGCCCGTTGAGCCAGAAGAGTTTTATTGCAAATTTGTTAAGAGATTCAGAGTTCCAAGATGTTACATTTGTGATATGTGCTGTAGAAATCTGTTGACTTTATATTTTGGTTAAAAAACATATTTGCATGTTTTTGCTAAAATACATTTATCTCTATATAAAAGATGTTTTATCAGGTTTTGGTGATCTTCACCCTGCATTTGCAAAGAAGGGACTTCCTCACTAGACCTTCCAGTCTAACCCTCATTTTTGTATTTTGAAAATGTGCATTGCAGGAACTGCGGGATCTCGGGATAATAAGGGGAAGGGGAAAATATAATTATTTTCCTTGTGTTATCTACTTTATGAATCAGCCCGATGCCTGTATATTTTGAAGATACATGTTGCTATACATGTGATAGTGCAGGGATATTCTTTTGGAATTTTTCATATGTAAATTATGTACATAGAGAATCCTTGTACCAGTGGGACCTATATGGTGTAATCTATATTTCTTTTATATGAAATATATGTTAAATGCAAATGTGGAGTAAGGGGTGTTAGAAAGGGTAAGTCGACAGTCAACCATAAACCAAATGGTCTTACCCAGAATTACTATTGGAAGTACAACCAGCGAGATTTGATCCAACTTAGAATGGCCCAACTCCATTAATTCGGCCCACTTCCAGCCTAATCGACCCAATACCCCTACAGGCCAGGCCCAATCCAAACCTTGTGATACGACCAAAACCAATTTGCATGTCAATCGGGATTCGGGAATTCGACATCTTACTAAGCAGGAATGGGAGGATCGACGGAAAAGAGGGTTGTGTTTAACTTGTGGGCAAAGATATTATCCTCAACATAAATGCACACAACTCCCGGTGATTTCATTGGCCGGTGGTGAGGAGTTAGGCGAGGATGGTGAAATTCGTTGTATTGAGGAAAAAGGAAATGATGATCCGGTCTTAGATGGGGAATGTAATGCCCTTGAGTTCTATGGATTTGCATCAGACCTTTCTCCATCCTTGAAAACACTTAAACTAGTCAAGGAATTACGGGGCGTACCTTCTCTAATTTTGGTTGGTAGTGGGGCAACACATAACTTCATCTAAAAACAGTTGGTCCTGGCTTTAGGATTGGAAATTCAACAAACAAGCCCTCTTTCAATCTGTTTTACCGACGGTACCTTGAGTTCGCATCTCTGATGCCAGGGGTTCTCAACACAATTGGGGGCCTTTACTTGTATCATAGATGCCTTGGTCTACGATTTAGGGTCCTTGGATATGATTCTCGGCATAACATGATTAAGAACCTTCAGCGACGTGGTTTCTAATCGGGGATTATCCGAGTTTGCCTAAGTGCTTATTCCAGCCCCGTGATCCTTGTAAAGACACGTGATCAGAAGAAAACTACTTGCGGTCGCCAATCAATTGAATACCTGGGATACGTCATTGATAGCCATGGAAGGTCAATGAACCTGTCTAAGATCTCGGCCTTCAAGATTGGCCAATCCTTAAAAATACCAAGGCTATCTGGGAATTTCTTGATATAACAGGGTACTACAGGAAATTCATGAAGGATCGTGGGAAAATGGTAGCATCAAAGAAGGAACTTGGGAGGATGCCTACACCATTAAGTCTCAGTCCCCTAGTTTCAGGCTTGAGGACAAGCCTGCTCTTCAAGACGGCAGCAATGATAGAGATCGGCCCACTAGCCCAAGCCAAATACTGGATGACTACTCAAGGCCTTGGAAAGTTAATCAACGTAGGAGGAAGGGGACAGGTGTAGGGCTAATATGATAGGAGTTGTTATGAGGGGAGGAATACAATAAATATGAATTACATTAGCAATAAGGGGTCATGTGAGAATTTAGCTTTTCTGTTAGAGAGGTCAGCTTATTCAGCTTGGGCAGGAGTGCAGTCCAACCTTTGGCTCCCTTTTGATTTTATCTTTGTATTCCCTGATTTCTAGTAATCCAATGGCTTAATCCATTTTGTTCCAGTTTGCGGTTTGATATTCCTGTTATCGTCTCTATCACACCCTCACACTATTTATATATCATAAACTATATTCCTTTCTTCCTAGTGGACCTCAAGACCCACTTAGTTTTCTCAATGCACGTGATATTTAGTATCACACTTAAGCAAAAATTCTGATAGATTCACTATTGGGGAATCGACATTCCAGCTATTAGGTGTCTTAACTTTTGACTTATTTCCTTGAAATATGGCAATGGAAGTCCGATGGGATAGTTTTCAACACCATCTGTATCAATGTTTCTTAATCTTTAGGTATTGGTTGTTGGGAAAAAGATCATTCTAGCGATTTATGTGTTCCCACCACATGAGATCAAATCTATTATAAATAATATGGCATGTTGCCAAAACTTTCTTAAGTAAACAATAGGTACCTTTGCTTACTTCTCACTACTACACCCACTACTATGCATCGATATTAAAATGCATATAATTCTTATCCTTCAACCCTAAAAAATACAAAAATAACCAAAACTGCACATGCAATCAAGAAACCACAATAGGCAAACAACATAATTAAAATAAGAAAGAGCATATTACTTACAGAGCCATTCCAATCAGCCCGATGAACAATACCAAAAGAACCTGAAAACACATAATGACTTGTCTAAGTAGGTTTCCTTATAAACAACCGGCAAGGACTTTAGTTCCTCTTGTATTTACAGTCTGAAGTGTTGTCGAAATCAAAGGGGTTACCTGCTCCTATTCTCTCTTTTAGAACCAGATCACTCCAAGGAATGTCCAAATCTTCCACATCAAGAGTAAAATCTCCACTTGCCTTATGTGGAACAAGTTGACCCCCCTCAAACCTCTGATTATTAGCCACCTCCATCCTTGTATTAGATAATACATATGATTGGGAATCCCTATGCCCAGTTGGGCCCACATGTTGCAAAGAGATATCGTTAACCATTTTTGTTGTGCCTATGACATTCTGAGGATATGCCTTGGGAAGCTGTGAACTTCTATCATGACCTTTGGGGCGGGCAGCTTTGGAAGGAGGTAAACGAGAGCCTTCATTGCTGTTGCTTGGACTACGCATAGCAATATTGATGTCAGCATGATTTTTATCAGATTGCTTAGGATAAACGGCATCCCCAGTATCTCCATCACCTGTAGTCATACCATCAGAAACCTCAACGCTCAGCAATTAATCGAAAAAGCAAGATCGCAACATTTATGAAGAAACATTAATGAACAAGGGACTGGGGGTCTTCTGCCAATGACAATATTTGTACCACATCAAATGTAGGACTATTGAAGTCTCCAAATGAAGACACGCACTTGCATCAATGGTTTGGTCCATTTTGGTATCGCATAATGACCTTCCAATTTAAAAGGCAACACCAGCATAAATAGAATTTACTCAAAAATTTATACCAAGATAGTACATGTAAAAAATGAAGCAAGAGAAAGTTAAGTGGGATCCAAGCAAAGAGAAACACAAAAAGAGATCACATTTCTAGGCATTAACTAATTAAATAGTTCTTTTCTGAGCAGTTATATCTTCCTTATGTAAAAATCTGCACACATATTTTGACAACGATTATAATTCTTTCAAGGGAATTCCATTACTGCATAGGAGGTAACATTCCAGCAAATTTGATATAGCCTCCGTTATGGTTGATGATATATGCAATCACCACATAACATAAACATAATCAAGGAAAATAGTAAGAAAGAATGACAATACCCTCTCAGATAGAAGTTCATCAAGATGAAAAACACAACCTTATAGCATTAGAAGCAAGAGATTAAACTATAACTGGTGCAGCCAACATAAGAGTAAGCATACAACATCATCTTTAAAACAAAAAACATTAAAAACCAGATCTATTTCATTTTTAAGTCGAATAGTCTACCAAGCTATTAAATCAGCAACCGTCTTGATCCTTTATTGATTTTAGCTGCAAGGACTTGATATCCAAATTATACTAACCATGCCTGTAAAACATAGGAGGTCTGATGGCAAAGCGATGTTATTCCCACACTACATCCACCCACTTCAATTATATCTTTCTAGTTGAATGGGAAGGACATATGATGATGGTGATGACAATAGCTGAGAGATTGGGCTTTTCTGTACCCATTACACACAAGTGGAGAGTCTTCAATCATCCCATCTTCGTTTGGCCATCTTATGAGGATGTAAAGGTTGGATGTATTAGGTTCTGTGTTTAAGCAATTCAACAAACTTTACTCCATATTCCATTTTCAGAGAAAAAAAATTTACCTCTCGTCTATGGTTATCCCACAATAGTAAGATCTTTTTTATTTGGCTTGGATTTTTTTTGGAATTGTATAATACTTATATAGGCAAAACTCACACACACTCGACCTCCTAGGAGGTTCGGCTCCACAGGTAACCAAGATACTGCTGGGCTAATGAACCTTTGGCTCGGATGTTACTGGTTAGAGAGAAGACAATACTGCCCACTGTCTGGAAAGTTGGGCATCCAACACAAAGGTGATATATATGACAAGGGTATGGGATGGGATCCATTTCTCTATATGCACAACCCTGCCCTGTTTCCCTCTGAACCCGAATCTACCATGCTACCAATGATCCAGCTCATAATCAGATGAAGCCCATTTTTGCCTCAATGCATTTCTAGCATATATTTGAACTTAAAAAAAATACAAGTTAAATGCACAAACTATGAATTTTTTAACTATTATAGCATTCAATATAATGTACACACATCAAGGGAGATTCAGGGGAAAACCCCAAAAAAATGAAAATTTGAGGAACACTCTAGTTACCGTTCATCTGTACGGTATGGACATGTGAATACAAGTAATTGAAGCTGTTTTTTGGTTTTTATGCACATGTGCATACCAGACAAAATAATTACAAATTACTTGTATGCACATGTGCATACTGTCCAGATGAATGATACCAGGGTATTCCTCAGTTTTTCATTTTTTTTCCCGTTTTCCCCTAAACCTGACCCCCATATATATCTACACACACATAATATACATACACACATCTATATCTGTATACACACACATAATATACGCACAAGAGTGGGTTCAAAAGAACCCAAAAAAATTAAGAACATGGAAACATATCAAATCCATCCATCTAACACAATTTTATGGCTCCTATTAGATGATTTTTTAATTAAAGAAAGCATGGAGTTAATTTGAACCATCCTTCCTAATTTACAATTAGATATTTTTTTTATAAACTAAAATGGATTACCTCCGTATTTTTAAATCTACAATATTTAAATTAAAATTAATTTTGAATTGAACAAATTATACCAAAAAACGAACATTTTATTCTTTTTAATTTAACACCCATATAGATATATTTTTTTCGGGTTCTTTTATCTGAGTCTTCAAATTAACAAGTCATGTTCAACCACCACTTGTAGTGTATAGTCACTTGTGAATATATTCATAGTCACATGTAATGCATATTCACATGTGAATGGACTCATGGTTATTTATGTAATGTATATTACCCTTAGTCACATTTAATGTATATTCACATCACATGTGAATATACTCAGATTGAGATTTTAAAGACCCGGTTAAAAAAATATATCGATATGGTATCCAATTGAAGAGAATATTCTATATAATTTGTTTACATAAAAAAATAAATTTATTCAAGATCGTTTAAACTTAAAAAGTGAGGTAAAATATATTTTAATTTAGAAAAGAAAAGGAAAATGCAATTGAATCTATTTAATTAATCCATACATTTTCATTTAATTATCCAATTAATTACCAAAATGCCACATCCAAAATCTACCATTGATTAAATTGAATGAAGGATCATGACTCATGATCTGTTCCGTTGTTCTCTATTTTGTTTCAGTTCTCTCTTGAACCCATCTGCCCCATGTTGCCATCCCTACTGATAATGTACTTGATAACCTATGGATACAGTCCTCACAGACAACAGTGTCCCCCATCTACCAATTTACAACAGGCGTCACATTACTTTTTATCGATGATAGATTATACCACCTTCATTGCAAAAACAACAGTCTCACTTCGACTTTTTTTTGTCATTCAGATCATTATTCCAGAGTTGGAAATAGACGAAAGTTAATCTAATGCCAATGTAAACAAGGATAATATAGCACTGATATTAAAGCTATTAATGGGAAAAGTGATTTAAATTCACATCGGTTTTTAATTAGAAAAATGAACATTTGAACAACAAAAGTCACATTGAGCTTGTAAACTTAAAAGAAAAGGAGAAGAGAAAAGTCATCTGGTCGCTCTGACAGTTCGAATGAACAGTAAATCAAGGTTTATAGCATGCGAAGAATGATGAACATGAGAACAAAGCAGATAAAACAACACTTAAGAAAGCCTTAAGATTTGGTATTCTGGTTCAACAATAAATCCAGCTTTACTTCTCATATCAACACATAATAGATACAAGAACTACTTATGACAAGTCTACTACATAATGGGACAGCATAGAAATAACTCTTAAGCAACCAACTGATGCTATGTGGTTTAAAAACAAGGATGCAACAATACGTATATTCATCATAATTACTGTACTTGCAATTATAGGTCACTGTTAACATGAAAACGTCACGGCTAGTGACTACTTTATTATTTAATATCTAAAAGCCACTGTCAATATGATATATTTATGTGGATGTGTTTTTTGTGGTCTACGAAAAATTTATTGTTAGTCACCAACCCGTCAAAGCTTAAGCTGGCAGGCCAAACAATTATACTTAACTTAAACATGCACAAAGTTATATACATCATTCATTCCAATTAATAAGCTTGAGCAGTTGAACTTCCTCCTCACATCAAAACCTGCAGTCTTTCTTTAAATTGAACACAACAAAAACACTCACTAAAAGCCAAGCTTTTAAGAATTTGAAAATGCACAAATAATCATGTAAAAGGATTCCATTATACCCAGTTGCACATGAAACAACTGGAAGCATGCATTGACTACGGTTACAAAAGTAACCTAGGTCAAGTACAACTCACAGGACCATCATCCTTTTGTACAAAATTTGTACACCCTAGATGCAAAGTGCATGAGAGAATGCAAATTCAAAGAGAACCACAAATGCACTAAACTTATCATAATCATGAATACACTTGTATTTTTAATACTAGAAGGGTACTCGCACAATGTAGCAGTACATCTCGATTTTAATGTTTCGTTTTTTCTTTGTCTCAGTTGATGTTATAATACGGTTTTATGTGGTTTTGAGAAAGCTTAATGTTTTCATTTTTAAATAAAATATAAGTATGGAGATATGATAAAAAAAATTAAAAAAAATATTGATATTAATACCAAACTAACTATTTAAAATTTCTCCCTTTTTGTGTATTTCTTTAATTATTTTTTTAATTTTTGGTTTAATAATATAATTTTTTATAAAGATAATAATTAAGTATTTTGTTAGAAGTTAATGATTATCCTAATTATATTTTAGATTTTTTATATTTAAAATGAGATGTTTATCCTTTATTTAATTATGTTTATCTGCAGTTAGTTACATGAAACTTTAATAAGTTGTACTTACGCACAATTTACTTGTAACCTTGAATTTTAAGTAATATGCATCAATAAATAGTACTTCATGTATAAAAAATGGTTTTTAAGAGTTTTTGTCAAATGCTTTATAATATAGTATAGATTTATCCAAAAAATTCAATATTCTTTTAAACAAAGATTACTTTGCATGCAAGACATTATAAAGAGCAATTAACGTCGAAGACACTATATTTAAATTGATGCACACAATATTTTAAAGCAACTTACCAGTAGATGGATCTTCGAATACAAGATTCAAAGAGTCACAATCAGCAAAGTATTGTTTGGCTAGTGACCTGAAATCAACCATGGGTTCAACTTGTCTAAAACGTGGAAAGCGCAACGGGGAAGAAATTGAGATCGTAGATGGACCATTTAGTAGAGAGTCAGGCTCACAGAGGCATCCCGGATTCCCAATCAGATCAACAAGGAGCTCCCTGCATAAGAATTAGACTTTATCTGCTTATCTATATGTATAAAAAAGAGGTGCCTAGCTAAGGTACACACTACACACACAGAGATAGAGACAAACAGGGTTGTTCTTTCATCCACACTAACTAGCTGACCAGATGAATCGCTGGTGTTTAATAGGGGCTTCTTAGCAGTTAGCAACTCCGCTGTGATAATGGATCTGCATCATTTACTTTTCTCATATTGATTATCAAAAGAAATAGACATCACAATTGCTTTCATAATTACAATGACAAGATTATTATCATCATCTTGTGCCTTCAACATTCCACAAAGAATTGATTGCTAGGGGCACTAAAATAGACCATAGCCTACCCAGAATGTAAGGAAGCTGGCAAGCCCACCACTCAGCCATTTCACCTTTTCGGTTTAGAGCAGGGATGAGAAATTATCTTGGAAAACGCAGGAAACTAGTATTGTGCAAGTCTAGGAAGAAAAAGAAGTTAGTCAGTGAGCCAGCTAGATTGCCTCCAAAAAGTACATTGTATGTTGATATACACAATCATAACTCAGAAAAAATAACATGTCAATTTGCCTTGCTCTACTCTACTTTTTCCTTTATCTGTAATCTTCATTATCATGTCCGTTTTTTCCTATTCTTGTTAATTGGTCTTGATCTAAACTTCAACATCAACATATATTCTAGTTCCCTGCTTTCCCTTCTCTGGTAACCAAGGCAGGACTCCCCCCTATAAATTTCTGCACCAACTTGGTTTTACCGCCAAGATGCTAGCAAGGACTAGTATCCCACACTTAGCCATTCACATATTGCTAGACCAACCACAAGACTTCCTCCCATGGACTAAGAATCTAAGATTGCCAAGTCATCATCCCTACACCATGTCCCTCTCACTGTATGTGTTAATGGTGTAAAATGTGTGTTTCTGGCTCAGGTGCACAAGTCTTGGCACCCTATTGTGCAGGCTAAGACATTGTTAAATAAGTGCAGAAGCACGGACACATGTTTCAGTTTCCTTTATATGTTATTTTTATCCAAACCCTTCTTTATGATCTCTTTGGTTTTCTGCACAGGTTCTTAATTGGCCTTAATCTAAATTTCACCACAAAAGCAACATTCCATTTCCTTTTCTCTGGTAATCTTGACAGACATCTCCAGCAGCTGTTCTGTACCTTTAGGGTGCGTTTGGTACGCAGACAGGAAGGGACAGGACAGAACAGGACAGGGCAGCTGTTCAGCGTTTGGTAAGCCATGATAGGACTGGACAGAACTGGTTAAAATGACCAATTTACCCCCAGTGAGTCAATCCCAGAATTCTAACCACCATGATCAAATTAATCTACCATACTCCTAAACCCACTTGAGAAGACGACATCGGATTCTAAACCCTAAAACCTTCAACTTCAATCAATTTTACAGTCCAGTGGCAAAATCGATACAAAACAGCAAACAAACTGCAATCGTCACAGCAAAATCGATAGAAACAGCAAAATCGATACCGCCGATTGAAAACAGCAAAATCGATAGAAACAGCAAAATCGATTGAAATTCAGTGGCAAAATCGATACAAAACAGCAAACAAAATGCAATCGTCACAGCAAAATCGATAGAAACAGCAAAATCGATACCGCCGATTGAAAACAGAAAAATCGATAGAAACAGCAAAATCGTGTGAAATCCAGTGGCAAAATCGATACAAAACAGCAAACAAAATGCAATCGATAGAAACAGGTAGAACGATTCGTGAAATCTGACGATTACTGTCCAGCAATCGATACCGCCGATTGAAGGGGAAGAAGGGTGACGCTTGCAATCGATACCGCCGATTGAAGGGGAACGATTCGTGAAGTATACGGTGGAAGCGAAGAAGGGTTTTGAGAGGGTAGATAGGTAAAATATTTCTTGTTCCACTTAGTTCCAGGGGGTAAGGGTGGACAGGCTTGTCCCACCCGTGTTCTAGCTAGTTCTAGTGAGTCCAACATAAGGCCACACCAAACATAGGACAATTGTGTTCTGTCCTGTCCTGTCCCACCCTGTGCAACGTACCAAACACACCCTTAAGATGCCAGCAAGGACTAGCAGTTTCCAGAAGAAAATGACTAGCAATTCCATACTTCAGCCATTCACACAAAGCTAGACCAGCCCCAGCTTCCTCCAATGAACTAGGATTGCCAAGTCATCATCCACACTATCTCTTAAAAGGATTACTAGTTCTTCCCTTCCCAATCAATTCTATATCTATCTTCCTCTCTTGGCTTAGGAGATTTTCCTCCAGCCCATAAAGAACTGTAGTCACATACAGCTCTTAAATGATAAACAGGTATGAGTTTCCAGTAAGAAAGTGAAAGTTCAGTTCTCATTCCTCACAATTTCACTATTCCACTGCCAAAAAGAAAGCAAGTCAGCAACAATCCAGCTCCTCATACTACTCTCAGTAAATAATAAATTCTCTTAACTCCCCTCCCACCTTCTTACTGTGTATGTCCATGGAGTGTCAGAGGGGGGGGGGGGGGGGGGGTGTTGCAGCTCAGTTGCTCCACTCCCAGTGATCTTATGTGCAGGGTAAGGCATTATAAGTGGTATAAAGCACCAATGCATGCAATAGGTTCCACACTTTTTAACCGAGCAGCCAATGATACAGCGAATCAAATTGCTTAAAAACCAAAACAATAAAGGCACATCATATAATCACACACACTTGAGATGCAAAAACATGAAGCACATTCTTGGAAATTATTCATGCACTTATGTGCCCAAATTTAGTAAGACAAAGTAGAATATGGTAAAGAGAATGCAGAAGAACATAGATCACTGTTAACTCATGTTGTTTCCACCAAAAAATTAGTATTTCAGTTAAAAGAATAAGATTCCCAACTGTCCCGCATATATTCATAGTTCAGTTACAGAACCAAAATGTTGAAAGTTTGTTATTAAAATAGAACATATGTTCCATCCTTCTCTGTTTAAAAATCCCAAACAGATTTTCTGCTTTTAACAGAAGTATATTCTATACAATGAAGTCCCTAAAAGGTATCCTTTTGTGTCGCTAAAGATTAATGATGGTAAAAGGGTCAGTAATTCATGAGTTTCATCACAAAAAGAAGTTATGCTGACCGTGGCCCTCCTCATTGTCTGGGTAGAACTAGCCTCAGCCCTAACTAGCAGAGAAAAATTACAGAGAAAAAGAAGAACAAGCGACATTAATGTTACTTGATATTGAACACAGTCATTTCCAGCATATCTTATTTCCAAAAGAAATAGCATAAGGCAGTGATATATAAGCCTAAACTGACATTTTATAATAGAAGATATTAAAATCATATTGTTCTTGATATTGATAGGACAAGTCCCCCATCATAAAGTTTTTGTGGTTAACTTCCATAAATAGCAAACATAAAGGTAGGTGCTACGCATGCTTGAAGCCGTCAAGGTTTACCTGTCAACGCCGAAACGGACAAGGCAAGATGAGGCGTCATCTCTTTTACAATATTTGCAACCCTTGGCAATTCGACATGGTAAATCAATCGTGTCGGCTAAAATCTGTTACAATTCACAATAAAGAACATATGAAATTACTGTTGAACTCCTAAACAGAAGCAATGAGTTGAAATATCAAAATGTGGGCCACATTTAGTGATACACAACCACAGATAGAAATACCTTGGAGCAATATATGACATAGGAGAAGTCCTTGCTACTGCTTGCAATACTTATAATTATAGCAACTTACAAAATTGTGCCATTCTGATAAAGAAATCCCAAAACACAAGCAGCATCTCTCTTTTTATGGTTTTCAAACAACCCCTTCTCAATATTCCATAAGATCTCTTGTCACTCTTATCTTAACACTTTGGTAGGATTCCTAAGTATGAGTGTACTATTGACTTAGAAATGAAGCGTCAAATATGATGTTAATATCTTGGTATGATGTTTCTGTTGGTTGTGTTCTTGGTCTTCATTTGCTTGCTTCTTATTCAATCTCTTGTTATTTCCGGAGTACAGAAACTTAATCACCAGATTCACTAAAGTTATGACAGATTAAACTGTTTCCAGTGTCGAGAAAGAGTAGACCAGGAACTTTTTAGTTGGCACCTATGCATGTTTTAGTTGCAACTTGCATGAGAGAGGGAGGTTCAGAATGTGAGTGGATGGAATAAGAGAACAGGATTGTTTAGACACAAGTAAAACAGTCCTGCTGCTCGGGTTTTGGTTGTGTTAGCGATTTTGTATAAAATGTAATTTTGTTACATGTAATACCAGGTTTGTTATGCTTGCAGTAGCAAGGATTTTACCATCATGGTTTCCTTCAGCAGGCTTTCTGTGGCAGAAAATATCAGAAGACTACAGAAGCAACCAAAATTTCTGAAAACGAAGTCAAGTTCCCGCAAGTTAAGATTATTATTTTACAACAATATACATCTACAACATACTTTAAATAGTAGAGCCCGATGTCTGCAAAGGCCAACAGAGAGGCTACCCATTGGAAGTACGACAGATCCTAGACAATACTTGAGATCCTCACTGCACTCCTTCCACATTGAAACCAAGTCATCTTCTCCGGTTAAAGTTGCACCCCTTTTGATAACAAGAAAATAAAATCATAAGATGATATAAAAGATGAATATATTTCTCAAAGTAGCATCCCTTATGGAACAAGCTAAATCTCACCCCATCCGATTGCAGACAAGCTTTGCAAGTTGGTCAACAACCTCTTTTGTGGTTATGCTAGTACAGGAAATGCTATGAATCCGGTTTTGTAGTTCCCTGAGGCTGGGATCATTACGTCGGTCTATCAAAATCACTTCAATTGAAGATTCACTGCCAGAATCAATGGCCTTCAGCAACTCAAGTGATGGAATTCGCCCGCTTTCTTTTATATCACAGCACATCATCCATACATATGGATCCATTCCATATATCAAGTAAAACCCATCAGGGACTTTGTCAAAATATGACAAACAGCCATTTGCCTGATACAACGGTCAACACAACCCTTAGAGTTGGAATATATCGAGATGAATAGTCTGAGCATATATGTACATCAATTCTACACTCTGGTATCTTATGCAGAAAGTAAACATTTAACAACTTTGTACTTCTGCTTTTGTTATTGAGTAGCCAGTTCATTATATAGCACTTAAAACTAAAAAACAGTAAAATTATGTATCTAACATGTATGTTGCACAATCTATCTAACAGGAGCAAATTGCATTCAAGTGTACAAAAGCGGCCCGTTATTGGTATCAAACCCATAGTGATTCATACAAGCTAAATCTTCAAGATGTGAATCTGCCTGCCCAACAGATTTCTTGAGTGTTCGAGTTTACTTACGGCATGAAACAACCCAATAGATCAAGACATGTTATACATTCATGAAAGCATAAAGATCTCAAGAGATCAATTTCTTTTGTCCTTCATATCTTTATACAAGTTACATGCAAGTAATCTCTGTCTGCCACCATAGCTGTGTTGAAGCGATATACTAAAAAGTTATTAACCAGTGGTAATAAGTCAATGATAAATGATTCATCGTTGGGAAGAAGACAAAGTCGATTTAATCCAACTCCTTCAACATACCATTCAACTCTTTGCACACTACACATGCCTGTGGTTGAATACATAAATGAACTTTTACCAAGCAAAACAACACACGAAAAAGAGACTTCACGAATTCTCCAACAATTGCCTTAGATACTATTTCAAGGTGCTTACAAAAAGTACTGCTTCTTCGAAACATCCCACCATTAAGAGCACTAAGACAAGTTCATCATTTACTTCTTAATTGGGATGTTACTTTCAAAGATTATTTAGGCCTTTATTTGAAGGATAACTGGGCCATAATTGTTGGCAGAAATCAAAATAAAATAAATTAAGGAAAAGACGGATATTATGTAATATGTAGCAACCTTGCAGGGAAAAGAACACCAAAGAGAGAACGAAGAAATTCCACCGCAACGAAAATTGGTGAGAGAAATGATTTACCAAACCTGTTAACCTTTGTGAACAATAATAAATGGTGTTCATTATTTTCGTAAGTTGATCAGAATTCATAGAATATGGAACCCTTTAATGAATAGAAGAGATTTTGATGTTCAAGTTTCTCAGTAAGCAAGCATCAAATTTCTACAAGTGATGATGGTGGTTTTGTCACACCACTCGAACCAGGCTGAGATAAAACCAATTCACGATCGGGTCATTTATGTTAGGATAGGCCCAAGCTCAGTTAGTTAAAGTCTGGATCAACTCTAGTTCAGCTCTAGATCAGCTCGGTTAAGTCAGGCTCAGCTCAACATCAATGATTTACCAAGTTCAGGGTTAGCAAGGTTAGTCAACATTTTTTACATTTCGGTGCAATTTCCTGGTTGTTAATTGGATAGCTGGTTTAATTTTATTTATGAGATAACTTGAACTAGTATTAGTTATCTTTGCAGATGATCAGAAGTTTGTCTAGGTTTGAATTCCTCTGAGAGATCAATTACAGAATTGTTAAAAAAACAAGATCTTTCTCTTTAGGAAACCTGAAATTGAAGGAATGGTTGTCTACGATCTTCAGCGGGATCAGAATTTCAAGATCGAATATATGAATGGTTTAATCCCAAGCAAAAGAATCTTGGATCATGGGTTGCAAGAAGGGCTCAAAATTGACTTGGGAAATGTGACCCCAAAAATGTAACAAGAATCAATCTCAAAAAGTTTTTAAAATATGCAAAGTTTGGTTTGACAGGGCTACAAATAAAATTATGACATCGAGGAAATATCTTAATTATGTTAAGAGAAAGGATTATGATACGAACTTGATCAGAACAGTAAAATCAGAGATAAGATTGGGTTGTATTCCTCACAACTGAATGATTAAAAGGGTTTTCTGGCTTTCGAGAAGCCAGAACCTCTCCACAGGATTCATGTAGAAAGCGTCTACAAAATAGAATGATTCCCCTCAACTCCCAACACCTTATTTATACTCATAATACGCTTGTACCTTCCTAATATAGCCTTCCAATGTTGACCCCTACTAATATTAAGCGGTAGACTAAGAACCATCACGGTACCCAGGGGATAACAGATTATAATTATCAACAATATCATCAAGGACAAATCATGTATTATATCAATTGAGAACCCCAAATAAAAAGAAACAGGCTAAGTCAACAGCCACATTGGACAACCTTAGATGAAGACCCCCTGCAGAAGATAAAGTGTGTATCACAACATAAATACCCATGCCACTATATTGAGATAGTAATTGATTCATAGGGTGCTAAAAAAGTATAGTTATAAAAGAGGCATAAAGAATTAAAGCATTATCTAGGTTTGAAGAAAAGGAGAAGAAAGAAATTAGGTTGTTCACTAGACATAACCCGAGAATGACAAGAGGGGAATGAGGAAGGATTCCATGAGATGAAATCTCGCCCTAACCTTTATCAATTTATTTCCACGTATGTTTAGAAGATGTGTGCAAGAGATTTTATAGGATTAATTATCAGTCCTGGATTCATGGCATTAGTAGCAAAAGGTATTTTGATAGAAATGGACAAAGATAAACTCAACGATATGGTTAATTACTATTATTAAGATGAAAGTAAGTTTAAAGTTATGATTAGATTGTAAAATAATGGTTGAAATCAGCCAAATTAAGCCAAGATCACCACCCTAAAAAGTGTCCAATGGCAAACTTGGTTCATTCAATGGTCAAACAATACCAACAATCCAACATGTAAATCATTCAAAAGGACTTAACAAGATGAATCCATTAGTACCAAAATCTCACTCTCATTTAAAGTATAAGCATGTTAAAGCTCACGTTTTTTATCAATCCAAATCATACCATCATCGTTTTAGTGCAAACTTGATACTGTTGGAAAGCTAGCGAAAACATAAATCATAAATCCAAGGATAATTATGTAGCCTAATTCAGAAGATAAGTGAGTCAACTCATTGTTCTTTTGATGCCGTATTGAGTTGCATACTAATGATTCCAAGCCAATCCACTCAACCAAGGAGATGAAAATTGTTGTTACTTCTAGGAAAGGAGGCAGGTGGGTTAAAAGACACTACAATAAGAAAGAATGAGATAATAATGAGTTCATGCTTTGTTTCTAGCACTAAGATGCATGTGTTTACACAATCTTAAACAGAAACATTAACAATATGTTTTCTTGTAAATGTTTTGATGAGGTTTAATGCTAGAAACAAATTGTTTATATGCTTGAATGCAAGCTCGAATTTGTGTACTAAATTTTGTTATGAAAGCATGAATAAGAAATTTATAGTTAAAGCCTGTGATGGCCACATTCCATGTTTTGTATGACGTTTGTTGTAAAAGAAGAGATTGGTCAAAAAGTTAAATGGTGTTAAGTACAAAGAAAGGCTTAGCCTTTAAGCCATAATGGCAAGGATTAGAAGAGTGTCACTGTCAAGAGTTGAGAAAAGGCTTTTTGAGCAATAATGGCAAGGATTGGAAAGTATCATTGTCAAGAGTTAAGTTGGCTGTTGGGGCATAATGGCACGGTTGGAAGAAGTATCCTTGTAAAGAAAATAGCTTTTTTGGGCCATAATGACAAGAGTTCGAAAAGTATCCTTGTAAAGAAAAAAGTTTGGCCACCGACCATAATGGCAAGGGTTGAACATGCAGCAAGTTTTAAATGAAGCAAAGTTTAATTATGTGTTGCAAGGTTCAAGATAGAAGAGTTCTTAGAACTTGAAAGTTTATATACTCTTTTATGAAGATGCTTTTGAGTATGTCTGTTGTTTATAGAGTATAAAGAAAAACATGACGTCCCCAGGCCTGAATCCTAACACGGCTAGCATGCATCTCAAAAAAGCATGTTTAACATTAGTTATATTACTCTCACATCATTCAGTTAAACAAAAATATTTAAAAAGGAAAGAAGAAAAAAAATCACATATAACCTCTCTCCCCCTCTGTCTCATAGTGCACATAGGATAGATTAACAATTTGAGCTCACTATTGAATAGACAGCCTGTGACCAAAAAAAGATAGCTTTTACAAAGCATAACAAAACATCGAAATCCATTACCCATCCAACAACCGTCGCAAGAGATCCCATAACTAGGATTTTCGAAAGTTAGGTAAGCTCAAGATGAGCCATAAAACTCGTTTTAAATATGATCGATTACTTCCAAACAATAAGTGATGTCCATAAGGTCAGAGAAAAGTTCAAAGCCGCCTCGTTACCCCTATCCACCCAACAGTGTATTATAGAGAATTTAAAATTGGCAAACAAATGTCCTAGTATGCACAATCAATAATTCTCTAATGTGAAATTAAATTACCTATCACTAATTTCTAAGGCAAGGTAGGTCATATATTTATCCATAGAGGCAAACTAATCTTCTACTTGAGGTGACTGAACCTTGTGAGTTGTGATGAAAGAAAGCATGCTACACCAATTTAAATCACATCCATCAACGGGGAGCCCATGCCTCATTTTCTGTTCAGGGGTAAACTGCTGATTTGAACTTCTGGATGCCCTCTTCAACGTAACTTCTCCATATGAATCATCAAAATTGCCGGTATTATTTCGCAACTGTTGGTCTATACAGTAAGCTGTCCTCATGTCACCTTAGCATTGTTAACTATTTATTCTACAGTAGCAAATTTCATGTTATCTCTCCATGGTTTATTCAGGTTGAACTTCCAGTAATATGTGTTCCGCTTTCTTTCACAGCATACATTGTGATAAATCACCATGCCAAGAATCTTTCTAAACAATCACAATCTCAAGAAAACCACCTCTAAGAACGAAAATTATGCTATGTAATATCAGTCCTGAAACCTTCTAGAGTTTCCTAGGCTCCTACCATAAAATACATCAAGAAATTATCTTAATGAACAACAAATATGCTATCTAAATTTCATTTCCTAAACCCTCCTAGGCTCCTTCAAAGAAATATAAATGCAAGAAACCCTGAGCAATTCTTTCAACCCGTCCATGAAATCTAGCTGTCCATTTATGTATTCATGCAAGGATATACAACCAATTACCAAAACGAATCATACTGCCATAGAATTAGTATTTAATATGTTCGCAAACACACACGCATAATACAACCACATACCCAGAATCGATGTGACAAAGCTTCTGCAGATGTAGTAGAAGAGCCAGACGACCTCGACCCTGCTGTTTCGTCCGTCACAGGATCCAGTAAATTAGGATCATCAGCACACATAGCTTCCGATGAAAGACGTAGCGCTAAAGCCAACTGCAATTGGTAACTCTCCTCCGTTTGTTGTGCCCAACTTTTCGAGGAATAAGACCCTCCCCCTCCACCACCACCAGTAGCCTCCGACGACTTCAGCCTCAACACGTCACCACCACCTCCATCAGGCAAGTGAGAATATGCATCGGGATCACCGCCACTATTCACCGCCGCCGACAATGACGGAACAAAGTAATCGCCGGATATAGAGCTCTCACCGTAACTACTCCCACTGGATTGTCTCTGCAAGCCACCGATCGAGGCCGGAAAACCCGGCTGGCGATTCTGCTGCATCCTCTGATCAGTTGACAAGTTCATCAAATCCCAATCAAATCCAGCTCTTTCGTTCCTCTTCTTTTCCCCGGAGTGAGAGTGATGAGATGAGTCGTATCCACCGCTACCGGTACCGCCGGAAAACATGGAGGGCGGAGGAGGTTGTGGCGGTTGGAGGTGATCGTCGTCGGGAATCTGAGTCAACAAGGTGTAATTGGGACGTCTGCCAGGCATGGCCATAGTTAAATCGCATAAATGTGTGATTGTTTGGGTAATTAACCCTACAAACCACCAATTCTGTGTCTGTGTGGGCTCACTTCACGCGGATAAAGGGGGATGTTTCGGGTTTCCGCGGTGGCTTAATCTGCCATCCGGATCCCAATCTTTTTCATTCTTTGGTGGAGTAACTTTAATCCAAACGTTTAACCAACGGGTCGTAAATTGTTGGATGGAAAGTTCGTTTATATGAACAAGTAGGGGTGAACACGGTTGGGGTGGGAGGTTTATGACATTTTTTCAACTCAATCCAATTATGATCGTTTGAAAAATCACAATTCAATCCAATTCATTCAAAAGTATAACTCAACCCAACCAAACCTTTGTGGGTTAAGATGGGTTGGGTTGAGTTGGCGGGTTACTAAAACTCATAAAATTATCAAATGAAATATGATAAATAATACTAAAAATATATTAACAAAGTCATTAGTTATTACAATCATCCAAAAATATATCTAAAGACTAAATCCTTAAGTCTTGAAATCAATTTTCAAAAATCAAAAGTGTGATACGAACAACAGACTTCCTATTTCCATATGTCAAAGTATGTCCTTGGGAAAAGCTGGTGCAATAGGAGATTAGAATCCTTATGCCATCTCGTTCTACACTGCTTTCCTGAAAAAGTTGGTGAAATAGAAG
The DNA here is from genome assembly GCF_001531365.2 of Cynara cardunculus var. scolymus. Lineage (NCBI taxonomy): Eukaryota > Viridiplantae > Streptophyta > Magnoliopsida > Asterales > Asteraceae > Cynara > Cynara cardunculus. The sequence goes on from NC_037532.1 coordinate 12,297,261, forward strand.
ATTAGGAGTCGCACGAAACATTACTCAACCAAAGAGTTCAAAATAAATAAGAACAACTTACTGCTAAAAACAACAAAAGAAGAACTATGCATCCCATAGCCTAAACGAAACTTACATAATTTGGTACGATTTAAATGCTCAATCAAGTACGACCGTCTTTGACCTTCCCGACTCCGATGTTGCATTCTTCTTGAGCTTGTCTACAATTCAAAAAGAATATTAAACAATTTATTAAGAAAATGTAACTATATAACCATCATTAAGTTTACCTTCTTCAAGAAAGTCATAAGATGAAATTTCATCTAAAAACTCACTTATTTGAATCCCCTTATTATTCTCTTTCAACCAACTTTGTATGCATTCAAGGGCCTCCACCATTTTTGGACTCAAAGAGCTTCTAAATGAGTCTAAAATACGACCGCTAGTATTGAAGGCGGATTCAGATGCAACGATAGATATAGGTATAGCAAGAACATCTCTAGCTATCATAGACAAAATGCTATACCTATTAGTATTATCTTTCCACCAAAGTAATACGTCAAATGATGGAGTTTTTGGATTGATAGATCCATCAACCAAATATCTA
>NC_037532.1:12298931-12317929 GCF_001531365.2 Cynara cardunculus var. scolymus
TCAACAGTAATAGTAAAAACATTCTCAATCCCCCACCCAAGCAAACAAGCTTCAATAACCTTACCAATTGTCTCACCCTTATGATTTGAAATCTGGCAAAAACTTATAATTCTTTTCCATAAATGCCAATTACTATCAATGTAATGTGCAGTGAGACACATATAAAACATTTGTGTGGAAGATATCCAACAATAAGTTGTTAAACATATTCTTTGACCGACCTTTGTCAACTCTTTCTTTAATTTAATCCTCTCATTGCAAAACAACTGATGAACATCTCTAGCAACAGTAATTACTAGGAACACCAAATTTTGGTTGCAACTCATGAACAAGTTCCCTAAATCTTTTCACCCTCTACAACACTAAAGAGTTGTTCATCCTTAAGCACAAACCTAACCACGACTTTGCAACATCTCTCTTTATTAAATGACACTTCATTTTCATTGATAGTAGGAAAACTAAGCAATTTTTGTTTTTTATGCTAAAGCTATCCAAATACTTCTTACATTGGTTCCTTAAATGATTCCACAAAGAACTTGTGTCAAATTTCTTACTATAGTAAGCATAGTCTTTTCCACAATAATTACAAAAACATCTAGAGTCCTTTTTTGAAAAGTGATCCCAAACGTTTGAAGTTCTACCACCCCTTTTCTCAGACGAGTTTGGTTCATCATTGTCTTCGATTTTTGGATATTTAGGAGTATCTTCCATTGCTCCTATACATCGTCAATTAAGATAACATTTTCAAAAAGATAAACCAACAAAATAGGCAACAAAATAAACCAATAAACCAACAAAATAGGCAACAAAATTAACCAATAAACCAACAGAAATACACACACAATTAAACTACGATGATCCTGTAATTGTAAACAACTAACAGTTAAATTAATAGCTAAGTGTTGGGTTACGGGATCTCAATCACAGCGGAAAATAAAACCGTAACCCTCCAAGGACCCATACGAACCCGAATAAATCGGGTGTTTCGAAATTATACCTCACAGTTAGCGAAACTCTGGATCACAGCAACAAACAAAGCTTGATGCCTCCACGGTATCCACGCGAACAATCCGAATCCTTTGTCTTCTCGTGATGCTAGTCACGGTTTCAAAACTTAAAAAGAAAAGGGAGCATATTGTTGTAGGTGGTTTTAGGAGAGAAAAATGCAAGACCAAAAAAACTCTCTTGCATAAAAAAATGTCATACATTTTATATGGACATGGGATGTATGGCCTAACCATCACCATCAGTACCGTTCCTGAGGTTTTTGATGCCTCGTGCGAAGATACTAAAAAATGCCCCTATGTCTATATTTTAAGCAAATGAAACGATGAAAAATGCGATTTTACTAAAGGGTTTGGAACCTAGTCAAGCTAGGCAGCTCAACCTTACGTCGAATTTTATTAATTAGCATGAAAAATACAAAAGGGAACATAAAAACCAAAACCCCAAATTACAAATATAAGTATATCAACTAAAACGATGTCTTCATGCACTTCTTGAAGCAAAAATATTAATTACTTTTTCATATTCAACATTCAGCAAGTCAGCTACCATTATCATAAGATGATAAGAGAGCTTGTATTAATTGGAAATACAATGAATGCATAATGTCAAAATTGATCAATTAAATGTTACTATGTTAGAATTTAGAAACAAAATCATACCTTGGTTTTAGAAACAATGCAATCGACTTCCACAGTTCNGTAGAGAGCTCATTTGTAATATTCTTTACGTAATAAGAGTTTGACCAGAGCTTTAAAGATTGACTTTCTCTCTCTCAATGTTCATATGAATGTTCTTAATGCAATATCCAGATCTGCCATATTGTGAAGCTTAATGAAGATTGATCAGTGAATTTAGGGACAAACACAATCCAATTATGGCGGTTTGGGAAATCTCAACCCAACCTAACCCATTCAAAAGTATAATCCAACCCAACCCTTGCGGGTTAGGGCGGGTTGGGTTGAGTTGGTGGGTTACTAAAATTCATAAAATTGGCAAATGAAATATGATAAATAATACTAAAAATATACCTAACAAAGTCATTAGTGTTGGACCGAAAACTAGGGAACCACCCACATGATATTGTCTGCTTTGGGCTGCCCCTTTCGGCAACAACCCCTCACGGATTTAAAACGCGTCATTTGTAGGAGTAAGACCCCCCCTTCCTTTATAAGGAAGACGAATCCCCCTAGCCTCACCGATGTGGGATGCTCCTGCATTGCTACAGGAGCGTTGGGTTTAAGAATCGCGGATTTGACCGGCTCGAGGGAACGATGAGGCGGAAGTCCCAACATTCCCCCCCACATTGGTGCGGCCCTAGCTCTGATACCAATTGTTGGACCGAAAACTAGGGAACCACCCACATGATATTGTCCGCTTTGGGCTGCCCCTTTCGGCAACAACCCCTCACGGCTTTAAAACGCGTCACTTGTAGGAGTAAGATCCCCCTTTCCTTATAAGGAAGACGAATCCCCCTAGCATCATCGATGTGGGATGCTCCTGCATTGCTACAGGAGCGTTGGGTTTAAGAATCGCGGATTCGACCGGCTCGAGGGAACGATGAGGCGGAAGTCCCAACAATTAGTTATTACAATCATCCAAAAATATATCTAAATCCTCAAGTCTTGGAATCAAATTTCAGAAGTTTGATACGAGCAACAGACTTCTCATTTCCATATGTCAAAGTATGTGTCCTTGGGAAGATGGTCATAATTCTTCTTGAACATTGAGAGCTGCAGAAAGCCAAAAACATAACTTTTAGTTTATGCAACATGCCATCTTTTCAACCTCCTATAATTAACACAAAAAACAGGTCCTAAATCTTGATTACAAATATCACCTTATGACTATTAGCTTTCTAATCTTATTAAATTTATGAGCAACTTAATAATTCATGGTATTCAAAACCTTGTATCACTATCAATAGATTTGGACACTTGGTCAACAAAATGATGATTATAGCTTTGCCAATGATCTTTTTACTAATATTGGTTATGTTTACTAATATCCTAGCAACAATATACATGGAACTTACTAAGGGATACGTCTTTTTAGGTGAAGAATTCTATAACTCACTGAAAGGATCCTTATGTTATCTTGTTCTACACCGCTTTCCTGCAAAAGTTGGTGCAATAGGAGATTAGGAATTGCACCGAACATTACTCAACCAAAGGGTTCAAAATAAATATGAACTTACAACTAAAAACCACAAAAGAAGAACTATGCATCCCATAGCCTAAACGTAACTTACATAATTTGGTATGATTTAAATGCTCAATCAAGTACGACCATATTTGACCTTCCCGACTCCGATGTTGCATTCTCCTTGAGCTTGTCTACAATTCAAAAAGAATGTTAAACCATTTATTAAGAATATATAACTATATAAGCATAAAAAAGAACCATTGTTAAGTTTACCTTCTTTAAGAAAGTCATAAGATGAAGTTTCATCTAAAACTTCACTTATTTGAATCCCCTCATTATTCTCTTTCAACCAAATTTGTGTGCATACAAGGGCCTCCACCATTTTTGGACTCAAAGAGCTTCTAAATGAGTCTAAAATATGACCGCTAATTCTAAAGGTGGATTCAGATGCTACGGTAGATATAGGTATAACAAGAACATCTCTAGCTATCATAGACAAAATGCTACATTTATTAGTATTATCTTTCCACCAAAGTACTACGTTTTATGATGGAGTCTTTGGATTGATAGATCCATCAACCAAATATCTATCAACTTCGTTCATGTTTTCCGATACGTTCGTTTGTTGTTGTTGCAAAAATGATTCCAATAATTTTTTCCTTTGAGATTCTTTAGTGGTGATTCTAGTTTGGTATCCTATACACATAAAAAAAAATACAAACATAAACTCAACAACGATAACATATTAACATGCATAATTAAATTTTAAAAAATGAGTAACTAACCTCATCACCATCTCTACCACCTTGTGAATATTGATTATACAATTGATGAAGAATTTGTTCCACCTTAACAACAGGCTTAGCAATGGTTTGAGCATCATATAAGGACTCAAAACAAAACTTCAAATACTTCAACTTATACCTCAGATCAAGCACAACTGCCAAAAACAACATAGGATTGATGTGATCTGGATCACCCCAGTATTTGTCATAATTACTCTTCATCTTAGTAGCCATGGTGTATAACAATGAACCATTGTTATTAGCCAAGTAACTCAATTAAGAATCAATCTCACAAAGCTCATGAAAGAAGTTGTTGGAAATTATGTGCAATGTGCCACTAAACTTCAAAGTAACTTCATAACAAGTGGACAAAAATTTGACAAAAATAGAAACACGCTCCCAATCACTAGAACTAGGTGGTCCAATCCTCTTCTTATCATTTTCTTTCTCCTCAAAATAACTCGAAAACTTGTCATCTTCATCCGTGTACCTTTCAAATGCCTTTTCAAATTTAAGAGCTACATTCAACATCATGAAAGTAGAATTCCATCATGTAGGTATATCTAAAACCAACCACCCCTTGTAATCAACTTTTTCCTTCTCGACGCAAGATTTAAACTTTTGCAACCTTGAAGGAGATGAATGAATATATCTAACACAATTACGAATTACAATAATTGAATTACGCATTTCTTTCAACCCCTTGTTTACAATTAGGTTTACTATGTGAGCACCACATCTTAAATGCATGTACTCACCATTAAGAATAGATCCATTCCATGCATTAATCCTTCTTTTAACAAAAGCAACTACTACATCATTTATAGATGCATTATCAACAGTAATAGTAAAAACATTCTCAATCCCCCACCCAAGCAAACAAGCTTCAATAACCTTACCAATTGTCTCACCCTTATGATTTGAAATCTGAAAAAAAATTATAATTCTTTTACGAAATGCCAATTACTATCAATGTAATGTGCAGTGAGACACATATAAGACATTTGTGTGGAAGATGTCCAACAATCAGTTGTTAAACATATTCCTTTGACCGACCTTTGTCACCTCTTTCTTCAATTTAATCCTCTCATCACAAAATAACTGATAAAGATCTCTAGCAACAGTCATTCTACTAGGAACACCAAATTTTGGTTGCAAATCATGAACAAGTTCCTTAAATCCTTCACCATCTACAACACTAAAGGGTTGTTCATCCTTAAGCACAAACCTAGGCACGGCTTTGCCACATCTCTCTTTATTAAATGACACCTCATTTTCATTGATAGTAGTGATATGTTTGAGAATTTAACACATAAAGCACTTATTTTACATCTTTTTAGTTATAATAATTTCTTTTCATTACCACTTTGAGTTCTTTTCATTTATTTCTTTATACATTTGTTATTATGAAGCTAAATATTATGGTTGACTTGTTGGTACTCTTGAATGAAGCTAATGGGGAACTTTTGTGAAAACAATAGATGCTACAACATTGGTGCAGCGTCGACCTGATTCATGCGCAGCTTTTTGGAGGGCATAATGGATAAGACGCTGACTTTTTGAAGATGGAGGGCAGCTGTAAAAGCTGGATTTTTAGTTGAAAAATCTGATGTTAGACTTTCGTTAGGCCTATATACTTTTTAGTTACACTTTTGTTGGTATGTAACTTACTTTTGGAAAACTTAGCCTACAAGTCTTTTTCTTTTGTCTTCTAGTGACCCCTTTTGGGTATAAAAAGAAGGCTTGGGGTGCCTTTTAAACCATCCTTCATTCCATCTTTTCTTCCATTGTATTCCATTTACTAGCATTTGTAAACCCTCTCCAAGGGTGGTTTTAATTAAGTTCTTGAAGTTCTTCATCTTTTTCTTTATTTACATTCTCGTCTTTTATTTTCTGTCATTTATACTCTCGTCTTTTACTTTTCGCAATTTACATTCCGTCATTTATTTTCCGCAATTTACGTTTATGTCTTTATTTTCCGTCATTTATTTTTTACTTTCCGTTATGAGTAGCTAAACTTTTATAGCTTGAGTATGAGAGGAAAGGTGAGATTTTCAAACCGAACGAAAGTAGCTAAGTGTTTTCGGAAACGACGTTCCATTGTCTCATTCGAGTTTTTATAAAACCAAACACATTTCTTGACGGGTTGATCACTTGAAAGTGTTAAAGTGCGATGGACTTAGAGATAAGCCATCAATAAGCACGTCAACTTGGATGACATAAAAGGTAGACTTGAGAAAGTTGCCGACAAGAAGACTTGTCATTTATGTTTTTCAAAACTTAACTCCCGACGGGTTGGTCACTCTTCAAAAGTGTCAAAGTGTGATAGATTCAGAGATGAACTATCAAGAACACGCCAACTCAAATGATATGGGAATCGACTCAAGAGAGTGATTTTTAACAAAGAGATTTGTTTATCCATATATTTTGAAAACACCATCGTGTCACTATGCCCGGTCCGGACACCACATAGAGATATGGGTGGAAAGCTATAAGATAGTGAAATGGTGAAKTCCGAGAGGAATGCCTTCAAAATAGATGGTGGAACTTAGTTTCGAAACACTGCTTGCTGTAGCATTCCTATAGCATTGGCTGCTGGAATTTGTGTTTGGCTCTCACCTTAAGTCTTACATCCTTGCTTCTTTTATATATTCTGTATTCTGTTTTGGATCATCTTAAAATCAAGCAAAAGTTTTCAAAATCGTCATCTGAAATCATCTCTTTCATTAGACTCTAATCTAACTTTGGCTACAATCTATGTGGACGATAATCCGGTACTTGTACCACTTTATTACTTGGAAAGACAATGTTGGGCCGTATTGTATACTTGTTTTGTGGCCCAATTTCATTAAGTCTAAAGGTATGAAATATAACCGACCAAGTTTTTGGCGCCGCTGCCGGGGATTGTGTCGCTAAAGATTTATTTTGAGTAAATTAAAAGATTTGATTTTTCTAGTACCATCAGAATCGTTTTTAAAGTGGTGTATGCCACGGTCACATCGCGGAGAATTTTTTGAATTTGGTCCCGATATTGAGAGAATGTTTCACCATCGGAGGAGGGCTCAAAGAGCATTTTTTGCTCTACTCCCTCCTAACATGGCGTTACCTCCCCCAATTATTCCAGAAATACCACATTTGGAAAACCAACCGCTGGGTTTTGAACAAATTCCACAATTCCCGAACTTTTAACAAGGACATCCAGATAATGGTAATGATAATAATTTGGACACAAAATCAGAACCTAATGAGCACCAAATAGCACAAACTCCAAACATTATTAATTTGGCAAATTCCAAAAATGAGAGGATCATGGATTATGCTATTCCGGATTTTGAGCAATTAAACTGCGAGATAGTTAGGCCACATATGACCGCTCTCCATTTTGAACTCAAACCGATAATGTTTCACATGTTGCAAACAAATGGCCAATTTTCCGGATTACCTTCGAAGGACCCACATTCGCATTTAAAATCTTTTATGGAAATCACTGATGCTTTCTTGATCCCGGGAGTGTCAAATGATGCTCTAAGACTCACTTTGTTTCCATTTTTCTTGAGGGATCGGACAAAAGCATGGTTTAACTCATTAACACCGGGTTCTATGCCGTCATGGAGTAACATGGCGGAAATTTTTTTGCGAAAATATTTCCCACCGACAAGGAACGCTAAGTCCAGAAATGAGATTTGTCTTTTCAAACAAATGAACGATGAGGCTGTTCCTGACGCGTGGGAAAGGTTCAAAGAGCTGTTGAGGAAATGCCCGGACCATGGCATTCCGTACTGTATTCAACTCGAGACGTTTTACAACGGGTTAAATCCCATGGCAAAACAAATGCTCGATGCGACTGCTGGCGGAGCCTTTACATCTATGACCTATAATGAAGGATATGAAATCCTAGAAAAGATTTCGGCAAACAATGGACATTGGGCCGACCCACATGCTCAGTCACAGAAAAAGACTGCGGGGATACATGATGTAGATGCATATACTGCATTAACAACTCAGCTTACCTCCATGACCAACATGTTGAAAATTTTAACTTCCGGTCAGGGAGGACAGCAAGCTGCTAATACACCAGTCCAAACAGTCCTATCTGTGCAATGTGTGTGCTGTGGCGGGGAACACTCATATGAATACTGTCCTCACAATGCTGAATCCGTAAACTATGTTCATAACCGAGCTAATCCCTATTCCAATACCTATAATGCCAGCTGGAAACAGCATCCGAAATTTTCTTGGAACAGTCCCAGTTTAAACCCACAAGTCCATAAACAACAAGGAACTTTTAATTTCCAACCACAACATCATGGAAACAGTTCTAACTCTCAGAATCACCAACAAAGTTTTCAGAATTCACAACCACCTTTCCAGAATAAACCTCCTCCACAGTCAGAATCATCTTCTTTGGAAGCAATGATTAAAGGACTCTTTGCACATGCACACGCTCAAAACCAAGCTTTAATAAATCAACAAAGTGCGGCCATCAGGAATTTAGAGACTCAAGTCGGTCAACTTACGCCTAACCAGAATAATTGAGCCCTTGGTACCTTGCCTAGTAATACAGAGGTCCCTAGAGACCTAGGTAAGGAACATGTGAAAGTAGTGACCCTTAGGAGTGGGAAAGAGTTGAAAGAAAAAGTGCCCAAAGATAGTGCACCAATTTTGACAGAAGCTGATGCTACAACATTGGTTCCTGCCAAAGAAAGACCAGTCCTACCCTTAGAGAAACAGGCATTGGAGACCACCACTTCTGTCCCCCCTAGATCAGACTTTCTATTACTTTTTCCTGAGGATGCTCTAAAAAAGTCAAAAGAAACTGAGGTTTTAGAGACCCCTAAGCTTGATGTTAACATTTCATCTGAACCACCGAAGGGCACCACAAAGACCCAAGGCATTCAAGACCTGTCTTGCTCAACTCATCCAAGTAAGAATGTAATAAAGCCAGTCCCTCCTTATGTTCCTTACCCCCAAAGGTTGATGAATCAAAAAGAGGAACTGCACTTTAAGAAATTATTGGATGTGTTTAAAGAATTGCATATCAACATCCCGCTTGTTGAGGCAATTGAGCAAATGCCTAGTTATGCTAAATTTCTGAAGGACATCCTAAGCAAGTAGAAGAAGTTGACTGAGTATGAGACAGTAGCCCTAACCGAAGGATGTAGTGCGCTTTTGACCAATAGCATACCCCCTAAGCTAAAAGATCCAGGGAGTTTTACCATTCCTTGTTCAATAGGAGGGAAGGAGATAGGGAAAGCCCTATGTGACTTAGGAGCTAGTATCAACCTTATGCCCTTGTCTGTTTTCAACACCCTAGGCATAGGAGAAGCTAGACCGATCACAGTCACACTCCAATTGGCCAACAAGTCCATAACATATCCTAAGGGGAAAATTGAAGATGTTTTGGTACAAGTTGACAAGTTCATATTTCCGGCGGACTTTATCATTCTAGATTTTGAGGCGGATAAGGATATTCCTATTATATTAGGAAGACCATTTCTAGCCACCGGAAGAACTTTAATAGACGTCCAAAAAGAAGAGTTGACCATGAGACTCCAAGACCAGAAAGTCACCTTTAATGTCTTCAACTCTCTAAAGTACCCTGATTACTTGGAAGAGTGTTCAAGAATATCTGAGATAGAGGAGATGTGTGTGGAAGAGGGAATTTAGAAAAACCTTAAGTTGGAAGGAGAATATGGTGAGGAAATAGAAGAGGAAAGTGTTGAGGAAATAGAGGAATTAGGAACTGATGTTGTCCCAGTTGATGCTGCAGCATTTGAGCTGCTAGAAAATAATGAGCAAAAAGACTTCACCCGGTCCATAGAATCACCACCTGATTTGGAGTTGAAACAACTCCCATCCTATCTAAAATATGTTTTTCTAGGAGAAAAAGGCAAATTGCCTGTCATTATCTCATCTACCCTAGAACTGCATCAAGAAAAGAAACTTGTGGATATGTTGAAATTGCATAAGAAAGCCTTAGGATGGACCATTGCTGACCTTAAATGGATTAGTCCCTCTATTTGTCAACACAAGATCATCCTAGAAGATAAAAATTTCACTTCCATAGAACCCCAACGAAGGCTAAAACCTGTCATGACAGAGGTAGTCAAAAAGGAGATTTTAAAATAGTTAGATGCCGGAATTATTTTTCTGATAGCCAGTAGTTCTTGGGTTAGTCCGGTCCAATGTGTTCCAAAAAAAGGAGGGTTCACATTCATCACAAATGACAAAAATGAACTTATCCCTACTAGAGTTGTCTCCGGTTGGAGAATATGCATGGACTATAGGAGACTAAACAAGGCTACCCAAAAAGACCATTTTCCACTACCTTTCATTGACCAAATGTTGGATAGGCTAGCTGGAAAGGAGTTCTATTGTTTCTTGGATGGTTATTCAAGGTACAATCAAATAGCCATTTCTCTGGAAGACCAAGAGAAAACCACCTTTACTTGTCCCTATGACACCTTTGCTTTCAGAAGAATGCTATTTGGACTTTGTAATGCTCCAGCCACCTTTCAAAGGTGTATGTCCATCTTTTCTGATATGCTTGAAAAATCCATTGAAATATTTATGGATGATTTTTTTGTGTATGGTTCATCATTTGACAATTGTTTAAATAATTTGAAAAAGAGCTTGGAAAGGTGTGAGGAAACAGACTTGGTCCTTAATTGGGAGAAATGCCATTTCATGGTCAAAGAAGGAATTGTTCTTGGTCACATGATTTCAAAAAGAGGGGTTGAGGTAGATAAGGCAAAGCTTGAAGTAATTGAAAAACTACCCGAACCTACCACGGTTAAGGGAATCAGAAGCTTTTTGGGTCATGCCAGATTTTATAGAAGGTTTATCAAAGATTTTTCTAAAATTTCAAAACCTCTTTGTTTACTCCTACAGCATGACCAAAAATTCAATTTTAATGATGAATGCAGAAATGCATTCAAAACTTTGAAAAAAGCTTTGGTTACCGTACCAGTGGTAGTTGCCCCAAATTGGAACAAACCTTTTGAGCTCATGTGTGACGCTAGTGATTGGGCGGTAGGTGCTGTATTAGGACAGAGGAAGGACAAGGTGTTTCATTCAATCTACTATGCAAGTAAGATTTTGAATGAGGCACAAATTAATTACACTACAACTGAGAAGGAATTATTGGCCATAGTTTTTGCTTTTGAGAGATTTAGGTCCTACTTGATGGGAACAAAGGTAATTGTGCATGCCGATCACTCAACCATCAAGTACCTAATTTCAAAGAAAGATGCAAAACCAAGGTTAATATGATGGGCGCTTTTATTGCAAGAATTTGACTTAGAGATACTTGATAGAAAAGGGGTAGAGAATCAAGTAGCGGACCATTTGTCTAGGTTGGAAGAGCCCGAGAAAGGAGGAATGGACATTAGTGATACTTTTCTGGATGAAAGAATCCTCTTGATTGACCAACCAAAAACACCATGGTTTGCGGATTTAGCTAATTTCTTGGCCTGTGGAATAAAACCCTCTGATTAAACAGGCCACATGTTGAAAAAAATTCTTTCATGATGCTAAATCGTATTTGTGGGATGACCCGTTTTTGTTTAGACTTGGTGCAGATCAGATTTTGAGAAGATGCGTGCCCGAATCTGAAGTGGCAGCAATCCTGCAGCATTGCCATCATGCACCATACGTAGGCCATTTTGGAGGCCAAAGAACTGCAACCAAAGTTCTACAGTCCGGTTTTTATTGGCCAACCATTTTTAAAGATTCACACAATTTTGCACAAAGGTGCAACGAATGTCAAAGGAGTGGCTCCATTTCCAAAGGAATGAAATGCCATTAAATGGGATACTCGAAGTTGAATTATTTGATGTTTGGGGAATAGACTTCATGGGTCCTTTCCCTCCATCAAATAATTGCCACTACATACTGGTGGCTGTTGACTACGTATCCAAATGGGTGGAGGCTATGCCATGTGTGTCAAATGACGCAAAAACTATGGTTAAGTTCCTCCAAAAACAGATTTTCACATGGTTCGGTACCCCAAAGGCACTGATTAGTGACGAGGGTACCCACTTTGTGAACATTTTATTAAAATGAGTCCTTGAAAAATACAATGTTAACCACAGAATTACCACGGCTTATCACCCACAAACTAATGGTTTGACAGAGCTCTCTAATAGGGAAATTAAAAGCATTTTGGAAAAAGTGGTCAAGCCCAATAGGAAGGACTGGGCATTTAAATTAGACGATGCTTTGTGGGCATACTGAACTGCTTTCAAAACACCAATCGGTATGTCTCCATATAAGCTAGTCTATGGAAAAGCCTACCATTTGCCTTTAGAACTTGAGCACAAAGCATATTGGGCTATCAAAGAGCTCAATATGTCTTTGGATGAAGCCGGAAAGAAAAGAAAGTTTCAAATTTGTGAAATGGAAGAACAAAGACAAATGTCTTATGAAAATGCCAAACTTTATAAAGAAAAGACAAAAAAATGGCATGATAATAGGATCCAACACCGGGAGTTGAAAGAAGGGCAAAAGTTCCTCTTATTTAACTCTAGGTTGAAACTATTCCCGAGAAAGCTCAAGTCTAGGTGGTCCAGACCCTTTGTCATTCATAAAGTTTACCCTTATGGAGCGGTTGACCTCATTAACCCGGAGGACAACACGGTGTTTAAAGTGAATGGGCAGCGAGTTAAAGTATTTCATGATACTGTAGCATTCCCAAAGCATTGCTCTGAGAATTGGGCTATACCTTAGAAATGAAGGTGTCTTTGGACTTTTTCAAGACCAAAGTTTGTTTGTAAATATTTTCCCTCTTTATATTTATGTTTTAGAGCTATTATGTTTTATTAGTTTGTTCTTGTGTAGGCTGTTTTCAAGGAGTTTATCATGGGGAACTGATGTTCTGCTAATGCTGCAGCATTCATAAGTTCACATGTGAAGAGTGGCAACACTTTTGTAAGGAAGACATGATAGTACAAAGTGATGTCATCACTGCATCACAACAGTGTTTGTCAGCCATATTTCTTAGATTTTGTCCCCCATGCACCACTAACCCACTCCATCACAATCAATGTTTAACCATTGGATGACCAATTTTTGACACTTCCTCAACCGTCATTGCATGTGATTAGAAGGTAACTTGATGGAGAGATGACCTTTCATCTTCCCCATAACCACCTTTGTCAATCAAAAGAGCCGACTGCCTCATCCTTGCATCATCACCGACTTTCTCTTCAAACCACCAAAACCACCCTCGCTTAAACCACTCTCCATAAACCCACTCTTACTCAAACTGTCACCACTCCACTTCTCACTGTTTGAAAACCATGTCATGAATGAAGAGGACAACAGTTCGCGACCCACCACAACTGGTCCGGCGAAGCAACCGCCGGCGGGCGTGCGCCTCCTCGTCATGACAAACAGGGGAGCCCGAAATGATCGACCTTGTTGCAAATAGCCCCTCATCGTCTCCTCCCTCATCACCGTCGCCGCCTAGACCTCCGATTGTCAATCCACTCATCGCCGATTCATCTCCGCCGCGTGCTATACAAACGCCGCATCGACCACCATCTCCTCCACCACCTTCAACCGACTGCCCCCCATCGACTCCACCATCTTCCAATGTCGCACCTCCATCTTCACCACCTGCGGCAGTCGACACCACCGCTCTGCCACCATCATCGCCGCTGGTAGTTACGAGCCTAAATCGGGTGTTGAGGTTAGTCTTGTTTCGAGCCCTAATTTGCCTGAAGAGGGATTAACAACATCTGATTCTTCTGAGGATGAAAACTTAGTTCAACCACTCTCACCATTCAGTGTTTTAAGTCCATCAAAGTTATATTTTTTAACTTGGTATGATAACCCTTGCACACAAATGCCCACACCTACTGTTTTGGCCGATCCCATACCTCACATTGGTGAGGATGAATCTGTTGGGCTGGATGATATTGAATTATATGATAGGGAAGAAGCCACTGACACCCCACACAGTGAGGTTGATTTAGAAGCCGATGTAAGGAATTTGACCCTAATTCCTACTAGAAAAAGAAAGGGATTGGGAAGGATTTTTGCTACCCGCTCCAAGGCTGTGAATAATTAGCCTATCAAAAAGAAACCAATGCGTACCCCACCTTCTATCCAGTTAAGGCACACAACCTTTGTGCCTAGAAAATCACCCCGAATGACCACGGTTAGGCCTGATGAAACTGTGATAACCGGATCCTAGTTATCACTAAGGTAATTAATATGTGATTATCTGATTAAATGATTACGTGATAGCATGATAAATTGATACATTTGATCATGCTGGTATGTGAAAATTATGTGCATAATGTGATTATGTGTATGAGAATATGTACATATGTGGAAGTATATATATATATATACATGGTATATGTTCTTGAAATGGGTATGTATATATTTATATAATCATATATGCATGGGGTATGTATGCATGCATGTGGGTATGTGAGTTAGCCGCCTTTCCTGTTTTGGAAAGTATAAAAAGGGAGGTTGAGCCTCCATATTTTCTCTTCTTGCTTTTGTTAAAGTTGTGTGATTTTAAAGAGAAGAGAGGTTGACCGGATTATTTCTTGTCTGCAGATTCAAGTTGATTTCTAGTATTTGATTTCAAAAGCTTGTTAAGGTGAGTAATTTCTAAACTCTTTTGCATAAAACTTTTACTGGTTTTATATGAATCTTGTGTATTATTGGAATGAAATCAAAGGATTTTGCTTAAGGGTTTTATCTGGACAAAGCTTGTCCGGATTGTTTTAAATCGGTCAAAGGTTGGACGATGTATTGTCTGGATTGTTTTAAATCGGTCAAAGGTTGGACGATGTATTGTCCGGATTGTTTTAAATCGGTCAAAGGTTGGACGATGTATTGTCTGGATTGTTTTAAATCGGTCAAAGGTTGGACGATGTATTGTCCGAATTGTTTTAAATCGGTCAAAGGTTGGACGATGTATTGTCCGAATTGTTTTAAATCGGTTAAGTTGTGAGCGGGGTATTGTCCGGACTTGTTATCCAGACAAAGATATTGATTTAATTCTAAGTGTTAACTGGACAAAGTTTATACAAGGTGTTGTCCGGATTGTTGACCGGAGATGAAATCCGGCTAAGTTAGGTTGACTGGATTTGAAGTTATATTTTGTGTTTCTGATAAGAAATGCTATATTGTCATAAAAAGGAAGTTTTGAAATAAATGATTTTGTTTTAACAATAATTTCAATGGCTGCGGTCTATTTGAAGTTATTTTGTGAAATATTTTGATGAGGAAATACAGGTGACATATTAAGGAGAGGTGTATCATGGGATAAGGGTGGCATATCATGGAGAGGTGTAAATTTGGATATAAGGGTGGCATTTGTATGTGTGTGTTGTATGATATAACTCTTTCTATTATATCCCTTAAGACTACTGTGGTCTGGAATCTTTATTTCTTTGTGATTTAAAGATTTAGGATCAAGGTTCTTATCGGAAATCATAGTTTGAATGTTATTGAGGATAAAACATCAGGTTTGGCCTGAAACTTTATTTTAACCTTGTTTTGATTTGAAAAAGGGTTAAAAGTGGCATTATGTGAAACCTGATTGGTTCAGAGRTATGGRATTTRCATAATTGAAAGCTTTGCTTGAAATGTGGAAGAAGTCTGGTATTATGTTCTTATTTGTTCATATGTTTGTTATATATGAAAGGATGTTTTCTATAATGATTTTTGGTGATTTTCACCCTGCAATAACATCAATAGGGTATCTCACTAGACCTTTTGGTCTAACTCTCGTTTTGTGATTTTAACTATGTATTGCAGGAGGTTCGGACTGTAAGGAAAAAGGGAAAATTTGATATCTTCCTATATACATTTCTGCTTGAAGATCTATAGTGATGTACAGTTTTGATTGATTAGTACAAGAAATGTATTTGAATTTTTGGTCCTTGTATTTGGTTATAAAAGATTCTTGTACTAAGGGACCTGAATGGGATAATATCATGTATTTCTTTT
The DNA here is from genome assembly GCF_001531365.2 of Cynara cardunculus var. scolymus. Classification (NCBI taxonomy): domain Eukaryota; kingdom Viridiplantae; phylum Streptophyta; class Magnoliopsida; order Asterales; family Asteraceae; genus Cynara; species Cynara cardunculus. The sequence continues at coordinate 12,314,843 of NC_037532.1, forward strand.
GTATGAAATATGTGTTTTATGTAATGTGTGGGTTGGGGCATTACAAAATGGTATCAGAGCCTGAGTTTAAGAGATTTAGATATTTAACAGCATGATACCTAAACTTAAACTGTTTTATTTAATGTTAAGGGTCCCAGACATAGTTAGCACCATTGGAAATAAATATGATGGGTTGAAACAACAGTGTGTAAGGAAATTTTAATTACATCTGGCCAGTTGGTCGGTCTAATCCTTTACCTTTAGACTAAATGAAATTGGGCCACAAAGCAAGTATACAATACGGCCCAACGTCGTCTTTCCATGTAATAAAGAGGTTCAAGTACCGGAATATCGTCTACAGGGATTGGAGCAAAAGTTAAATAAGAGTCCAATAAAAGAAAAGATTTCAGATGACGAAAACGAAGACTTTAGTTTGATTCCAAGTTAACACAGATAATATAACAGAATAATAAAGCAAAATAATAAACAGAATAATAAAGGTAGCACGGGTGTAAGATTTGGGGTGAAACGTAGACACGAAATCCAACAGACAAAGCTGTGGAAGAACCAGTCCCACCATCTATCTTGAAGGTATTCCTCTTGGACTTCACCTTTGCACTGTATTATAGCTTTGCACCCATATCTCTATGTGGTGTTCGGACCAGGGATAGTGACAAAATGGTGTCTTCAAGATATATAGTTAAGCAAATCTCTTTGTTAAAAACCACTCTTTCGAGCCGATTCCCAAATCATTCAAGTTGGCGTGTTCTTGATAGTTCATCTCTGAATCTATCACACTTTGACACTTTTTGAGAGTGACCAACCCGTCGGGAGCTAAGTTTGAAAAACATAAATGACAAGTCTCCTTGTCGGCAACTTTCTCAAGTCTACCTCTCATATCATTCAAGCTGACGTGCTTATCATGGCTTATCTCTAAGTCCATGGCACTTTAACACTTTCAAAGTGATCAACTCGTCAAGAAATGTGCTTGGTTTTATAAAACTTGAATGAAATAGTGGAACATTGTTATTGCGAAACAACATCCACTTTCATTCGGTTTAACATTTCACCCTTTACCCTACACCCGAGCTAATGGAATTAGCTACTCATTACGAAAAGTAAATGACACAAAGTAAAGACATGAATGTAAATAACTGAAAGTAAATGACGGAAAGTAAAGACGGAAAATAAATGACAATAAATAAATAAATAAAAGACAATAATTAAAACTTAAAAGCTTGTAAATACTACTAATAACTTGAGAGAGTTTTTGGGAGTACAAGTTGGAACCAAAATCGTCCATGAGGTGATTCCCAAAGAGAAGCCTAAGGCTTTCTTTTATACCCAAAAGCTAACTAGAGACAAAAACATAAAAAGAAGGTAAAAGGTACATATGAGTGGACTAGAAAAAGGAGGTATCATCTCCATCATAACATGTCAACAAAAAGGTCTTCTCCAMTTCATTTCACCAGYTGTTTGAGRGCCAAAAYGAGGGCTTCTTCAGCTCAGACCTCCATCCTTGACAATGGCTTAACCAATAAGCACTTCTCTAAAAAGCCAAAATGCAGCCGGKCAATGYTKTTRGAATGCTGCAGCATTATAGTGCAGTGTTATAAGTTAAAAAATGTCATCTACTCCAAATTGTTGTAAAAACAAATTCATCATCACATTTAGCTCCAAACATAACAAATGGAAAATAAGGAAGTAAAAATGACTCAAGGTTGGRATAAACTAGGAAAATCTATCTATTAAACATAAGAAATGGGTACTTTAAGCATGTAATAAACCATGCTTATCACACCCCCAAACCTAAAGTGTTGCTTGTCCCCAAGCAACCAAATGACAACTAAAAATGACTCAATATAGTAAGGTATACAAGATCAAGGCAGTAAGTGCACACACAAAGCAAAACATATCATTTATGAACATCATAGCCCTTCATAAATTTTTAGCAAACCATTCAAATCCTAATTTTCATGTATGAACCATATGCTAGCACTAGCCTTTTCTTTAATGAACTCAACACACCTCTCTTTGATAGGGTCAAAAGGACTTGCATAAGGTTTTCCTCTCTTTGGCAATTTTCTTTTCTCACTTTGCCTTTTCCTTTTATGCTTCATCATTAATTTTTTTTTAATTTTGGCACTATGTGCTCTTTATGATGAAAGAATGCACATTGCCCCTATGGGACACTTTTGTGCTATTAAAATAGATCCCACAAAGGCTTTAGAGCTTTGCTCTTTTGTATTTGAAGCTATGGCCTTTGTGGTATACCCTCCCCCAAACTTGAACTTGTGACAATGCCCTCATTGGCTATGTTGGTGGAAAGTGTATAAGGCAACAAGTGGCTTGTTTGAGAGTTTAAATGAAGAATGGCCTAAATCATACCCAAATGTGTATTGGTGTGTGAGTTAAATTTGGCTCAAGAAAAGACATATGCTAGTTCTAGCAAGAACACTATTAGTAAGTGAATGGCTATTTACCCTCAAATTTATTTAGGCTATGATATCAAGAACTATAAGCAATGATCATGTAATCAAGTATGAAAATAAAGCTAAAAAACAAGAAAACTATCCCAGGACTAAAAAAATTAAAAGTTGGAGACTAAAGATGAATGAATGGACCTGTCCTACTCCAAGGGAGTAGGCTGTGTGGCATGAGGCTCCATGGCTGTATCCAAAGATGCTTCTCTAAGCTGTTCATTCTCTTCCTTTAACCTCTTGTTTTCCTCTTTGACGCTCTTCAGCCTCTTCCCCATCTTTTTCAACTTCTTGCTCATCATCCTTTATATGCACCTTTAATTATCTCAAATATCTTTTCCCCTGCCTCTGCCCCTTTGTAATCTGCTTCTTTACTTCTGTTTTCAGCTTCTCCATCTTATCCATGAATTAAGATCTTTGCATCAAGATGCTGTCCAGCAGGCTGCTGTTTTGAGACAGCAAATCTTGAATCATTCCCATCAAGTCTACTGCTCCCATACTCTTGCTTGTGCTCTCCTTCAGCCTTGACACATCTTTTAGGTCTATGATAGACCTCTCTGCTCCTTCCTTGATGATGACATCTTCCTTGAAAACTAGCACTCCTTCACTCTTCAACAACCTGTCAATG
>NC_037532.1:12320309-12335334 GCF_001531365.2 Cynara cardunculus var. scolymus
ATTTGTTTGTGAATGATAAGCCGTGGCAATTCTGTGGTTAATATTATATTTTTCAAGAACTCCTTTCAACAAATTGTTTACAAAGTGGGTACCCTCRTCACTGATTAGTGCCCTCGGAGTACCGAACCATRTGAAAATTTGTTTTTGAAGGAACTTAACCACAGTTTTTGCGTCATTTGACACACATGCCATGGCTTCTACCCACTTGGATACATAGTCAACAGCCACCAGAATGTACTGACAATTATTTGATGGGGGGGAAAGGACCTGTTAGCTCTATTATTCACTTCTTGTTAAAGTATGAAAAAGTATTCTGCAAGTCTTGACAGAAGGATATCCTCCACAGAAGACAACAGAGGACTAACGACAGAAGCCTTATATTCGAGCAAGTAAAGTGTGACAGAACCTCTGATGTCTCTCACAGAGGTTCTGGAAAATGGTCTTCTATCAATAAAACATGCAAGTCAAATACAGCAGTGCCTCTGAGATGGCTCACAGAGGGTCTGCGGATTTCGTCTTCTGTGAAGATTCTGTTCTACAGTTTTTCAATGGTTATTAGCTGCATGTGCTTCTCACGTGACTAGGACTTAATTGACTTTATTTGGACGGCTCAGATGAAGACACGATTCAAGATCTGGTCTCTAAGGTCGTTAGGAACTAGTATAAATAGCAGCTAAGGCCTTTGTAATTTTGTGCTTCCTGTATTGTAATCGTCAATTTTCAATTGAATGAATTGAAAAACCTTTGAAGCAATTCTCCTGTGTTCATCTTCTTCCTCATCTTAACTGTGTGTTCTTGGTATTAATACTCTGTTCTGTTCTTATTATTGTTTCCGCTGCACTTTAATTGTCTTAGAGTTCATTCAGAGTATAAGATCAATATCAAAGCTGAATTTAAGATCAAACAATTGGTATCAGAGCAGGAATTGAATTCTTATTCGATTAATTCTGTTTTTGGTATTAATCTGCTTTTTCTAGAACACCAGTTTTCTTCAGATTGCCCTGTTTCTTCAAATTTCAATGGTTAACTTGTTTAATACCTCATTCATGAGTACTGGATCTCAATCAAAGCCTCCAACGCTTATCCTAGAGGAATATCCGCAATGGAAAGTGCGTATGATCAATTTCCTGGAGGGAATTCATCCTAGAATCTGTGAATTTCTCTATTATCTAACATATGTGCCAATGAATTTGATTCCAAGAGTTCCAGCAACTAGTTCAACTTCTGAAGTTCCTGAGCATTATGAGCCCAAACCAATCACAAACTGGAACGATGAAGAAAAGGTATTAGTTGAATTGGAAAGCAAATGCAAAAGCATGTTGATTATGGCTATACCACATGAGATCTTCAAAAGTTCTGTTTTCTATGATCATATTAGCCACTTGCACCGTTTAAACACCATTTACCCCACATAACGCCAATGAGGACATTGTCATATTCAAGTTTGGGGGAGGAATTCACATAAGGACACAAAGTCAATACAAAAGAGCAAAGCTCTAAATTGACTCCTTATCACACAAAGGGTATTGAAAACACAACAAGAGTCCCATGGGGGCTATGTGTTTTAGAAAATGATATGAAATGGCACAACAAAAGTCCCATAGGGATTATGTACAAACTCCAAACGAAAGAGGCCAAAAGGCCCAAAAATTTGAAAAATTTATATGTGGAGTATAAAAGGAAAAAGGCTATGAGAGAAAAGATACGCCAATGAGACAAAACCCCATAAGCCCTATTGATCCTAAAATGGTGATTGTGTTTGAACTTAACGAAGAAAAGGGAATGCTAGCCTATGGTTCACACAAAGAACTTGGTTTTGAGTAACACATCTTAGATTTATGAGAGGCTATGAACATCATGATGCTATAACTCTCTTTGGGAAGACACTTAATGCCTTGATCATGCATTTTTGTTTATATTGAGTCTTTATATTTGTCTTTTGGTTGCTTGGGGACAAACAACGGTTTAAGTTTGGGGGTATGATATGTGTTGAGAATTTAACACATAAAGCACTCTTTTTACGTCTTTTTAGTTATAATAATTTCTTTTCATTCCCACTTTGAGTCCTTTTCATTTATTTCTTTATACTTTTGTTATTATGAAGCTAAATATTGTGGTTGACTTGTTGGTATGTGTAATTGAAGCTAACTGAGAGTTTTTTATGAAAACAGCAAATGCTGCAGCATTGGTGCAGCGTCGACCTGATTCATACACGACTTATTGGAGGGCTTAATGAACAAGACGCTGACTTTTTGAAGGTGGAGGACAGCTGGAAATAGCTGGATTTTTAGTGGAAAAATCAGATGTACTCTTTAGTTAGGCTTATGTACTTTTTAGTTAAACTTTAGTTAAAGATATGYACTTTCTAGTTAAACTTTAGTTGGTTTGTAATTTGGCTTGGAAGACTTAGCCTACAAGTCTTGTTACTTTGTCATCTTGTGCCCCTTTTTGAGTATAAAAAGAGGGCTTGGGGTGCCTTCTAAGCCATCCTTCATTGGATTCTTCATTGGATCCCTTAATCTTTTCTCCATCTTTTCTTCCATTAGCTGGTTTTTGTAAACCCTCTCCAAGGGTGTTCTTCATTTAAGACTTCAAGTTCTTCATCTTTTTCTTTATTTACTTTCTTGTCTTTTATTTTCCGTCATTTATTTTCTCGTCTTTTATATTTTCGCTATTTACATTCCGCTATTTATTTTCTCGTCATTTACATTCCGTCATTTATTTTCCGCTATTTACATTCTCGTCATTTACATTCCCGTCATTTANTTTGTGGACTTCTTTCCCAAAGCCTTCCTCTTCTTAGAGGGAGGCTGCACATGAGTGGGACTAGGAGAGGCTAGTGTTTCAACAGCCTCTAACAAAACATCCATGGATGTYTRTTCCACAGTGCTCTGCTTAGAATGATCAATCCCCATTTTGCCCAWGAAATCATCAATGACCTCAAAGTCCTTGCTTTGAGGTGTGGCCTCAACAAAATCTTGAATGGGGGCATGGGTGGTTTCAACATTCCAAGGAAGCAAGTACACCCTTCCCAAGTCTTCTGCCTTAGTGGCATCATCCTCAGACTCAGACAAAATATAGTCTTCTACAAGTACAGTAGGGTTGAAAATTGCCTCAACGTCAAGTTCTGATTCATCCACAGGAGGTTCATTGAGATCATTGATTTGAACTCTTCTATGGCTTGACTCTTGCACAGGGGATTCGACCATTGTGGAAGATAAAGGGACAGCCGATTATGGAAGAGTAGGAACTGCCTCCTCTTCACTCATGGACATAGAGTCACTGTTTTCACTTAGCTCTACCAACTCTGGTTTAGCATGTGAGGGTAGAACAGTGTTTCTCCTTCGGTTGCTTCTTCGAAGAGGTCCCCTTGGAGGGGGACGGGCAGCTGCTCTCTTTAGCCTATCCATTGTTGAAGACAGCAAATGATGGAGGATAGAGATGGAAAAATGAAGAAAAAGGGAGGGTTTGTGAGAGACAGTAGGTACGGTGCTGGTAGTTTTTAGGCCGGTGATGGTGGTGAGGTTTTGGAGTGATGGGGAGAGTAATGGAGGGAAGAGTGGGGGGGGTGGGTGATTGAAAAGGTGGGTTAAGAAAAAGATGGTTTAATGATGGTTTTCTAAGTAGCGCTTAGTGGGTCTAAGCGGTTACTAGCCGGCAGTTTCTTAAGGAAAGTACAGGGTCATTAAAGCTTAAGCCTTTTCATTAATTGAGACACAACCSTCAAAGCCCAACCTATCATCTTGTGACAATTTTTTTTCCTTGACTGAAAAGTGAGTGATGAAGGTGTAAGAGGTTGTGTAAGGTACCATGTACCTCYTTGTACTATCTTGTAYTATCCTAAGACCTTAACGTTGGTTTAACCTTAACCCACCTTTCCTCCTCTCTTTCTTTTTCAAAAACCAKCRCCAAATTTCCCCAACACCATAAAAATAATMTTTTTCAAGAAAAGTTTAAAAMTTAAAGCTCAACCCACTTTTTCCACTTCACACAGAGCTGCAGGTCTAGAATGCTGCAGSATTATGAGCARCTCACCAATCTTTTATTCCAAAATACACCAAACCTTGAAAACTTTAAAACACAACCTTCCTATGAAATTGAAATTTATTTACAAACAAAGGTGGACTTTTAAGAAGTCCAWGGGGGATCTTTGAGACTTTTAGCAGGGAGCAGCACAGCTCTCAGAGTGCTGTTCTGAGACTGCTGCCGGATCATGGTACACTTTTACCCTTTGGCCATTAACCTTGAAAATAGAATTATCTTCCGGGTTTACCAAATCCACTGCTCCATAAGGATAAAATTTAGAAATAAGAAAAGGCCCAGACCATCTAGACATAAGTTTTCCAGGGAATAACTTCAGTCTAGAATTAAATAACAGCACAAGCTGGCCTTCTCTCAATTCTCTGTACTGGATTCTATTATCATGCCATTTCTTTGTCTTTTTCTTATGAAGTTTGGCATTCTCATAAGACAACAACCTATGTTCATCCAGCTCACACAGTTATAACATCCTTTTCTTTCCGGCTTCTTTCAAAGACATATTGAGCTCTTTGATAGCCCAGTATGCTTTGTGCTCTAGTTCTAAAGGCAGATGGCAGGCTTTTCCATAGACTAGCTTGTATGGGGACATACTTATTGGTGTTTTAAAAGCAGTTTTGTATGCCCATAAAGTGTCGTCTAATTTAGATGCCCAATCCTTTCTATTGGGTTTTACAATTTTTTCCAAAATGCCTTTTATTTCTCTATTAGAGGGCTCAACTAAGCCATTTGTTTGTGAATGATAAGCCGTGGCAATTCTGTGGTTAATATTATATTTTTCAAGAACTCCTTTCAACAAATTGTTTACAAAGTGGGTACCCTCATCACTGATTAGTGCCCTCGGAGTACCGAACCATRTGAAAATTTGTTTTTGAAGGAACTTAACCACAGTTTTTGCGTCATTTGACACACATGCCATGACTTCTACCCACTTGGATACATAGTCAACAGCCACCAGAATGTACTGGCAATTATTTGATGGGGGGGGGATAGGACCCATAAAAACTATTCCCCAAACATCAAATAATTCAACTTCTAGTATCCCATTTAATGGCATTTTATTTCTCTTGGAAATGGAGCCACTCCTTTAACATTCGTTGCACCTCTGTGCAAAATTATGGGAATCTTTAAAAAGTGTAGGCTAATAGAAACTTGACTGTAGGACCTTAGTTGCAGTCCTCTAACCTCCAAATTGGCCTCCGTATGGTGCATGATGGCAATCATGTAGTATTGCTGCCACTTCAGATTCAGGCACGCATCTTCTCAGAATCTGATCTGCACCGAGTCTAAATAGAAATGGGTCATCCCATAAATAAGATTTAGCATCATGAAAAAATTTCTTTAACATGTGACATGTGTAATCAGAGGGTTTTATTCCACAGGCCAAAAAATTAGCTAAATCAGCAAACCATGGTGTCTTAGGTTGGCTTATCATGAGGATTCTCTCATCTGGAAAAGTATCATTAATGTCCATTCCCTCTCTCTCAGGTTCTTCCAACCTAGACAAATGGTCTGCCACTTGATTCTCTATTCCCTTCCGATCAAGTATCTCTAAGTTAAATTCTTGCAATAAAAGCACCTATCTTATCGACCTTGGTTTTGCATCTTTCTTTGAGATCAGGTACTTGATGGCTGCATGATCAATATGCACAATTACCTTTGTTCCCATCAAATAGGACCTAAATCTCTCAAAAGCAAAAACTATAGCCAATAATACTTTCTCAGTTATGGTGTAATTGATTTGTGCCTCATTCAAAATCTTACTTGCATAGTAGATTGAATGAAACACCTTCTCCTTCCTTTGCCCTAACACAACACCTACCGCCCAATCACTAGCATCACACATGATCTCAAAAGGTTTGTTCCAGTCAGGGGCAACTACCATTGGTGCGGTAACCAAAGCTTTTTTCAAAGTTTTGAACGCATTTCTGCATTCATCATTAAAATTGAATTTTTGGTCATGCTGTAGGAGTAAACAAAGAGGTTTTGAAATTTTTGAAAAATCTTTGATGAACCTCCTATAAAATACGACATGACCATGAAAGCTTCGAATTCCCTTCACAGTGGTGGGCTCAGGTAGTTTTTCAATTACCTCAAGCTTTGCCATATCTACCTCAACCCCTCTTTTTGAAATCAAGTGCCCAAGAACAATGCCTTCTTTGACCATGAAGTGACATTTCTCCCAATTAAGAACCAGTCTGTTTCCTCACACCTTTCTAAACTCTTTTTCAAATTATTCAAACAATTGTCAAATGATGAACCATATACAGAAAAGTCATCCATAAATATTTCAATGGATTTTTCAAGCATATCAGAAAATATGGACATCATACATCTTTGAAAAGTGGCAGGAGCATTACATAGTCCAAATGACATTCTTCTAAAAGCAAAGGTGCCATAAGGACATGTAAAGGTGGTCTTTTCCTGGTCCTCGAGAGAAATGGCTATTTGATTGTACCCTGAATACCCATCTAAGAAACAATAGTACTCTTTTCCGGCTAATCTGTCTAACATTTGGTCAATGAAAGGTAGTGGAAAATGGTCCTTTTGGGTAGCCTTGTTTAGTCTCCTATAATCCATGCATATTCTCTAACCTGAAACAACTCTGGTGGGGATAAGTTCATTTTTGTCATTTGTGATGACTGTGAACCCTCCTTTCTTGGGAACACACTAGACCGGACTAACCCAAGAACTACTGGCTATCAGAAAGATAACTCAAGCATCTAACCATTTCAAAATCTCTCTTGACTACCTCTTTCATGACAGGGTTCAGCCTTCTCTGAGGTTCTATGGACATGAAGATTTTATCCTCTAAGATGATCTTGTGTAGACAAATAGAGGGACTAATCCCTTTTAGGTCAGCAATAGTCCATCCTAAGGCCTTCTTGTGCAATTTCAGCATATCCACAAGTTTCTTTTCTTGATGCAATTCTAGGGTAGATGAGATAATGATAGGTAATTTGCCTTCTTCTACTAGAAAAAACATATTTCAAGTGGGATGGGAGTTGCTTTAACTCCAACTCAGGTGGTGATTCTATGGACGGGGTGAAGTCTTTTTGCTCATTATTTTTAAGCAGCTCAAATGCTGCATCATCTACTAGAACAACATCAATTCCTATCTCCTCTATCTCCTCAATACTTTCCTCTTCTATTTCCTCATCATACTCTCCTTCCAACTTAAGGTTTCTCTGAATTCCTTCTTCCAAACACATCTTCTCTATCTCTGTTATTCTTGAACACTCTTCTAAGTAATCAGGGTACTTTAGAGAGTTGAAGACATTAAAGGTGACTTTTTGGTCCTGGAGTCTCATGGTTAACTCTCCTTTCTGGACATCAATCAGGGTTCATCCGGTGGCTAAGAAAGGTCTTTCTAAAATAATCGGAATGTCCTTATCGGCCTCAAAATCTAGTATGATAAAGTCTGTCGGAAATATGAACTTGTCAACATGCACCAAAACATCTTCAATTTTCCCCTTAGGATATGCTATGGACTTATTGGCCAATTGGAGTGTGACGGTGGTGGTTCTAGCCTCTCCTATGCCTAAGGTGTTAAAGACAGACAAAGGCATAAGGTTAATACTAGTTCCTAAGTCACATAGGGCTTTCCCTATCTCATTCCCTACTATTGAACAAGGAATGGTAAAACTCCCTGGATCTTTTAGCTTAGGGGGTATGCTATTGGTCAAAAGTGCACTACATCCTTCGGTTAGGGCTACTGTCTCATACTCAGTCAACTTCTTCTACTTGCTTAGGATGTCCTTCAACAACTTAGCATAACTAGGCATTTGCTCAATTACTTCAACAAGAGGTATGTTGATGTGCAATTCTTTAAACACATCCAAGAATTTTTTAAAATGCAGTTCCTCTTTCTGATTCCTCAACCTTTGGGGGTAAGGAACATAAGGAGGGATTGGTTTTATCACATTTTTTCTTGGAGGTGTTGAGCAAGATGGGTCTTTAATGCCCTTAGTCTTTATGGTGCTCTTTAGTGGTTCTGGTGGAATCTTATAATCAAGCTTAGGGTTCTCTACAACCTCAGTCCCTTCTGACTTCTTCTGAGTCTCCTCTGGAAAAAGTAAAGGGAAGTCTGATCTAGGGGGAACAAGAGTAGTGGTCTCAGATGTTTGCTTTTCCAAAAGTGAGACCGGTCCTTCCTTGAGAGGGACCGACACTAAATCACTAGGTTCCGACAGTCTTGGTGTATTATCTTTCTGCACTTTTTCTGTCAACTCCTTTCCACTCCTAAGAGTTACTACTTTCACATGCTCATTTCCTAGGTCTCTAGGGACTTCTGTATTACTGGGCAAGGTTCCATGGGCTCGACTATTCTGGTTAAGTGCAAGTTGACTGACTTGAGTCTCTAAATTCCTGATGGCAGCACTTTGTTGATTAATCAAAGCTTGATTTTGGGCTTGAGCCTATGCTAAAAGCCCTTTAATCATTGTTTCCAAAGAAGATGATGATTCTGCCTGTGGAGGAGGTTTGTTCCGAAAATGTAGCTGAGAATTTTGAAAACTTTGTTGGTGGTTCTAAGAGTTAGAACTGTTTGCATGATGTTGTGGTTAGAAATTAGAAGCTCCTGGTTGCTTATGGACTGGTGGATTAAGGCTGGGACTAGTCCAAAAAAAGTTCAGGTGCTGTCTCCAACTGGCATTATATGAGTTAGAGTAGGGATTTGATCTGTTTTGAACATAATTTACTGATTCAGAATTATGAGAACAATGTTCATATGAATGATCGCCACCACATCACACACACTGCACAGATATGACTGTTGGAACAGATGTGTTAGCAGCTTGTTGTACTCCCTGACCAGAAGTTAAAATTTTCAATAAATTGGTCATGGAGGTAAGCTGAGTTGTTAATGCAATATATGCATCCACCTCATGTATTTCAGCAGTCTTTTTCTATGGCTGGGCACGTGGGTCAGCCCAATGCCCATTGTTTGCTGATATTTTTTCTAGGATCTCATATCCCTCATTATAGGTACTAGCTGTAAAGGCTCCGCCTGCAGTTGCGTCGAGCATTTGTTTTGCCATGGGACTTAACCCATTGTAAAACGTCTCAAGTTGAATACAGTACGGAATGCCATGGTGTGGGCATTTCCTTAACAGCTCTTTAAACCTTTCCCACGCATCAGGAACAGCTTCATCATCCAGTTGTTTAAAAAGACAGATTTCGTTTCTGGACTTAGCGTTCCTTGTTGGTGGGAAATATTTTCGCAATTTTTTTTCCTCCATGTTACCCCATGACGGCACAGATCCTGGTGTTAAAGAGTTAAACCATGCTTTTGCYCGATCCCGTAATGAAAATGGAAATAAAGTAAGTCTGAGAGCGTCATTTGACACTCCCGGGATCAGGAAGGCATCTGTGATTTTCATAAAAGACTTTAAATGAGAATGTGGGTCTTCTGAGGGCAGTCCAGCAAATTGGCCATTAGTCTGTAACATATGAAACATTATCAGTTTTAGCTCGAAATGGAGAGCGGTCATATGTGGTCTAACTATCCCAGAATTTAATTGCTCAAAATCCGGGATAGCATAATCCATGATCCGTCCATTTTTGGAATTTGCCAGATTAATGATGTTCGGAGTTTGTGCCCTTTATTGCTCATTAGGGTCCGATTCTGTGTCCAAATTATTATCATTTTCATGATGTGGGTTTCCTTGGTGAAAAATTGGGAACGATGGTATTTGCCCAAAAATTGGTGGTTGGTTTTCCAAATGTGGTACTTCCGGAATGTTGGGAGTAGGTAACTCCATGTTGGGAGGGAGTAGAGCTTGAAATGCTCTCTAAGCCCTCCTTCTATGGTGAAACGTTCTCTCAATGTCTGGATCAAATTCGAAAAAATCCCCACGATGCGTTCTTGGCATACACCACTTTTCAAAAATAGGTACTAGAAAAATCAAATCTTTTACTTTACTCAAAAGAAAACTTTAAGCTTGCCTATCCCCGGCAACGACGCCAAAAACTTGGTCGGTCAAATCCTTTACCTTTAGACTTAATGAAATTGGGCCACAAAGCAAATATACAATACGGCCCAACGTCGTCTTTCAAAGTAATAAAGAGGTACAAGTACCAGAATATTGTCCACAGGGATTGGAGCAAAAGTTAAATAAGAGTCCAATAAAAGAAAAGATTTCAGATGACGAAAACGAAGACTTTAGTTTGATTCCAAGTTAACACAGGTAATATAACAGAATAATAAAGCAGAATAATAAAGGTAACACGGGTGTAAGATTTGGGGTGAAACGTAAACACGAAATCCAGCAGACAAAGCTGTGGAARRACCKGTCCCACCATYTATCTTGAAGGTATTCCTCTCGGACTTCACCTTTGCACTATATTATAGATTTGCACCCATATCTCTATGTGGTGTTCGGACCAGGGATAGTGACAAAATGGTGTCTTCAAGATATATGGCTANTTATGTCATCCAAGTTGACGTGCTTATTGATGGTTTATCTCTAAGTCCATCGCACTTTAACACTTTCAAAGTGATCAACCCGTCAAGAAGTGTGCTTGGTTTTATAAAACTTGAATGAAATAGTGGAACATTGTTATTRCGAAACAATGTCCACTTTCATTCGGTTTAACATTTCACCCTTTACCCTACACCCGAACTAATGAAATTAGCTACTCATCACAGAAAGTAAATGACGTAAATAAATGACGTAAAGTAAATACATTAAAGTAAATAACGGAAAGTAAATAACTGAAAGTAAAGACGTGAATGTAAATAACTGAAAGTAAATGACGGAAAGTAAAGACGTGAATGTAAATAATTGAAAGTAAATGACGGAAAGTAAAGACGTAAAATAAATGACAATAAAGAAATAAATAAAAGACGAAATGTAAATAACAATAATTAAAAGCTTGTAAATAATACTAATAAGATGGAAGAGTTTTGGGAGAGTTTTGAAACAAATGATGAAGGATCAAATGTCCAGGAGGTGTGTGGAAAAGAGAGGCCAAAGGCCTTCTTTTATACCCAACACAATAGGAAAAGACAAAATACAAAATACAAAAATGAGGTACAAAGTACAAGGTACAAATTGAGAAAACAACAAAAAGGAGATTTCATCTCCATCACAAAAGGTCATCAAAAAKTCTTCTCCACATCATTTCACCAGCTGTTAATAGTCCAAAACGAGAGCCTCTTCAGCTCAGACCTCTATCMAAGACACGGCTTAATCAATAAGCACTTTTCCAAAAAGCCATAGTGCAGCCGGGCGATGCTGTTGGAATGCTGCAGCATCACAGTGCAGTGCAATAAGTCAAAGAAATGTTATCTACTCCAACTTGTTGTAAAAACAGATTCATCATCATAATTAGCTCCAAACATAATAAATGAAAAATAAAGAAGTAAAAATGACTCAAGGTTGGGATAAACTATGAAAATCTACCTAATAAACATAAGAAATAGGTACTTTAAGCATGTAATAAACCATGCTTATCAGATTATAAGTTTAATTTTAAGAAGGTGTTACACCTTTCAATCATTAAGAAATGAGAGGATATGTGTGAAGTGTCCTTCCTACCTTGTAGCTCAAAAGTGTGTTGAGTAACTGAAGTAAGTTGTTCTCAATCCGACTTATAACTTGGTTTTGCCAAATAGATAGGGAGACTTGTCTTTGTTTGAAGTCTAAAGTAGAGTCACCCCATCTCGAGCTTTGTTGTGAGATCAAACAGTTTCTTTTGGTGGTAAAATGGGTCAAAATGTTACCCACAAACCTCTGGTATAGAAGAAGTTACCCAAACACCTATGAGTAGCAAGGCTAGTGCCTTATAGTATTTGAAAAGAATTGTTATGCCCCGACTGTTTGTAGGATTGCTTTCAATAGGCATTTTGATCCACGATTTGGTTATGGTGCCTTTCAAGGTGATCGTTGAGATTAATTAGGTTGTGTTTGCTTATGAAGTTCTTTTGATCAAAATCTAGCGGTTTGGTTGTGCAAGATAAGGATATGATTGGAAGTTGTTGATCCTCTCTCTCAGTGATTTGATGATAATCCTTTTTTTCCTTTCACGTTGTATTTGTGTCTCTGTATTTTCAGTTCCAGCGATCATCACTGAGTATGTTCAGTGATCGCTGAAGAACTTGCATTGTAAATTCATCAGAGACAAACAATACTTCAAGAAGACAACACTCACACCAAAGATCCTTCAGCGAACGTCGAAGATTGAAAATGAAGATTAGAGACTGGCGAGTACGTGATTTGAAGCGGTATTCAGTGATTACAAACTTGTCTACATATGTGTGAAGACTGCTCTAGCTTTAGCGAATGATGATGAGACCTCCAAGTCATCCCAGCATTCAGCGATCAAAAGAAGCTTGTTTAGCACGATTGTTGTTGTCTTGTCCTTTTGCACACAAAGGACAAACCTATACCCTTGCAAAAGTTAGTACGGTACGAAGCCGATTAGTCGACTCTTTGTCCACCAACTTTAGACAAGGATACCTGCTCAAGAATAGTGCTTTTGTACTATTCACTGTAGCAAATGACAAGTCTTCCTCTTAAGGCTTGGCAAGCACTCTAAACCTACCATATTGCATTAAATGTTCATTTAATGCAATGGGTATAAATAGAAGTGTTTATTCTCTCTGTAGAGTGCGCGCATCTCTCTGCAATCCTCTTCTTACTTCAAGCATCTTCTAGCTTAAGTAAAAGATCTTCTTTTTAGCAATCTCTTTTCTTGTAATTGCTAAAGATTTGTGTGTAACCAAAGATTGTTTAGATAGGTTTTCTTTACCTTATCTTTCCGCAAACAGTCTTGTAAAATCTGTATTGATCTTCTCTATCAATATNCGTCAAGAAGTGTGCTTGGTTTTATAAAACTTGAATGAAATAGTGGAACATTGTTATTGCGAAACAACGTCCAATTTCATTCGGTTTAACATTTCACCCTTTACYCTACACCCGAGCTAATGGAATTAGCTACTCATTACGGAAAGTAAATGACATAAAGTAAAGACATGAATGTAAATAACTGAAAGTAAATGACGGAAAATAAATGACAATAAATAAATAAATAAAAGACAATAATTAAAACTTAAAAACTTGTAAATACTACTAATAACTTGAGAGAGTTTTTGGGAGTACAAGTTGAAACCAAAATCGTCCAGGAGTTGATTCCCAAAGAGAAGCCTAAGGCTTTCTTTTAGACCCAAAAGCTAACTAGAGACAAAAACATAAAAAGAAGGTAAAAGGTACATATGAGTGGACTAGAAAAAGGAGGTATCATCTCCATCATAACATGTCAACAAAAAGGTCTTCTCCAATTCATTTCACCAGCTGTTTGAGAGCCAAAATGAGGGCTTCTTCAGCTCAGACCTCCATCCTTGACAATGGCTTAACCAATAAGCACTTCTCCAAAAAGCCAAAATGCAGCCGGTCAATGCTTTTAGAATGCTGCAGCATTATAGTGTAGTGTTATAAGTTAAAAGATGTCATCTACTCTAAATTGTTGTAAAAACAAATTCATCATCACATTTAGCTCCAAACATAACAAATGGAAAATAAGAAAGTAAAAATGACTCAAGGTTGGGATAAACTAGGAAAATCTATCTATTAAACATAATAAATGGGTACTTTAAGCATGTAATAAACCATGCTTATCACACCCCCAAACTAAAAGTGTTGCTTGTCCCCAAGCAACCAAATGACAACTAAAAATGACTCAATATAGTAAGGTATACAAGATCAAGGCAGTAAGTGCACACACAAAGCAAAGCATATCATTTATGAACATCATAGCCCTTCATAAATTTTTAGCAAACCATTCAAAGCCTAATTTTCATGTATGAACCATATGCTAGCACTAGTCTTTTCTTTAATGAACTCAACACACCTCTCTTTGATAGGGTCAAAAGGACTTGCATAAGGTTTTCCTCTCTTTGGCTATTTTCTTTTCTCACTTTGCCTTTTCCTTTTATGCTTCATCATTAATTTTTTTTAAAATTTTGGCACTATGTGCTCTTTATGATGAAAGCATGCACATTGCACCTATGGGACACTTTTGTGCTATTAAAATATATCCCACAAAGGCTTTAGAACTTTGCTCTTTTGTATTTGAAGCAGTGGCCTATGTGGTATACCCTCCCCCAAACTTGAACTTGTGACAATGCCCTCATTGGCTATGTTGGTGGAAAGTGTATAAGGCAACAAGTGGCTTGTKTGAGAGTTTAAATGAAGAATGGCCTAAATCATACCCAAATGTGTATTGGTGTGTGAGTTAAATTTGGCTCAAGAAAAGACATATGCTAGTTCTAGCAAGAACACTATTTAGTAGGTGAATGGCTATTTACCCTCAAATTTATTTAGGCTATGATATCAAGAACTATAAGCAATGATCATGTAATCAAGTATGAAAATAAAGCTAAAAAACAAGAAAACTATCCCAGGACTAAAAAAATTAAAAGTTGGAGACTAAAGATGAGTGAATGAACCTGTCCTACTCCAAGGGAGTAGGCTGTGTGGCATGAGGCTCCATGGCTGCATCCAAAGCTGCTTCTCTAAGCTGTTCATTCTCTTCCTTTAACCTCTTGTTTTCCTCTTTGAGGCTCTTCAGCCTCTTCCCCATCTTTTTCAACTTCTTGCTCATCATCTCCTTCATATGCACCTTTAATTCTCTCAAATCTCTTTTCCCCTTCCCCTGCCCCTTTTTTAATCTGCTTCTTTACTTCTGTTTTTAGCTTCTCCATCTTGTCCATGAATTCAGATCTTTGCATCAAGATGTTGTCCAGCAGGCTGCTGTTTTGAGACAGCAAATCTTGAATCATTCCCATCAAGTCTACTGCTCCCATACTCCTGCTTGTCCTCTCCTTCAGCCTTGACATAGCTTTTAGGTCTATGATAGACCTCTCTGCTCCTTCCTTGATGATGACATCTTCCTTGAAAACTAGCACTCCTTCACTCTTCAACAACCTGTCAATGACCCCAGGGAGATACAACTTCCCTTGGGTCCTGTTAGCACAATACACAAT
>NC_037532.1:12335570-12339293 GCF_001531365.2 Cynara cardunculus var. scolymus
TTCTTGTAGACCCTTACGGGACCAACAGAAGTGTTCCTTGAAAAACGTAAAAGTCAGTGAGCTGTAAGGAATTTAATCATAGAGGTCCTTCTTGTTGTTGTGTGACTTATTGAGTTCACCTAATGCTTTTGCGATATCGGTTGGGAATGAATATCCTTTATCATTGTAATGATAGTTAATGTTGAGACTTTCCTCATTATGCGGAAAATATTTGATTTTTTGAGAGATTCTGGCGGATAGGATAACGGATTAATCGTCATAGGTTCCATCTCTCACCATTCTAGCATGTATATGGCCAGAATTCTTGCCAATTATACAGGGTGTGGAGTTCCTATTTTCGAGATTTAGTGACCATGAGTCGCCATGTGGATTGGACTCTAGGACCGTAGTCATTATTGCGAAGAGGAACCTATGTGGGCTGGACTCCGGGACCATGGGTATTATGGAGGTGATATCTTGTTGAGTCATACTCTAGGACCTTGGGTATTACAGTGATGAACTCACAAGGATCCGGGTACCAAGACCCAAGGTTTGAGGCTTTGGCCTTGTTGAGTTGACACTAAGTTATTGGGAGTATTTTGGGGATGAACTCGTGTGGAGTCGAGCCCCAGGATTATTTGCTTGTAGGTGTAAGTCTATGGTGTGTAAGTAGGCATTAAGGTCAGGAGTATTACATACATGAACTCATGTGGGGGTCAAACTCCTGGACTCGGTATTGCAGTAGAAACTTGGGAGGAGTTAGACATTAGGACCATGATCTTATGGTGCTACTTGATAACATTGACACATGGATTACTTTGTGTTTTGCAATAGTTGATGAAAACAGGTTTCCCTCCGTCAACAAAAGGTGTGGTATTTGAGTATCAAGTCTATTCATGCTTTTGGTGATTTTGGGGTATAAAGTATTTATGTACTTTAGGTGTTTTGCAGAAGTAGTCTTATTCACTTATTTTAATGTGCAAGTTTGGATGTTGTGTTGATTTTAAAGTAAGCATTTAATTATTGGATCTCATTTAGAAAGGGCAGGTTTTTTGTAAAGATATTCCTTAGATTTTAAATAAGGAATTTGTGATTGAAGAGAACTTTTTTGGTTTTACAGTTTGATTTTTATGAGATAAATTGTTTTAACTCACTAGACGTTAAACCTAACATTTTTTTCTTATCGATATATATAGGGAAAGGTTCATTTGAGAAGTGGCAAGTATCTGAGAAGTAAATAAGTGATTCTAGCCCTTCATCTACTAAACATTTGCGGCTTTGACTGTGAATCACCATATAATTCCTCCCATGGGTATGCACAAAATAGAAGGGTAGTTTAGTAACTTTTACATAGGCAGCAAACGGGTTCATATGTTAACCAGTATGATATACATATGACCTATATGTTTATATGTGAACCATTAATTAGTTCACATGTGAACTATGTACTAATTAATTGATTCACATATGAACCCGTATGATTCACATATGAACTAATTAACTGATTCATATATGAACCTGTGGGTTCATATATGAATTAGTTAAATAGTTCACGTGTGAACTCACTAATTCACATGTGAACTATGTTAGTATTAACTAATTCACATATGAACTAATTAATTGATTCATATATGAACCTGTGGGTTCATATATGAATTAGTTAAATAGTTCACGTGTGAACTCACTAACGGCTTTATATATGAACATATAGTTTATATGTGTATCTCATGGGTTCAAATATGATCTCATTTGTCGTCTATTTGTAAAAGTTATAAAATTACCCCTCTATCTTCCGTATACCCATGCGAGAAATTATCCGGTGCTTCACGATCAAAACCGCAAATATTGACCAGATGAAGGGCTAATATCACTTCTTTACTTCTTAAATATTTCCCAGTTCTCAAATGAAAATTTCCCTATATATATATATATATATATATATATAGGTTGCGTTTGGTACATGGGACGGGACAGGACAGGGCGGGACAAAACTCACTGTCCCATGCTTGGCTCATCATAGGACATAATAGAACTCACTATCCCACGTTTGGCGTGACATAGAACAGGGACAAGGTGGTACATCATGAGACAAAATAGGCTTTTTATTGTTCCACCAAAATAGGTGAAACAAGATGGAGAAAGAATGAGGAAAAAAAAACTAAAATATTACTAATATATCCTAGTTTAATATATAACCTTAATATGGTATTTATTTTAATGGTCATCACAGATAGTTTTGGGCCGCCGCCACCACCAGCGGCTACCTCCACCTCCTCTTCCACTACAACATCCTCCCCGCCTCCACAACCGCTATCCACCATCGTCTATTGCCACCTCTACCATAGTCGACCACCGACCACCACCGTCCATTGCCACCACCATTACCCTTGTTCGCCACCTCTAACTCCTTCTCTACTACAACAACCTCCTTCACCACCTCCACAACCACCATCGACCATCGACTACCACCGTCTATTGCCACATCTACAACCACCATTGGCCACCGAACACCACCAACACTACCACTGTTAGCCACCTACAACTCCCCTTATATCATAACAACCTCCTCTATGACCTCCACAACCACCGTCGATCACTGACCACCACTGTCCATTGCTATCTCTATAACCACCATCGGCCACCAACCACCACCATCCATTACCACCACCACCACCATCGTTGGCCACATCCAACTCCTCCTCTACTACACCAACCTCTTCCATGACCTCCACGACCTCCATGACCACCGTCGACCATCAACCACCACCGTCCATTGCCACCTCACCTCCACCATAACCACCACCACCACTATCTTTACTACATCAACCACAACTACCTCTTCCACCGTCGTCAACTGCCACCACCACCACAATCCACCATCTTTACGTCTTCTATAACTATCGTCGTCCACCAACCACCACTACCTCTACCTCCATAACTACCGTCAACCACCTCCACTACCACTACTACTACCATCAGTTATATCCAAATTTTTATTCAAATTTCGTACCATTATATATGTATGTATTTTTTAATATGAAAATTGTGTAAAAACATTTATAAATTAAGTTCTTTAATTATTTACTTTATTTGTGTTAATTATAACTATTATATAATATTTAAAATCATCAAATAACTTTGGGGGTAACTTGTCTAGTTCTGTTTCGTCCTGTCTTAGTTGTACCAAACACCAGACATACAATTGTTCTGTCCAATCCAGTTCTGTCCAGTCCTATCCTCTTGTCCTATCCAGTTCAGTCATGTCCAATCATGTTTGCGTACCAAATGCTACCATAAGGTCTTAGTGAGATCTTAGTGACGTCCAGAGCTTTGTAAAGATTCTGGTAGGATAGCTTTAGAGGCATTATCCCATTTTGTAGATAGCAGATTTGGTGGTGTTTAGTACCACTCGACTTGTTCTAATCTTGTTTGGGAATTAGATTTTGCATTTAGAACTCTGATACGTACTATGTTTCCCTTTTGAGTAAACTTTACGTATTTTCTGTATTAAAGTTACTTTGAATTGAATGAGTTTAAAAGTTTTAAATTTTCTACTATTTCCTAATTTTAGAGGTGTTAAACTTAAAATGTTAGCGAAATAGATTGTGTTTTACAAATCTTCTTAATATTGGTATATTTTTGAATAATTTAGAATTTTTTTGATAAATTTAATGTACTTATCTAATAATGTGTCTAACTCAATTTTTTAAAACAAATATGATATATTATTTTTAAAATAAAGGT
>NC_037532.1:12340553-12342085 GCF_001531365.2 Cynara cardunculus var. scolymus
TTATTGATTTTTAATAAAATAATATAATAATAAATGAATATATTTTAAATTATGTTTTTTTAATATGTGGTTGGAGTTGAATTAAATAAAAATACGAAATTTCTTAAGATTATTTTTATTTATATTCACCTTATAAACATATTTTGTTGTGAATATATGTGTGTATATGTTATAGGAAAGATGGGAGGAGAGAGAGATATTTATGGAATTTGAATTTTTTTTCTTATGAAGTGTATTAATTACCTGATTAATTATAATATTAATTGTCTTAATAATTATTTGATTTATAGAGAGAGAGAGTGATAGACCTTTTGAAAACATATGAAAATTGCGATAACCTTGAAAACGTGTGCATCATGTGTTATTTCATATGATTTATTTTCGTTCAATACTATGGTTTATAATATTGATTAACATATGTTTGTTTTATAATGTTTTTATTTCACATGTGCTCGGTTCACAATGTAAATCTTTTTGACGTATTTGTGAAACACAAAATACACGTAAAAAAAAGTTTCACATTGTGAAATGAATACATATAAAACAAACACACTATGAAACAAACAAATATATATATATATATAGAGAGAGAGAGAGAGAGAGAGAGAAGGGGGGTTTACTTTGCAAACCTCTTATTTTATGCAAACAATAGAAACAATCATCAACCAATAGAATAATTTCATGTTTTTCTCTTTATTTTTAATAAATAAGAGTATGAATGTCATTTACTTTGTAATAAATAATCTTGGTAATGTTTTTATTGTTTTTAAATATGAAAGATTAAATAGAGTAACTGTTTTTAAAGAAATTGTAGATCAATTGATTTTAATATATAATTATTACCATTAATATTTTATATTCTTTTATTAAATTAAAAATTCTACATCAATTACAAAGTCTATTTGTAATAATTTATTTGTTATGAAATTATTTATTTTATTGTCATAATAACAAAAGTATCTGTGTTTTTTTTCAAACGACAAGTAGTTACTGATTTATTAACAATATAGTTGTGATATTTTCCAGATTTTGAGTATATTGTTTTATTTTCATTTGTAAAAAAATGTCATTAATGAAACCATGTTATACAGTTTTCATAATATTTCAAAAATGGAACTAATTTCATTTTGGTTAGGAACCATGAAACTACTTTCATTAATGAAATAATAGTATTCAGGTCTTGAAATGTCTCATTAACTGAACCATATTTGGTTTCATTAATAAAACCAATTTCATCTTGGCTATAAACCATGAAACCGATTCCATTTTGGTTAGGAAACATGAAACAAATTTAAAAATGAATGAAATATTATTATTCAGTTCTTGAAGTGTTTAATTGACTGAACAATATTTAATTTCATATGTAAAACCGAGTTCATCTTGGTTAGAAACCATGAAACCGATTCCATTTTGGTTAGGAAACATTTCAACAATTTTCACTGGTGAAACAATGTCATTCACTTTTTGGAATTGTGGAGTCCATGAAACCGATTCCATTTTGGTTAGGAAACATTTCAACAATTTTCACTGGT
>NC_037532.1:12343640-12344190 GCF_001531365.2 Cynara cardunculus var. scolymus
TGAAACCGATTCCATTTTGGTTAGGAAACATTTCAACAATTTTCACTGGTAAAACAATGTCATTCACTTTTTGGAATTGTGGAGTCCATGAAACCAATTTCAATGATGAAACGAATTTCGTTAATAAAAACATGTTATTCAGTTTTTTGGAAAATGTTTCATTGACTGAATCATATCTGGCTCAAGTTTCATTATACAGACGAACAATGAAACAAATTTCACTAACAAAAAAATAAGATACAGTTTCCAAAATGTTTTTATTGATGAAACCAATTTCACTGATGAAATCGTATTATTTATTTTACAAATTTTCTCATTCATAAAACGATCCCACTATTGAAATGTTTATCAAATCTAATAATGTTTGATCAAATGAAGATGAATCTGAGAGTAATTCTTTTTTGAATATTGAACATGAACTCAATTTCATGAATGAAGTCATTTTATTTAGTTTTCGAAACGTTTTAGTCATGACACCAGTTTCACTGATGAAATAAAATTATTCAGTTTCCAGATAAAGTTATTTGATACCGGGAAAGGATCGAACAAT
>NC_037532.1:12347455-12349148 GCF_001531365.2 Cynara cardunculus var. scolymus
CCATCCTCATTCAAAATCTTCTCAAAATGGTCCCATACTTGAGATCTGGATTCTAACGTTTTCCTTTTCTTTGTACTTTCCGGAACATATTGAGTTACGGTAGGATTAGATTGTAAAGGAGGAGCTTGATGACTGTTACTTCCGGACTGAGACATGCTAAGGTTTTCCATCTACAATTCTAAACAATATAACAAGTATCATATTCAGCTCGAACTCAACATAAAACCATGGTAGAAGTTACTAGTAGACTACATTCTATTCATGTGAGACGACGACATTCTATTCATTTTCTAACCTCGCATGATCCCAAATCTATGTATGTGTAATGTGCTATTATTCTCTATAAGGTATTAATTGATGACAAACCAGTTTAGGTATATACAAATACAATAACCATGGATCATCGTTCTATAAGTGAGCAATTGAGCATAAGAGATTGCATATTTAGCATAGAGAAAGACCAACAAAATCAGGTCACATGGTTGCACATTGTGAATGATAGAAAAAGACCACTTAATATGTTTTAAACATTTAATTTATCGTCTCCGGAGAGAGATTGCCTTTCCACGATGAGAGAGGTGCATAACCGCAATTTTTAAACATGCCCATAAAAGATGAAAGAATAAAAGAACAGAGAGCAGTTTCCCACCAAATAATGCAACCTAAAATGTGCAACCATGTGACCTGATTTCCACAATTTGTATGTTATGTGACCACCCCACCCCATCCATCAACAAGTAAAAGAAGACACAGTTCAATTCCCACAATTTGTATGTTATGTATGCAGTACTGTTACTTTTTGTAACCATAACTACTAGAGATTCTTTTATAGCAACTTGGCCAATAAGAGAATTGTGCATCTATAATATGATATCCCTTGACCCAATACAAGATAAGTTATTATATTTACACAGGGTTGCATATTTTATGAATAAAACAAAAATGAGCAAATGTAGTTGCTGGAGAGGGGGAGGGGGGACCAAATGACTGTTTAACTAAAACCAAACTCACACAGTTCTATCTGAATATGCAACGAATCATATCTCAAAGAACCATTTCAAATGGGATTTACAGTGTCGGTTTTGGTTTGGTTTATATGCAAAGAACCATGAGAAAGCACTAAACTTTGACAATGGTAAAGAATGAAGTAGCATAGCATAGTGTATTGAACAGTTCATTATTTTGTAAAGGCTGAGCAAAATAGCAAATCTTACATAATCTGTCGTGAGTCAGAGTCGGAATCTTGCACTTCTTGGAAGGTCCACAGGTCATCACTCGGAACTCGTAGACGGGGGTAGTCGGAATAGGTAGTCGGAACAGGTCGTCACTCGTCAGCGTCAGGTCGTATCGATTCGTAGGAAGCGTGGATTAGGGGGAAGACGTCAAGAAGACTAGAAGAGTCAAGACTCAATATCGATTCGATGGAAGCGTGCGTGGATGATGAAGATGAACGGCGTTGCATTGCACTCGACGAAGACGAAGCGTGGATTAGGGCCCCTTACTACCTACACCAGACCACGGCACAAGCCCAACATCTCAATTCTCAACCAAATCGGGTTTCGGGCGGGTTCGGGTGATGGATTGTAGGATCCTACCCGATCCTACAATACCCGATATATAAATCGGATTCGGACTTCGGGTGGTTCGGGTGAATATTTCGGGTTCGGTGTCGGATTTCGTCGGTCGGTTTTTT
>NC_037532.1:12349643-12352768 GCF_001531365.2 Cynara cardunculus var. scolymus
TAATCAAGATTATCGTGTTAACTTTGTTAACCGATCTTGGTCGTTGATTTGAACATCCAACGGTTGTCATTTATTGAGACTAAAAATTTAATTATTTAATTACCATATTAATTAAAAATTAGGTTCACAATGGTTCAGAGGGTAGAATTGTAAAAAGTGAATGATCTTAACGTATCCTATTTTGTCAGCTTATTCTGTAAATTTCAATCAATAAAGAAACCGTCAATCTCATCGATCAATATCTTAAATCAGTAGCTAAAAATWAGGTTYATAATCTTMATCAAAACAATGGAGGATTTGGAAGGATTACCAGGCGACGGCATCCAGATAAGATTGAAACATGTGTGTGAACCTAATGAACAATGTGTGAACCTAATGAACAATTGAAAAATTAGGTTCATAATCTTCATCAAAACAATGTGTGAACCTAATGAACAATTGAAAAATTAGGTTCATAATCTTCATCAAAACAATGTGTGAACCTAATGAACAATTGAAACATATGTGTGAACCAAATGGATATATTGTGTGAACCAATTGAACACATATGTGCACGAGTGAACACATATGTCAACGTTTGAATGAACATGTGCGTGAACGGTTTGATTATTTTTTTCACTTTCGGAATTCGAATTCCAAATGTATTCGTAGACGCTTTTAGCTTTTTCATTCTCATTGTCGTCGATCTGTTTTACTCTATGATTATTCATATTACTCGGACTATAACGGAATCTTTACAAAATGGATTTTTTTTGAAATTTACAATATCAAAACCATTGTAGGAAGAATGAAATGTAAAAATCAGTAAGATGAACAAATGTGAAACTTCATGTCATTATTACATGAAGATCAATTACTGATATTTTAAGATTTGTAACTCCCAATTAAAATATTGGGGAGTTACATAAAAATGAAAAATTACCTAAATACCCTTACACTTAATATGTGAGTTACATTTGAACCTAACTAAAAGATGGAACATGATTGGTTAATGTTGGTTAGCATAGTTAACACAAAAAAATGGGTTGGTATTTGAACCAACTTCTCTATCTCTCTCTCTCTCTCTCTCTCTCTCTCTCTATATATATATATATATATATCAATACATTAAATAGTATGCCTAGATAGGAAAAAATATATATGAAATAAAACATGATGCACATATTCTCAAGGTTATCACAATTTAACGAGTTCTCAAATGATTAAGCTCCTATATATATTAAATCAAATGAGAACCATAAAAAAGGTTACAAGCCTCGTGAGAACCAATTTAAAAATAAATTTTAACATGATTTTTTTCATCAAATGCTAGGATTTAGGATATTGTTTCACATATATTTGTTTCATAATGTGATAGTTTCACATGTATTTGTTTCACCTTATGAATATTTTTTATGTGTACTTTTCGTTTCACTAAGTAAATCAAAAAAAAGTTTCACATGCAAATTTTTTTATAAGGTGAACACAAACATATGTGAAACAATATGTTAAATCATAGCTTTTGATAAAAAAAAAATGATAATGTAGAAAGATATTTTTATATTAGTTCTCGCAGGTTTGTAACCTTTTTGTGGTTCTCATTTGATTATCGTCCTATATAGAGATATATATATATATATATATATATATATATATAGATAGATATACATACACACACACATCTATTGGTTCAATTAGAGTTATTTAAATGTATCTAGACACAATTTACATTAACAGTTCAATTATACCCATTTGATTGACACACTACTAAAAAATGTGGTTTTTCCGACGGCAAAATCTGTCGGAAAAACAACTTTCCGACGGATATTGCCGTCGGAAAACCTCCCGCCGTTAAATGCAAATTCCGTCGAAAATCCGTTGGTAATGTTCGAAGAAAAAAGTTTTTATTTATATGTTTTTCCTTCCAAAAATATATATTTAAAAAGTTCAAACTTTCCGACCAATAATAATTTTTATAATAAAAAGGTATATTCAGACACAAAAGAGTTAAATTCCTTCAGAAATCCGTCGGAACTTATTAAAAAAAGTTTTTTATTTTTTCTTATAAAACATATATGTTTTTAAATAAATTCCGACGGAATATAACTTTTTATTAGAAAATTACAATCCGTCAAAAATCCGTTGAAAATGTTTTTTTAAACATATTTTTTTTAGAAGGGAAAAGAATAAAAAAAATTCTTAAACATTTCGGATGGAGTATAATTAAATATAAAAATCAATTAAAATCCATCTGAAATTTTAATTAATTAACGCTAATTAGTTTATTTCAATAAATTAGACCAATTTTGTGTCGGATTTCCGACAGATTTGTGACAGTATTAAATAAGTAAAAAATCCGTTACAAATCCGTCGAAAATCGTTGGGAAAGTTGTAGAAATAATTTTTTTTAAATAATTCAGTGAGAGATTTGTAGGGGATTTGTGTCGGATATCGACAAAAGTTTGACTTTTATTGACTATACAAAGCTCTGAAGTTTGAAGAGTTTTACTTCAGAGTTATTTCAATAGTACAAGTCTGAAAGGTCGTTCTAAATTTACTTCTAAGTTAAAATTCAATTTACTGATATAATTTTATTTCTAAATTTAATTTTATTGTAGGGTTAATTTTATTTTAACTAATTATTGATATAGTTTCATTTCTAATTCAATTATTCAGAATTATTTCAAAAGTACAAGTTTTAAGTAACATCGTACGTTCAATGATCATTCATATTTGTAAGATAAGTTTCTGACAGGATTTAATTTTTTCAAATTACCCCGTGTAATACACGGAATCAAACCTAGTATATATATATATATATATATATAAATAAATAAATATATATATATATGTGTGTGTGTGTGTGTGTGTGTGTGTGTGTCAGCCTGTTTTCATGAGACCCATGAGATCAATTTTTTAGACTTGAAACTTCATAAAAAAAACACTATGAATATATATTGTAAATGTAACCTTCACAGTATTTTTGTTGTAAAGGTTCAGATTTTTCTTTGCCTTGATAAAGTTTTGCTATGAAGTTTCAAGTGTAAAAATGTGGTCTTGCGGGTCTCACGAAAACAGGTTAATCTTATGTGAACCCAACCATATATATATATATATATATATATATATATATATATATATATATA
>NC_037532.1:12354469-12358124 GCF_001531365.2 Cynara cardunculus var. scolymus
TGTGATATATGGATGTGGTAACATGTGATAAATGTATTCAAGTATGATGTATGTTTGTGATAAGAGTGATTCAAATGTGAAAGATGGATGCGATAACATGTTATAAATGTATCCGAATGTGATTTATGGTTGAGATAAGAGTGATCGATTACTGATTAGTTTACTCAGCTGTGATATATGGATGTGGTAACATGTGATAAATGTATTCAAGTATGATGTATGTTTGTGATAAGAGTGATTNCGATTACTGATTAGTTTACTCAGCTGTGATATATGGATGTGGTAACATGTGATAAATGTATTCAAGTATGATGTATGTTTGTGATAAGAGTGATTAGTCTACCAAAATGTGATATATGTTTGATAAAATGTGAAAAATGTATTCAAATGTGTATATGTCTATGATAACAGTGATTAGTTAATGCAAATATGATATGTATTCAAATGTGATATATGGTTGTGATAACATGTACTTAGTTTATCAAATGTGACATACGGATAAATCAAGGATATTGATACATAGAGGTGAATCAATTACCATTACACCGTTTCACCAACCAGTGATTAGGGGTGCTCAAAAACCCGAACAACCCGATCAACCCAACCCAATCCAACGCTAAATAACTCAATCTGAAGCAACTCGATGTCTAATCGAGTTGTAAAATTTTCAAATCGTAGGTATTGGGTTGATATTGGGTTACTATTATTTGAACCCAACCCGACCCAATGAATCAGATATCCTTTTATTTCTTGGATTTAATATGATTGTTGAATTTCTATTAATATATACATTAGAAAATTACACTATCACGTGCGTTTTTTATATACACATTTTTTCAATCTATTCACATATCTATATAACTCATTCGTATATATGTTCAGTAACTGTAAACATATATACGTAAATTGAGAAAATTAATTGAATGTGATATACGTAACAAGTATGGATAAGTTGTATCAAATGGTTAATGATGAAAAATAAATTATGAGTAGAAAAATAACATATTCAAGGTTAGAAGAATATTTTAATGTACCAGAGTATTAACCCGACCAACCCATACGGTGGGTTGGGTTCGGTTGCACTTTCGTTTGGTTTGGGTTGGGTTAAGATTTTTCAAACAACAAGCATTGGGTTTTGTTCAAATGTCTTCAACTCGATCAACCAAACCCATGAGCTCCCCTATCAGTGATGGATAAATGAGAAACAAATGTGGTAGATATATGGTAAATGAGATAAACGTATTCAAATGTTATAACAAAGTGATAAATGTATTCAAATGTGATAAACATATGATAAATGTCAACAAGCGGGTATTAGCAATGATCGAAAATTAAGGGATAAATACAAATAATAAAAATAACATAAAATTTATGCAAAATAAATAATTACATTACTATCCTTGATGTTTTAGTATCATTTACTATAATTTTAATTATGATTTAACTAATTTGGAGGCCCTGGACTGTTTGCATTTTCGCAAAATATGGGTGTTCTCATTTGAACCTCCACACACACACAGAGATATATATATATATATATATATATATATATATATATACACACACACACAGGTGTAGAATCATGTAAAAAGAAGAGTTATAGTGAGAAACATAAGAATGGATTTGGACCATTGATCACCTTTAATCTCAAACCTACCAATGAATCACGTTTGATACGAGGATTGATATAGTGCATCTCGTCTCGTTGCATCTCACCTTAATCTTTTTCTCACAGGAACCAAACCCTATATATAGGGTTGGGTTCGAATAAGAATGGAAGTTATAGTGAGAAGAGTAAGAATAGATCTCTACTCTTAGATCTCTACTCTTAGATCAATCCTAATTGAAGATCACACTAATGTAATACACCGTGATGCACTGGATCAATTCCTGTGATAGGCCCAATTCAAGAGGTGGGGAGAGATTAAAAGTGATAAGGGTCCAAATCATTTCTTATATTTTCACATTAACTTCAATTCTCACACGATCCTTTGTGTATATATACACACACACACACACACACACATAAGGAAGGGTTCAGACGAGAATACCCATGTTTTACAAAAATACGAAAACATGTTTGGCCTCCAAATTAATTTACATATAATAAAAATTAGAGTAAATGAAAATTAATTAGTATTTATACATATTTTTTCTGTTATTCTATTTTTATCTTTATCTCTTAAATTTTGTTATTATCATCAAAAAAAAAATTATGTCCATACGTCCGTTGTCGATAATGATATGATAATACTGTGATAATTATTTGATTTTGTCATGATGATAATGTGATAATAATTTGATACGTTGAAAACTTTTTATGATGTGATTTTATTATGATAAGCATCTAATAATTATGTGATTTTTGTTGGATAACGATGTTATAATCGAAAACCAACGATGATCACATCTACATTCATCGCTTTGTCTGTTCATTATGTGAATTTTTTGCTGTAAATAATAATGTGATAATTATTTGATACCGGTTAATATACTATCTGTATATGATTTTAGAGATAAGAATGTCACCAAAATTACAAATAAATACGAAATCACATGATTATACTTTATTAATTAATTTATTTTCTTTTAATTTAAATCATAGGTTAAATAATTTTGAGGCTGATAAATGTTCTCCATTCTTGTAAAATAGAAATGTTCTCGTTTGAATCTCCACACACACACACATACATGTATATATATATATATATATATATATATATACAAACAAATGAACGTATGAGAATATGAGTTAAGATGAGAATTGTTGGCTATTGATCAATTTTTATATTAACCAACTTATGAATTATATATTAGAAGAGTATTGATTCGTTATATTTCATTAATGTTGATCAGTGTTTCTATATATATATATATATATATATATATATATATATACTATTTTATTAAGCAAATTTAACAAAAGTCTTAAAGTCTTAAAATGCTAAATGTTCAAGATACCCTTTATACTACCCTTACCTTACGTCACTTTTTCACCCCCTTCTCTCCTCACATACACTCACCTTCTCACATACACTCACCCTCTTACAACCGATTTTTTTAAAATTATAATTTTAAATTTACACTTTATACCCCTATAATTAGTTAATTAATTTATTTTACGTCATTTACTTTTAAATGTTTCATTTTAAACCTTTATCAAATTAACATACATAATCGTAAATCAATTAAAACATATTTAAAAAATACATTTTTATTTTAACAAGTTACACAATTATAATCGTCTCGTTAATATCTTCGAAATGAGTCCAATACTGAATAGTTTTTGACTTAATTATATTATTATATATTATATATACTGTAAAAAATATTTTTAATATTTACGATTTATACTTTTATAGTTATTTTTATATATATATTATATATATTTTGGGGTTAGGCTGTCCAAATTGCACTGTATAATATGTTCTGAATTAATATGTTCTTGGGTTTTTTTTTGAAATATATATATATATATATATATATATATATGTATATTAATTCAACCTTAATATGAGTTTTTGGACAAGAAAGAGGGTAAGCAGTTGAAATTTCATTCTAAAACCCATCTTTTTTGGTCTTTTCATGACTTATGATCTGTCAAATTTGTAGTTTTCTTTATTGGTTTTGAGTATTTATCTTAAAACTCAAGTTT
>NC_037532.1:12358354-12363203 GCF_001531365.2 Cynara cardunculus var. scolymus
TATATATATATATATATATATATTACTTTTGAGCATATTTCTTTTACTGTCTCAAAAAATATTAAAAAATATTGATGCGTCATTTACATGATAAAAGTTGAAAGGAATACTTTTGTCTTAAAAAGAAACGTAATAAATACCAGACTTCCTCGTTCAAAACTTTTTGCATCTCTCTCGTCCACCTTTCTTCCAGCTCAGAACAATCCCCTTCTCTCTATCTGAAATTACCATCCTTAACAATCAGAGATAAACAAAACCTGCACAGATCGCCTTCTTGATGATCAATTTTACCTGATGCCAGCTTTAGATGACGCCGGCAACGAAGAATTGCCGTCTGCGGCGGAGAAAAACCTCTTCGGAAAATACGAGGTCGGTCGGCTCCTTGGCTATGGCGCCTTCGCCAAGGTCTACCATGCGAGGGATGTGCTCACGGAGCAGAGCGTCGCCATTAAAGCCATCAACAAGCAGAGGATTATGAAGGGAGGTCTCGCCGCCAACGTAAAACGTGAGATCTCTATCATGCGCAGGCTGCGCCACCCTAATATCGTGCGCCTTCTGGAAGTTCTGGCCAACAAGAAGAAAATCTACTTTGTGTTGGAATATGCGAAAGGGGGGGAGTTATTTGCGAAAGTAGCGAAATCACGATTCAGCGAGCATCTCAGCCGTCGGTATTTTCAACAACTCATCTCCGCCGTTGGTTACTGCCACTCACGCGGCGTATACCACCGTGATTTGAAGCCGGAAAACCTACTGTTGGACGAGAACTGGAACTTGAAGGTAACCGATTTTGGATTATCAGCTCTGACGGACCAGATCCGACCCGACGGACTCCTCCATACGTTGTGTGGAACACCTGCTTACGTGGCACCGGAGATTCTATCGAAGAAAGGTTACGACGGTGCGAAGGTGGACATCTGGTCATGTGGCATCATCTTGTACGTCCTCAACGCCGGTTATCTTCCGTTCAACGATCCGAATTTGATGGTGATGTACCGGAAAATATACAACGGCGACTTTCGTCTTCCTAAATGGACGTCGCCGGATCTCAAACGCCTTCTATCACGTCTCCTCGACACGAATCCTGAAACGAGAATCACCGTCGATGAAATCATCAACGATCCTTGGTTCAAAATCGATTACAAACAGGTAGAATTTCATTGCGATCATCTCGAATTGAAAGACGACGACGACACCGCCACCGGTAACAATTTGAAGGTGATGAACGCTTTCGATATAATCTCTTTCTCCTCCGGCTATAACCTCTCCGGCCTACTCGACAATCAAGAAATCGGAGAACGGTTTCTATCGACTGCTTCGCCGGAAAAAGTCATCGAGAAGGTGGTGGAAGTGGCGGAGGCGGAGGGATTGACGGTGGTTACAAGAAAGGAGTGGTGTGTGAAGGTTGTAGGAGGGTATAGTTGTAATTTCGTGATGGCGGTGGAGTTAAGACGATTAACAGAGGAACTGGTGGTGGTGGAGGTTAGGAGGATAGAGGGTGAGGTGGGGCCCAGTCGACGAATATGGAAGGATAAAATTAGACCGGGTTTAAGTAATTTAATTTATCAAACCGGTTCGGCCGATTGTCGATAATTTAATTATCAATTATTGGCCCAATTTGCTTCTTTCCAATCTCTTCACACGTCGCCTTGTTTTTGTCGTATTTCTTATATTTTCACAAAATTATTACAAGCAAATATTTATTTATTTATTTTAGATTTATAATCAGATAATTAATAAATGTAATAATGTTTTTTTATGAGTATTTATAATTTTGACGGATAATTAATATATTATTTTAAATAGAAAGAAGAAATTATAAATTTTTGTATTTAAAATATATTGTGGTATAGTTGAAATATCATGGAAGGTGAAAAAAAAAGGTTAAAGGAATTTTATACGTGAATTATTAAAAAAATCTATTTAAAAATATATTAATATGTGAATTCGTATAAATAATCTGTAATATTAGTTTACAATTGTATTTTTTTTTAGTTTTTCTTGGATTATTTTAATGATCAATTATATGAATTTTTGTTTTTTATATCCTCATAATATTTAAACTTCTTATATGAACCCATTTTTTTAGTAGATTCTCTCCCAATTGGTTGGACCGTAGGTGCGCAAGGTCTTCCAAAAGTGGAACAGGTGTGAAATGACAGAATCCATAAAAATTATTCAAATTCGTTAAGGCTTCTATTCAATCGAGAAATAGGTTAAATTTCCCCTTTCCTCGTTTGAACCTATGTATATTATGTATATAATTTAGCATTTTAAAATAAGGAGAAAATGCGTTTAATTTTAATGTAGTTTGGTATATTTCAAAGCAGATAGGCAAATCTATACATTCCGTTTATTTGATTCGAAATGCCAGACGTTATTTTCAGCCTTTTGTTTGGCTAGGTGTTGTTTGAATTAAAATAGCATCTCTAACAACTCTATTAAATAGAAATTTTTTAAAGATTTAGAAATTTTTGTTTGAACAGTTATCTTTACGATATTATAAAGTATTTGATAAAAACTCTTAAAAACCATTTTTTATGCACAAACTACTTTTTATTGATGTATATTACTTACAATTTAAGATTACAAGTAATTTTGCGTAAATATAACTTGCTAAAGTTCTATTTTTAAATTCGTGTAACTAACTGCTGATAAACATAATCAAATACAAAATAAACATTCATTTTAAATATAAAAAATCTAAAATATAATTAAAATAATTATTGAGTTCTAACAGAATGTTTAATTATTATCTTTATAAAAAATTATATTATTAAACCAAAAATAAATTACTTTGTTATTAAATCTAAATTAAATTATAATAAAAATTGAATTAAAGAAGTTACACAAAAAAAAGAGAACTATAAATAGTTAATTTGATACTATTATCGGTTTATTTTTTAAATTTTTTTATGCTATATTCAAATTTATATTTTAATTCAAAAAAAAAATTACTGTTTTTTTAAAGCCATATAAAATCGTACTATATCGATAGAGATAAAGAATAAAAACTAAACATTAAAATCGAGATTTATCTCACTGAATTACGCGAGTACCCTTCTAGTATTAAAATAAAGGAAAAAATAGATAAGAAGGAAATATTCAAATATAAATAAATCTTTAAACATATGTAAGAGGGGGGTAATTAATATTTTAATTCTTTCCAATCAATAGTAATTACTGAAATCAAATATGTAAAATAAAGAAATAATATTTTATTAAATGTAATGAATATATTTTATTAATATAATTAATAATAAAATTACTAAAATAGAATAATTGTTGAAGTTGAATATTTGGATTTTTATATTCTATTATAGAAAAATTACAACATAATTATTTGAATACTAAGAAAAGTATAATAACATCAAAAAACATAGAAAAAGAATTTATTTTAATCTTCAAAAGACTCTTCATTTGAAAATTATAATATTAATTATATTGTTATAATATTAAATACAGTTATTTCTTTATATTAAATATTAAAAGATCTTCATTAATCATTTTCTCTTTTGTAAAAATCATTTTTAAAAAGTTTTCCAAATTTGAAAAAAATTCAAGTTTTTTCTCATTTTTTTGCATTTTGAAATTTAAACAATTTGTTGAAACAAAAATTATCAAAATTCCTATTTCAAAAAATATGTCAAAAATGCTCCTAAATAACTTTTCACAAAAGAGTATCCAAAATACTCATAACGTCATAATTAGATATAGAGGAGATATACATGAACTATCAACATAATTGTTTAAATTTGAGGAAAAGTCTAAAAAAAACCTAATGAATTTTAATATTTGGAATGATTTTAGATATTGGACAATTTTTTGAAACAAATAAGTCTTTAGACATTACAAAACATATTAAATAACTCATTAGATTTTCTAAAACATATTATAAATATATTTTTATTATATACTGACTTTCTAAAAATATATTTTATGATATACGAAATATATTTTATTATAAATTAAAAAAATAAATAAAGGATTATTGATGTTTTTCATTATTTTATCATATTAACCAGTTGTATAGATCATAAAGATGTATCTAACATGTTTTAAAAAGTTCAGAGAGTTATTTAACGTGTTTTGAAATGTTCAAAAACTTATTGTTCCAAAAACTTGTCAAATGACTTAATCATTCCAAACATTAAATGAATGATTTATTAAGAGATTGTTTATCAAACGCTTATCTGGTATAGATTTATTGGCAAGAGATACTCTTACTTTTCTTATTGGATAACATTCTTACCTCGTTAAAATTAAGTTTTCTTAGGTAAACATTAGCAACTAAGGGGGCGTTTGGTTCGTAGAATGAAATTCAATGGAATTGGAATTCATCAAATGAATTTGACTTTGAGGGAACAGAATGAAATTTGATGGAATTTGACCATGTCTTTTGATTGCGTTTGGTTGGATGGAATTGGAATGAAATTCTTAACCGAATTGGAATTTTTTTTGTTTCGTTCACAGAATTCAATGAGAAAATTACAGGCAAAAAAAACTGAAACCGAAACTTTCGGGCTGGGTTCGGGGACAGGGCGGGGATCGGGGACAAATTCGGGGATTATAACGGGGGCGGGGACGGTGATCATCGGCCCGGCCCGCCCCGGCTTGATATGTGTATATATATTAATTTTAATATATATATATATATATAATATTAATTTCGGGGATTTTTAGATCTGTTTCGGATTTCGGTTTCGGGTTCGGTTACAACCAACGGTGAACAGGAAAAAGAGGATTTTTACCTTCATGAATTCCCCAACGGGGATCGGGGAAACAGCGGGACCCGATAAGATCCCCGACGGGGATCAGGGCGGTCATGGGGACGATTTTAGTTATCGGTTTC
>NC_037532.1:12364973-12395196 GCF_001531365.2 Cynara cardunculus var. scolymus
CAATGGGCTTAAATCATACTCGCTACAAGATAGGGATTTAGATATTATATGTTTGATCTATCTAGCTGAGACAATTCACTCATTAGTGTTCTTTGAATTTGAATATTTGATACAGGTACCGGTTCCTCTTTTCCAAAGTCGATAACAGAAGTCAAGAAAATAATGTAGGAAGATGTAAATGTGATATTTCTGTGAAGACGATTAATTAGATTACAGTTGATGATTCATGATTATATCAGTTATTGGGTCATTTATCTTACCTGATGAACATGGAAATGGGTGAGAGTTAGGCATAACAACAGGGTGGAGGTGGGGCGGGTATTTTAATCCCCGGCCTCGGCTTCGGTCCTTGGCGGGTATGGGGATTAACATCCCATCCCCGGTAAAACCCCGTAAAGAATATCCGTTAGTTTGAGTCTACCGGGGATCCCCGGCCCCGACCCCGATTTGGGTAACATCTCCCGTCCCCAGTTTGAGTCTACCGTGGATCTCTAGCTCCACGGCTTGTTTTAGCGGGGAATCCCCGTACCCATTCAGGTGGGGCGAACCATGTTTCCCACCGGGTCGGGGCAAATCATCATCCTTAGTGAAAATGGTATTGGTTAAAAGCGATGTTAAGGATGAACTCTTACCCGACAAGAATTTACCAGTTAAATTGTTGCGTTCAATATTGATTTGATGGATTACAATCTTGCTCGATAAAGGAAGTTCAAGTGTTGTTTCTTAGTGGTAAATGTTCTGGTAAACTGAYTCCTTACATGTGTTTGTGATTTCCAGATCTTAGTATTGATGTTGACTTTTGAACTGAAAACCCAAAGTATTATTGATGGTTTTAATGATGTTTGTAGGGGTTGTATATATGAATCTTAAGACATATTTTAGTTGTTTATGAAATGTTTCCATATGCTGCACATATATACTTGACAGTGATGTTTCAAATGCTACATTGTTATTCATTATTTATATATAAGATATTTATCTTCCTTTTGGTTGTGTATCATGTATTTGTTAGTCTTATGAATAAAAGACTCTTTATTCATGAATTTTGACACGGACTTTTGAAAAAAAAAGTCTAATTTGACTTTTGAAATTCATGGAATAAAAATATTTTTTCTTTAGTTTTTCTATCTCAAATTTACAGTGCAATAGTGATTTGAATTGTGCCATGATGGGAGATTTATAAAAAATGTGGAGAACCTGTAGGCTATCTGGACAATATATTTTGATTATATAATCATGGAACAAAAAGCTTGCCACATTATGCTTTTGATTTAGCCRCAAAGATATTTTCAAAAAATATCAAATATGACAAGGAAGTTGGGATATTGAAAAAATGGTCTAAGGTATTCAATAATTGATTGATGGTAATTAGTGTTCTAAAAAAGCTTGTTGTGGCTTAAGGCTTAAGATTTGTGTCTCATATATGTCATGTTATGCTTGTGGTATGCTATGGCCTAATGCATGGTTTCAAGCCTATTTAAGTATGAAAATCTGCTTGAAGTTTATATAAGGATTTGTTTAATCTTAAATTACAAAGATGAGAGTATATATGAATCTTTCATTTTGTTAAAATCTAAATAGTTGATTTTGAGTTTTTGCAWGAAAAAAATATGTCTTATCTTATTCGATCTAAATAAAATAAGACATGGTTTTATGATTTGATTTGTTTAAATTAAGATTTTAATTACATTAAAACAATAAAAACATATCTTTTTTCACTATTACAATAAAAGAATAAAATTAAATTGTATGCTATGTTATACACTACGTTGTATTTGTAATTTTATAGGGCATGAATATGTTTTCAAGTTGGTGTTAGTTTATTGGGCCAACATGCATCTACCAAGAAGTTGTATATAACCGATGTGTGAACAATGGTTAACTACTGATTAATTTTAGGAAGAAGTAGTTATGAGTTAGGAGAACTTTAGAACTTGGGTTTGGAGAAAATGTTAATGCAACTTTTTTGTATGGGTGATAGTCGGCAATAGTTTTCGGTCTCATTTGATATTGTTTATAGTGAAGACAATTGTTCAATTGAAAGAGATGAATTTTCGACGTGTGCATTGTGGATATGCAATCTTGGAAGTCGTATTAATTGCAGCTACCTTGTTGGCAGGAAAATGAGGAGGTGGATGCAGATGAACATTACAACATTACGGACAAACTTGTTTGATGACAATGTTGATCTTGATCAGCCTCGAAAATAATATATCGGATGAAGTCTCATTTTGTGTTGGGTTTTGAATGGGTGTCAAATTAAATCTCATTTTGTGTTGGGTGTTATGTCGAATTAAGACACTAATGTTGAATTAAGTCTCATTTTGTGTTGCATTTTGAAAAATGTATTACTGTCAAATTAAGGTGACGTTTGTTTTTAAGAGGTGCTGAAGTCTGAAGTCTGAATTCACTTCTGATTTTTAAGAGGTGGTGCTAAAGTCTGAAATCTGAATCAATCAAACTGTTTGTTTTTTGCGTCTGAAATCTGAAGTTTGAAGATAAGAGATTGAGAGTTGATATGGATCGGCAGTTGCAGAGTTGAGAGATGAGAGATCGAGACATAAGAGTTGATCCAGAGAAATCGAGCGTAAAGAAATCAGAGTAGATAGACGACGATTTAAAATAAGAGGTAATAAGAGGTTTCTCAACCACTTAAATTTTCAGATCTAATAAGAGCTTTTAAGCTCTTAATGGAAAAAAGAAAAAACAAACACACTGAATCCTCTTATGTCTGACCGATTCAGACTTAAGAGGATATTAAGAGCTTTTTTGTTAAAAACAAACAGCCCCTAAGTCTCACTCAAAACATATTGCTCATTTTGTTTAATGACGATGTTGTAATTGTGTGATCTTGTAATTGTTAATGATGTTGAATAAAAATTCACTTAGGATTAGAAATGGCCTAAAAAATTGTTTAAAATACCGCACCTTCAATTCTCGTAACTTATTTTAGATATATTACCTTAGAAAGGATGATAAACTTTATTGTTCAATAGGATCGGATGGTCAATTTGAATCTTATTCCTCACACAGATAATTACAATTATAAAAGAGTTTGTTATTATACACATTCCACATAAGATTTTTTTTATAGATTATTGTAGAAGCTACTAATACTAGCATTTTACATGGATGGTTATTTGAATCTAATGTAGGTACAAATATTGTAGGCTTATAACATCTTGAAAGAATTTGATATTTCAAAATTGAATAAATCTTAATAAATCTTTTAAATCCCGCCGCATTGCGCGGGTACACAACTAATATATATATATATATATATATATATATATAATATTAATTTCGGGGATTTTTAGATCTGTTTCAGATTTCGGTTTCGGGTTCGGTTACAACCAACGGTGAACAGGAAAAAGAGGATTTTTACCTTCACGAATTCCCCAACGGGGATCGGGGAAACAGCGGGACCCGATAAGATCCCCGACGGGGATCAGGGCGGTCATGGGGACGATTTTAGTTATCGGTTTCTGGGACGGAGATACCAATAACCARCCCGAACCTGGCCCGTTGTCATTTTAGTTTTAAACGAGATCGAGCAAAGGAGATCGAGCATAGCAGAACAGAGCAAACCGAGATACAGCGTCGATGAATGGATAAGCGCTATGGAATTTGTCGAATTGGAATTTGAAATCCGTGGTATATGCGGTGGAATTGTGAAATCAATGAATTAAGGAATTAGAAGGATTCCTTCACATCTATTATGTGAACCAAACATGGGATTTGGAATTTGGTCAAAGATTTGGACATTCCAATTCCTTCCAATTCCACCAAATTCAATGAACCAAACACCCCCTAAGAGTTTTTCTCTCTTACCAGATATTTGAATAAAATCCTTGGTCCTTGCTATATCTTTTATCAAATAAAATTATTATTTTT
Source organism: Cynara cardunculus var. scolymus (assembly GCF_001531365.2). Lineage (NCBI taxonomy): Eukaryota > Viridiplantae > Streptophyta > Magnoliopsida > Asterales > Asteraceae > Cynara > Cynara cardunculus. The sequence goes on from NC_037532.1 coordinate 12,368,868, forward strand.
AATCAAGCTTATCTGATAATGTAAATGACACCCAATAAATATTTATTTTAATAAACTGGAGGTAAATCTATGGATTTTAATAAGAGAAAAAAACAAATATGCCCACGGTATAACATGTGATAATATATTATTACTTAATATTGATATTTATTTTCTATTCTTTTTAAAAAAGCATATAACGATGAATCCATGATCTTCATCAAAATAATATCATTTTTTCCACATGATAAACTCAAAATACTTACGGTTATATATCTATATATTATTTTATAAAGTATGTTAAACGGTACATTTATCATATTAATATACATAATTGTATATTAACTAAAATGCATTATAAAATACGTTTAATTTTTTACAAATTATACGATTATAATCATCTTATCAATACCTTTAAAATGGATTCACTATTGAATATTTTTGGATGTAATCATATTAAACAACATAATTATGTACTGAATTATTTTTAAAACTTACATTTTATACCTTATAATTATGTATTTAATTTGTTTTATATCTTTTATTAATTTTATTTTTACTTTACACCCTAGGATGCATTTGGTGTATGAGACATTAGAGCACAGGACGAGTTAAGAACTCACTATCCAATGTGTGGCGCGACATGGGACATAGACAAGAACTGGACAAGGTGGGACCATGTAAGACAAACAAAACTTTTTCTTGTTCCACCAAAATAGGTGATACAAGATGAGACAAAAATGAGATAAAAACTAAAATATTACTAATCAACCCTCATATGATATATAACCTTAATATGATATTTGTTTTTATAGTCACAACTGCTAGTCGCGGTCGCCACCACCACTAGTAGCCACCATCGGCCACCTTCAACTCCTCTTCCACTATAACAACCTCTTCCATCACCGACCACCGCCGTCCATCGCCACCACCACCACCACTGTTGGCCAACTCCACTTCCTCTATTAGAACAACCTCCTCCACTACCTCCATGACCACCCTCGGCCACTGACCACCACCTTTCATCACCTCCACCTTAACTATGGGCTACCTCACCACCACCATTGGCTATCGCTAGCACTACCACTACCACTTCCTCCACTACATCGACCATAACTACCTCCTCTAGCATTGTCGACCGCCACTATCCACCATATTCACGTCATCCACAACCACTGTCGTCCACCAACAACCACTGCCTCTACCTCCTTTGTTGATTTTCACCCTGTAATAGCTACAAGGAACTACTCACTAAACCTTATGGTCTAACCCTCATTTTGTTTTAAAAAATGTGCATTACATGTCGAGCACATGTAGAAGGTAAAGGAAAGGAAAGATGTGAAAGGATATGTTATAGCTTTACATCTGTGAATTTTGTGAAAGCTGAGTTATATATGAACTTGTGAAATTGTTATATTCAAGTCATGTACTTTGTGAGAAGAAAAAGTTCATAGCTGCTTTTGTATGTAGCAATGTGTATATAGTGTGTAATATTCGTATTTCATGTTATATGAAATATGTATGTTTTATGCAAATGTAAATAGGATGTTACATAAATGTAAACTCAAAGTTGATAGCAACAGGTATGATTTCTTGTTCAGATAGCTTTATCTTCTTTTCTTTCTCAAAATCTATCGTTGGTTCCTAAAATCTTATGGTAATTGTTTTGGACTTTGCTACAAATTCTTTTTATCAAGAAGAGACATGGAAAGGCATTACACAATTGCTTCATGGATTATTATCACCAAGTTGTCAATTTTTTTCTCCATTTGATCAGTCATGTTGGTCACTTTCTCTCAATATTCAATTGTTGTACCTCATTGAGGCTTATTTTTTTTACTTTTATTGTTCAATAATGGATCGAACTAATTAACAAAGGTTCTGGCTGTTCATTTTCCTTTTTTTTTGTTAGACCCATTCAGACCTCAAAGTTTTGCTTAATAAAAGTTGTCTTAATTGCTGGATTGGAGTCCCATCTACGAGGTGGAGATCCAAAGTTCTTGCTAAATGTATGTTCCGATATCGAGAACTAGAGTTTTGTTTGACGTTCGCTACTTATTCTTCATATGCAACTTGTAATCATGTGGTTTCTGTAAAGATATGTGAATGATCATTTCTTTTTTGTGTTGGTTAACTTAACTGCGAGGTTGTCGGTTCAGTATTTTTTTTTTAATTTTTGATTTAAAAAATATAATTTTAAAACCTGCCGCATCGCACGAGTACACTGCTAGTTTTAAATTATATGGATAAGTTGCATAAATATGTATCGATTTTTTAATATACTTTTAAAACCTTTAGTTTGATGCGTAAATGTTTGAGATGTATATTTAATTATAAAAATAAAGGTACTTTAAAATATTTTACACAAAATAAAACTCAGATCAAAGTAAACTGCATTTTCTTGTAATTCGCACTTCTTACATCAATGCAATCATTTTGGTCATAAAAACAACCCAACTAGGGGTGTAAAAAAACTGAAACCAAATAAACCCATTATAAACCAAAACCGAATAAACAATAATTTTTAGTTTATCTGGCTTTCATGTTAAATGGTTTGATTTACCAAATAAGACTAGCTTAGTAGCTTATTTAGTTCGGTTTGATTCATTTTTAGTTATTTGGTTAAATTGAATAAACCGGATAAGCCAATATGTGATTATATTTTATATTTATGAAATATCTTTAAACTCAAATATGAAATAATATCCATTTTGTAATTCATTTTTGAGCTTTTTCGTTTTCCGTAACTTATCCAAAAAAGGTCATAACGTTATTGGTAAACAAAATTAAACAAATTTTGTTGAGCAAATCTTATTAAATTGAGCCTTATTTCGTTTGGTTATTGGATAATTTAGAAGAAGTTAGAAGAGTGAAAACCACCCGAATAATACCCTATATTCAACTTGATGCCTGTCGTTAAAAATACATGCTAAATGTGTATGTGTAGTTGGACATGAACAAGAAGACTATGCTTCACAACTTAATTTTGGACTTTAACTGACGGACTGGGCTGACGGAAATCTGTCGAAGAAATGGATTGTCGGCGGATTTTTAGCGGATCTTGGGATCGGAGAAACAGTCGTTGAAAAAATGGTTCACTAACATATTTACCGACAGATTAAACATCATTGACGGAAAACTGGTAATCATTCGATAATAATTTTATAATTATTTAAAATTTAAAGTAATTAATTAATTAAATAAATCCGTCGATAATTTAATTAATTAATTTTTAAAATTTGCCGTCGAGAATTAAAATAATTCAAATTTTATTAGTTTTGAATTCCTCCAAGTAAAAAAAATAAAATAAAAATTTACAAATTCATCGGTAGATTTATGGCAGATTTTAAGAAATTAATTAATTAATTAAAACTTATCATAAATTCATCGGTGAATTAAATAAGTTAAAAACTAGTGCGGATTTTAATAAAATTAATTAAAAAAATCAAATTCCTCCCCTAATCCGTTGGTGAATTTACAAGATTAATTTTTTTTAAAAAAAATAGTAAAAGATTTGTGGCGGAAGTCAAAAGAGGTCGATTTTTCTCCTTACGTCACAAATCCGTCACAAATTTATCGGAAATTTTCGACAGGAAAATTTGTTACTTGTATTTCTAGTAATGCTTAACTGATTGGTCTTAAGACTAGCTTGGGACCGGCCTAACACGGCTAGGACCAAGAGGATCAATTAGGTACACCTATTATGATTTTATCCAAGATTTTTCTTTTATGAATGGATTCTTACACCACATAAGCCCTTAGACACGAGGGTCCGGCCTAAATATGATTCCAAGGCTATTCTAGGACCAGTTTGTACGATCAATTATAAGTCAGAAAAAATATTGGACCTAACAATCGACTTTACGATGATCCCAATCTATAGACTAGATATTTGAATTAAATAATCATGTGTCCTTTTCTTATTTCGTCAATTAATAACGTATTTTAACCATTTCCCCTTATAATATACGTATCGTGATTTATTTTGAATGTAATAATATACGTATCGTGATTTATTTTGAATGTAACAGAAAAATGGATATATGACATTTTTTTTTTCATATAACTCAAAAAAAATTGTAGCACTTTAAGACCATGTTTAATGAATACATTAAATTTTGCAGTAAACCTATATATTTTTTTTCTGCATTGTTTTTGTATTTTTAATGGTAAAAAATTAAATTTAATATAACAGTTTCACAAACACTATTTTTTGCTAGGTTTTGATCCATAGAAAATGGTCCTTTAATTTTTAGATTTTTATATTTCTACTTTATTTCATTATCTAATAATATTTTAATAAATTACAATTATAATAACTTTTAAGCTTTAACAAATTTAGACTCAAAGCATTTAACAAATTTTTAAAAAAAAGTATTAAATTTTTAACAATTTACAACACAGTAACATATTTAATTAAGGCACTACTGATGTACTTTAATATGAAAACATTACAAACCAAGAATATCACTATAAAACCGGACCCTATCAGCGACGAACCAGACCGTCACTAACCTGTTGCAAAAGCTCAATTATGTCGCTGATCCGTCGCTGATAGTTCGTCAGCCAAATAGTGGTAGATGATGCTATCAACAACGGAATTTAGCGATGTATTAGCGATGGCTAGTATCAGCGACAAATCAACGGCTAGATCAATCAACTATGGATCAATGACAGACGTTTAGTCAAGGATTAATGACTGGCTTCTTTCGATGGATTAGGGATGGATGTTTAGCGACAGATTAACCAACTTGTAGGGACAAAAATTTGTCTATGATTTTTGGTGATCTTTAAAAAGAATTAAATTAAAATTTCGCATTTTCTCTATATATTTTACACAAAACCTGTCCATAAATTCAAAATACCAAACAAAAGCTACCTAATAGCTTAAAAAATGACCAACTCATACAATTCAAAGTAACAAATTCATATAATTCAAATAATGTTCGGGGGTACGTAACAATCTAATTAGGGGGAGGGGGAGGGTATCCATGTTGCTATACGAAAGCAGTAAATTGATGCAACAAGACCTGTTGAGCTAACTAGACAGCGTAGTTGGCATGTCGAGGCTCGAGATCTGTCCTACTATTCCATCGGTCCAGATAGCGTTTTTCCCGTAGCTTTGCCTCTTTCGCATCCTCCTCTATCCTTGTCATTTTCTCTTTCAACTCAGCTACCTGTAAATATTTAATATTTGACAAAATCAATAATTTGATGGTAATGAAAAGTTATGACATGATAGATAACAATATAACAAACATACCTCCATTGGTGATCCGGTGAGGGATGATCCCTAGATGTTACTATACAATCACCATCATAGCATAATGGGGATCTTGGGAGGTCTCTAACTCGAAAAGAGGGCTCTTCCTTCGTCCTCCAACAATTTTCTCCCAAAGAGTTGCATCATCAGGAGTTATGGTGTTGGGCTCTGGACTAGACTAGTTCTCATCCATAAGCTCTTGAAATCGTTCCAATGGTTTACCAAAACAAAAATGGGTGAGCTTATATTTATATGACATTTGAATAACATCCGTAAATCAAACATATTTAATGCCTGCTTTTAACAAATTATAATATTCGAATTACCAATGGTAGTCATATTGCCAACCAACCTATCTACTTAGCCTAACGTCTGCCTTATAGTGGCAGCCTAACTAATAACATCACTACGTTTATTAAAATATATTACTTTAAACCTACCAAACGGTTCTAATAAAACAAAGTAATGATTTTAGAAAACTTATTGCCACTCTAACCGCTTTGGGGTAAATGAAGATTGGAGGATCAGTAGGGGACTGGATGAACCCATAGAGACCTTCCGGTTCGAGCAGTGGATCCGCTCAAACACCTCAGAAGAACTCTGCTCGCGACCCCATGTCTCTCTCTATAATAGACAATTAAGTTAAGTGTTTAGTAAACATAGAAATCTAATTACATATTCAAAAAAGTTGTAAACTCACCATTTGGTGTCGATGTTGTGCAACGCTGATCGATTCTCCGGTGTGCTTGGATGACACCCCCTCAAACTATCACCTATTGTCGTTACCGATCCTAGACTAGGATCTCCAACGGTTGGCATCCCACACTTGTTAAAAACATAACATATAAGTCGGTATAAAATAAAGGTAATGCACAAAACTTACAATAGAGATAAAAACTTGATTAATCATGTTAAGCCAATACGGGTTTGGGATTCAGGGAGGGTGGTGTACTCTAAGGGGTGAAGTCCTGACCGTCCCACGTCACCCTATCCACCTATTGGGCCCGTGCGATGGCCGATTCCCATGCACCCTTTATCTAATCACTGTACCTAATGTGCATGGTACAAGCTCAATGCATCATGTTAGTCCATAATATGATCAATCTTCAATATCTACTAAGATTCAATGGCAGATTCATATGAATTCAAGAACATCTATGAAGGAGTTGAGAGAAATAGTCAACAAGTCAATCTCCTATATATCTCTAAGTATACGTATGATTTACAAATGAGCTCTCCTACTCACTCTAACACTATAAGACAAAGCTTTATATAGGGTCAAACATTGAAGCCCTTAGTCAAAGTCAGCATGACTTACAAAGTCAAACACGCTAACAATACAATTATAAACTTTTAAGACGAATACAATTTAACACTAAAATTCCATCCCAACATTCTCCTTCTTTATATTCAGGCTTGAAAGAAATTGCACGCTTTGAATCTCTTTTGAACTTTGTCGCTTTAAGCTCTTTATGACTTCTTGAAATCTTCAAAACAAACTTCTAACAATCACTGTTTTAAGATCTTCAGACAATCTTTTGTTGATAAAATCTTCCAACATTCTCCCCCTCAAATGTAGAACAAAAACAATCTTCTCTTTTAACAATGAAGAACAATATCAGTAACAATCTTCAAGATATGATCTTCAAATAATTTTTTCAAATAACAAATTACTTACATTCTCCCCATAAACGGATTTTTTCAGATAAAAATTCACAAACATTCTTTTCAAAACTAATATTCTCCTCACTGAGAAATTTCTATCAGTAAACTTTTGTAAAGATGAGATCTTCACATTCAGCATCTCTCAAACAATGTAGCACATGAATAATCTTCAGTCAATGCATTCACACTCCTTTGAGTCTTTTGCCGGTTCCCAATCTTTATATCATACTTCCTCTTGATCTTTATATCATATTCCCCTTATATCATTCAGAATCGATTATTTAATTTATTATTACATACTCCCCCTTATGATGAAATAAGAATCATTAGCATGATACATCAAAATGAATGAAATCTTTAGCGATAGCCGTCAATTCATAAAATTGTGAGTAGATCTTTTCGAATCCACCTGGATAATCTTTTCAGATTTAGAGAATGGGAAAGTAACAACCAATTACAACTTATGAAATTGTTTTCAATCTTATAAAAGATTGGCCTGTGAATATAACAGATATATTCAGTACAACGAATGTACTTCATATATGAGACTTTTTAAGGTTCATCTCACCAGGTCATCCATTCAATCATCGATATCTTATAAAAAGTATATCTATGAATGTTTCGGCAAAATAACATATAAATTGCAAAATCTGTGTAGTGTAGAAAAAATAAAGCAACTAATGTTTCTGTTTAGGCTAAAAAATATAAACCGTGTGAACTATACAAATTTATCAGACTCAATATGTGATAAAAAAAACCTTGAAGGGGGGGGGGGACATATATCCTTCTTTTTCAATATCAACTTTCTCCGAATGAGAAACTGATAGATTGTGAGCTGCGTGCCCCAATTGTTATTGAAACACTTATTTGTTAAGAGACAAATGAGTAGCTGGTGAGGTTATGACAAGAATTGTCCTGGGCTTTGCCTTTTTCAATATTAGTCTCGAAAGAATTGAGAACTAATAGATTACGTGATATGCCCGGTAATTTGAAGTTTAGAACAAGATTCTTTTTATCTTTTAATCCTGGCACAACTCTCATAAATTCTTTTGGCTTACAACAACTACCCCTCTCTTTTTCATTTTAAGCTCTGCACACAAACCCATTTTGAGTTTAAGCTCACTCAGATATGGTTGTCCTCTTGGGTAGGTTYGTCRGTTCTGACATTCCATAGAGGTATTTCTATGAAACACTCAGTCCCTCATAAATACATCAGTATGCTCAAATGATCACAAACAGTTGATCAAAAATATTAATACTATAAAGCACAATGATCAGATAAAATTGATCAACATATGTAACTTTTAAGCACAATCAAACAAGGAGTGATGTATCAACAACAGATTATTCAGTATATGAGAGAAATGAATGAAGATCTGTAAGTACGAGTTTACAGATTCTGATATTCAAATAATAACGGATGTGTATTAATCAAAGTAAAAAAAATATTAGAAAAACAACCTTTGATTACAAACGAGTGTATTATCACCGAAAATGATTATTATTTAAGAGACGTGATAATAACAGTTTGAAAAATAGCTGAAACAGATATTGGAGTTATGTACGATGAGAAATTACGCAAGTAAAATCTCAGGAAATACCTGCTCAGAAAATGTACTCGTTTTCAAAAAACAATTCACTTTCCAAAAACATTTATTGAAATTTCTAGAGACTCCCCCTAGAAAAATAGATTTGAGTAATGATTCATTTCCGCTCAAAATAAACAAAAATGGAACCATTTTGGCACGGGTCCTGAACTGAATTGTTCAGAAGCCATAAGCATTTAAGCACGGTTCCTAAACTGAGTGTTTAGAAACCTAATTTGGACAGATTACAAACTCCCCCTGAATTTGTGCATCATAGGTATGATTTTCTGATCAGCACAGTAATGACACACCTGCAAAATCAGATCAAATGGATTTTGGTACCCAGACGAACTTGGGTCCTTCTTTGTTAGTATCAGGTTGTGGGATATTGTAACTGCCAAACCATCTATTCTTATTAGATGTTTTCTTTTTAGCACTCTTAACAGGTTGATCATATATACAGTAAGATCCATACCAGTTATTATCATACCTGTTATGATTCTTCCAACTCTTTTGATATTTTTTGTCTTCATACCAACTGTTGTACCGTTTCCTATTGACAAAGTCAGTTGTTTTGCATTTGGAGCACATGATTCTTCTCTTGCTAAGATTTATCAGATCATTAGTTGATCTCACAACACAAGAAAGAATAGAGTTAGTAACAACAGAGTTACGAGACGAAAAAAATTCAGCTTTATTTACCCAAACATTTTTAACCTTAGAATGATAATTAGGTGATCCAATGACATACCCTTGATAGTACTGATTAGAAGAACGAAAATAGTTCTTAAAAACAGTTGATTTAGGACTGCTCGAATAACTGTTAGATTTACAACAGTCATAAAAGCTAGTTTTACACTGTGAAGGAGAACCGGTCGAGCTTTGAGCACATGAAAATTCTTTAACCTTTTTTCAAAGCTGGTCTCTTTCATCATCAACTAAATCATACTTCTCTTTAAGTTCAGTTCTCATTTTCAATTCAGTTTCAAGTTCTGTCTTAAGATCAGACAATTTCTTTGTAGTATCCAGAAACTTACCTTCTAATTCCTTTTTCAGCTTCTCAAACATTTTCTTTTCTTTAGCAAACTCCTGTCTCTCTTCATCTGAGCTGCTTTTTTCATTTTCAGAAGCAATGTTGAGCCATTTTTTCTTTTCTGCAAGCTTTTTGGCAATTGTTGCATATTTCTTAGCAGCATTTCTCTTTTCAAGAGCAAACAACTTCTTTTCTTCATCCAAAGCTTTCTGCTTTTGAGCAATGCAGTCAGATAGTTCCAGATTCTGGCTCAGACATTCTTCTCTGATCTCTTTCTTCTCTTTATCAACTTTAGCACGTTCCAAGATAATAAGCTGTTCAAAATCAGAAATTTGATTTAACAGCATTTTAGCATTCAATTCCAGTGAGTTGATCTTATTCTCAAAAGATATACGTTCATAATCAAATATTTTCTCTAATTCAATCATTATCTTCTTCTCTTTCTCAAAAACTATCCTTTCAGCACTTAAACTTTTCTCAACCTCCAAAACCTTTTTTTTGTTCTTGTTCCAGTAATTTCCTTATCTCAACCAAATCACTCTCAGACTTATGAAATTTCCCTGTGAAGTCCTCAGTCTCTGTATGTTTCCTTTCTGGAGAGTTCCTTTCAACATTCAGTGCATTTTGAACTTCTTGAAGTTTATTGAGCATATCTTTATTTGATATACTCCAAGTTTTCAATTCTTCATCACATTCTTTTCTTACAGAACTCAGAGTGTTCTCAAGCTTTTCAATCTTATGAAAAAATTCTTCATCAATATTTTCTCTCATTTCTTTATTCTCTCTTCTTAAATCTTTAACAAGATCCACGTTAAGAAAATTCTTATGAAACATATTTACATACTTCTCTTTGTACTCAAACAAACTCTCAAATTTAGAAATCATCTCTTTCAATTCTCTGTTCTCTTTCTCAAAAAATGATGCCATTAGAAAGTTTAACGATTGATCAACAAATCTTATGCAGTGTATGAATCAGTAAAAAAAAATCACAATTCAACAAAATCCTTAAGATAAAATCAATAAGCTCAAAAATCTCAAAAAAGTTCAAAAACTGTTCAGAAATTAGAAAAACAGTGAAAATCGTCAAAAATCAGTTAAAACAGTCAAAAACTGTTTAAATCTGGTTAAAAACATTTCATTATTCTTTGATTATCAGAATCTGTTTAGAAATCAGAAAATCAGTGAAAACAGTTAAAAATCAGTAAAACAGTCAAAAAACTGTTGAAAACAGTTAAAACTGTTAAAAATAGTCAAAAACAGTTAAAACTGATAAAAAACAGTTCACGCGACACAAAACAGTTCAAAAATCTCAAAACAGTTAAAAGTCCTAAAAAAGATAAGTAATTTTGATGAAAACATATAAAATTGTGAAATCTAGATAAACTGATAAAATGAGAAAAGGTAAAATCTGAGCAAAACCAGTTTTGAAAATATCCACTTTTGGTAAAAAAAAATTCAAAAATTGGACAAAATGATGAAAATATGACTAAGAATTGGAGCAAAATCGGACAAGAATTTCAATTTTGGCTAAGGAAATGCCAAATCCGGATGAAAGGTTGAAAGATGGAAGCCTAATCCGTGTAAAGAGATTACCGAGGAAAGCAAAGTCCCTGGCCAAAGAAGGTGTAATCCGGACGAGGAAGTATCCGGATATGGATGCAGGAAAGAACTAAGTCGCGACCAAGGAGTTGTCCGAGATTGGTATCCGGGTGAGTCAAGCTCGGATGGGCCTTTGTCCGAGGAGATGTGCGAGGAATGAACAAATCGCGACTAGTCAGTATCTGGGCATAAGGCTGAGCGAGGAAGCTAGAGTCCAGATGCGGGGTTAAGCGATGTATAGTCTAATCCGTGTATTCCTGTGACCGAGAAAGGTGAACCCGGATGAGTCTTTGGCCGAGGATGCTATGAGTCCAGCTAGGCATGCGTGCGATGAACTTGAAATACGAACAGCCTTGTGTACGAGAATTTCTAAGTCCGGCTAATAAGGTGAGCGATTAAGATGAATCTAGCTGTCTTGTTGAGCTATATAGAGATGAATCCGGCTAGGCTATTGACCGAGGAAGTGTCCGGGAATTAGAAGCTCGCGACTAAGTGTTGAAACCGGCTACCTTGATGATCGATTAACACCAATCCGGACAGAAGGGTATCTGGATAACAAGCTCAAATTTTCTAAGTCTACAATCCGGGTAAGACTGAAAGCAAGAAACTTTGAATCCGATAAAAAAATGAACGATTTAGACCAAATTAATCCGATCAAAACACACAAAAACATAAAAACAACTACTTTTTTTTATCCAAAAATGGATCAAAAACTGACTTTTTGAAAAAAATTTCAAACTTTACAAATTTTATCAAATCTTGAAAAATGGATGATCAAATCATAAGAACTTGTGAATAACAATGATTCACGTTACAAATACGCACACTTTGATCATCTTTTTAACACCAAAACACAAAAACACAAAAACTTGATTTTTTTTTGGATCGAAGTCTTAAAACTTGAAGAACACTAACGAAGAAAAGATGAACAGTAGAAGAATTTCCAGAAAAATCTTCAAAAAAAATATGATTTCTTCACGCGATTTCACTGCAATCCAGCTCTGATACCAATTGTTAGTCCACAATATGATCAATCTTCAATATCTACTAAGATTCAATGGCATATTCATATGAACATTCAAGAACATCTATGAAGGAGTTGAGAGAAATAGTCAACAAGTCAATCTCCTATATATCTCTAAGTATACGTATGATTTACAAATGAGCTCTCCTACTCACTCTAACATTACAAGACAAAGCTTTATATGGGGTCAAACAATAAACCCTCTAGTCAAAGTCAACATGACTTACAAAGTCAAACACGCTAACAATACAATTCTAAACTTTCAAGACAAATACAATTTAACACTAAAATTCAATCCTAACACATCATAAACCTTTACATCCCGCGTAGGTGTCATTGGAACTTACCTTACATATACAAGATTTGTATCAAAGTAAAAACAATATATGTACAACTACTTTATAAGTGGTTTATGTACCAACCCGAAAGTGATCGAACAAGTACTCACAGTCAGCCTAAGGGACATCCTTTCAGCGAGCCCACAGACCACCGAGGACCTAAATGTGGAAGTGACCTCCCGGACATCATGGGGATCTAGAAACTTGCACAATTAAAAATATATAACACAAAAGGCATTCATATCATTTGATTATATAATATAAATCATTATACCACATCTACTTACCCCTTGCCACCCAGATCCAGCTACAGTCGTTGACTCGAATGACGTGGCATTAATATCGAGAGGTTGGACCTCTCTCCGGCCCTGAACCACTCAAATGTGGGACATCTAACTGATGCTCCTGATCCTGATCCTCGAGGTTGATGGATTGGATGGAATCATCTAAAAACTCGTCATAGTTATCAGCGTGCATATCGTCATGCCCACCAGAGGAGTTGTTGCCCTTACTGAAGCTGGGGCTACTTCTACCTCTATCTCGTTCTTTGCCACTACCCTATTGACGGTGTGCCATCACCTGGAAAACCAACATTATATTCTATACAACTAAAAGATAATGACAAATTGCAATAATACAATTGTGAAATAAACATATAGAAGATAAGCTACTCATCAGAAGAATGACTAAATACATTAAGTTCATCTTTGTTATCTGAATAATCATCTATGTCTTCAAATTTTGCTTTTTCGTCGCTATATTCATTAATAAGTCCATCATCACTATCTTCATTGATAGTATCGATTGCGTTTACCTCCCTTGTGGCAAGAGAACGGAGTCGAGATCCTCATTTAATTCTGTAAGCGTTTGAGTTACCCTTTCGTCGATTTGAAATAATTGTTCTCCATCCACATTATCATTGTCTTCTACATTATTAACAATGTCAGCTACTTCATAATGCCAAGGCTTCGTCTTGACAACCATCCACCAATCTTTCAAATCCTTTGTCATCTAAAAATATGAATTATAATTCACTTGTTCTACCTAGGATGCTAAGATGAACGGGTCGTTGGATCTTAGTCTGGACTTATATTTGATATTTACGAAGCTATGTTTAAGGTCGACTTTAACCCTGGCGGAGTATTATTCCAAGTGCCATTGAAAAAAACAACTACCTATTGCCGCACGTTATAATATTCCACCTCTAAAACGCCATCTAACATTCCATAATAGTTAGGCTCACACTCATCGTAATAGGACCCCTGACACATACACCACTACTATGGGTAACCCGACCAGCACATGGCTTACTGTTTGGAACTTGTAACCATTCACAAAGTATCCCTAATGCACGGTGGCATAAGGGTCTGGTCCGTGTGCTAGGGATTTCAATTATTCACTTGAGTCGTCTGACTCGAACGTGACCTATAAAAGAAGGCTACACGTAATAAACACATAACATATATATATTGCATTCCATATATTGATATTAGCTTGTACATAATCACACGGTGCTCGAACTATCCAACAAACATTTCCTCCTAGAGTCTATCAAGTGCAACATCATCAATATTCGGTTCTATTTGTTGAATCATTTCATTAAAGGTTCAATGGAAAGGTTGAACTTCTACGTAGTTGAGCAAGACATACATGTGGATCTTGTGCATGTCATGCTCAGTCAAGATGATATGTTTTCCACCCTTCTCGATTGGTGGACAAGATGGAACCTTGAATATGCTTAGTCGATCATTAGTCCCTGAATAACAAGGAATATCATGGGCAAAGTTTATTGACTCAAGATTATGTCTTGTTTCTATCTATGGATCAAAATAGAGGGAGCAATAGGTACACGATTCATTTACAAGGCATGACTTAGCAATGGAGCCCTCAGCATTTGCTTTGTTTCTAGTTGTTCTCTTCAATGACCCAAGGTTCCTAAATAAGCGACGAAATACATGTTAGGGATGGAAAGAGTGTTTTATATGATTGTATTGTAGATTATAATAAAATTAGAATTTACCTCTCATAGAGATACATCCACTTACATGACCGAACCATCATTTATATCTTCACTTGTCAAATGTATCATAAGTGTTTCATTGAATCAAAGAATCCGGGAGGAAAAACCTTTTCCAACATGCATATTGTTTGAATAATACTTGTTTGCAATGAACCAAGTCTTCTATATGTAACACCTTTGAACATATTGCATGAAAGAATGTGCGCAACTATGTTATTGCATCCCATATTGGAGTTGGTATTATAAATAGACTATAATTCAAAATAAGATTTAGTAATAATCTGTAACATATATATATATATATATATAATTATCTTAAACTTTAATATAATTATACATATTTAGGAATAACACCTGTACTTATCACAATTATGTTTCAACATGTATTTTCATAATCAACTTAATTTAATTCAGGTTTCCACAAATGGAAGCAAACATATTCTTTGTGCGCGACCTTATAGGTTTACATATTCCCAACAATATCCTTGTGTGACACATGTCGTGGGCATATAATAACTTACAATATACCACATGCACACGATACATAGTAACACAAATGGTGGTAAGCTTCTAACAACATGTCACCACCCTTAAGGCTATGTAAATGTGCTTTTCCTTCGAACAATCTGATTGATCCAATCAACCATATGGTATTATCATTCTTTATCCTTTTGCTTCACAATATTTTGTTTGAACTTAAAGGATAGATCTATCTCACCCTTTATAGTTCAAATATTATGTTTCCTAATCCCAACATGTGTGATTCAGATAGGTGTTATTAGTTCAGCTAATCCACTTGTCTATAGCCATGTGAATCAAGATACCTCATCGAGGGGCCCATAAATATCTTTCTCAACTTGAGAGAAGAAAATATCATATTGCATGTACATGACTTATACACAATTCATGTTATACCCAATATAGTCCTTATAATCACCTGATTAAGAGTAATGTTAGACTATATCAAAGTATAACACTCCTTATGCATTAGGTTCCAATACACAAATGAGGTCTGAGGATACGAGTGTCCACCATTTCAGGACTCACCTTATAACACCGATCTATAAGGTAATCCTGACTGTGGGTCTTGTCCAACACTTGTTCCCCGAACAAGTGCATGTGACTCTGGTTGCACCTAGTGCACTTCTAACTTGGACTATAACCAGACTTCACAATTATCCTTATTTATTACCAGTCCCTTGGTAATAGTTGATGAAAAACAATCTTAAATAATATGGTCATCATATTATTTAAGGATACTTAGACAATATTTTACAAAAATTATAGATCATATCAAAGTTTTACAAAAACTTCAAGCCTATTACATTAGAGTGAGCATCATGCTTGCTCTGACTTATAGGCTTTGAGAGAGGATCTACCAATTTTGTAATCGAATTTTCTATTATGCTTGTAGCTCTTCCAGCTCATAGCACCACCATTTTGATACAAACACATATTCCTACTATGATTTAAATTCATCTCGGTCAGGTTTGGAAACTAGCATCTGTATACCATTAGATACACAGTTCTCTTTACTGATCGTCGTACAGTAAGAACATATCCTTAGTTTTCTTTAGATACTTCAGAATATTTTTCACTGCTACCTAGTGAGCATTAACTAAGTTTAAATAATATTTGCCATCATGCTTAAGGCATATGATACATTCAATCGAGTATATAAGGTGACGTACATGATTGAACTGATAGCCAAAGCATTAGGAACACCCTTCATACGGTTCATGTCTTCTTTTAGTGCTAGGACACTGACTCTTGCTCAGTTGTATGCCATTTACCATTGGCTAGTTTCCTCTCTTGGAATCCTCCATTTTAAGATTATTCAAGATCTTTTCAATGTATGTACTCTATTTAATCCAATTAAGCGCTTAGATCTATATCAATAAATCTTTATGCCAAGGATATATGTTGTCTCTCCTAGATCCTTCATCGCCGAAACATTTCCCTAGCCAGACTTTTACACCCTTAAGAGTTAGGATGTCATTTCCAATTATTAATATGTGATCAACATATAGGATCAAGGATATTGCTATGATCCCATTGACTTTCTTGTATACACAAGATTCCAACTACGAGATGCTTGCTTTAGTGCATAAATGGACTTCTACAACTTGCATACCCATTCAGGATACTTTTGGATGCTTTAAAACGATTTACACGTCCTTGCTTAAAGTTTTGCTAAGAAACTTGGTTTCAATATCGACCTATACCTCATAATCAAGATACACATTTGTGACTTGAAGGATCCTGATAGATAGCTACCAGAGAAAAAGGTATCACCATGATCTACTCCCTAAGTCCAAGTAAAACCTTTTTTCTACGAACCTAGCTTTATATGTACGAACAATCCCATGCATGCTATTTTTCTTTTGATGACCACTTACTCCCTACAACTTTTCAATTGGCAGGTGTATCTACCAAGTTCCAAACTTGGTTGTCTGATATGGATTGTATTTTAGCCTTCATGGCATCATGCCATTTATCAGATTTCCAACTTGATATGGCTTCCTGGGAGGTTACAGCTTCATCATGAATTGTAGTGTCACCGCCAATGAGATAACCATATCTCTAAGACTCTTGATGATTCCTACCCGATATTCAGATTGTTTGTATCTAGTCATTTCCCTCAACAACTTGTTTAGGTTCAACATCTTATTGATGGTTAGTGTCAATCATAGTCTCATCTAGTTTTACCTTATCCCTGCAGTGGTTCTTGTTAGAAAATCATTTTCTAAGAATTCACCACACCGTGCAACAAATACTTTGTTCTCACTGTGTTTGTAGAAGTAATATCTTGTTATCTCTTTTGGATAACCCACGAAGATGCACTTTTCAGACCTCGGGTCAAGCTTCTTAGAGGCTTCTTACTTAAGATAAGCATTACAAGCCCTATCATCATAGATGATAATTTTGGGATCTTCCTAGTCTATAACTCATCGACTTCTATCCTTTTCTTTTGCTTTTTTCTTCACATCACTCATATTGTCATTATAATCTTTCACAACCCGGGTCTCCTATATCAACAACATCTTGGCATCTAGAGTCGGATCCTAACAGTAGTACCCCTACACGTAAAAGGTTAGTTGATTTTTAAATTCAAAATAGAATTAGCAAAAATATAACAAGTTAAAATATACTACAAACCTGGAAAGGCTCTCACATCTGTGCCATTTCCTCCATAGGGATTTTCGTTCAATTGCACATGGCCCCTCAATCATGGACCATATTATCAGTCATATGGCGGATCGCGTGGGTGTTGTCAAACCTATAAAATGAATTGAACTTGTATTGATACCCAAAAACAATTAATTTGATCAATTAGTTAATATAACAATTACTCTTTATCATTAACGCCAATCCTCGTCCTCTGGACTAAAAGCTCTTCTAGAGCATTGATGCCACAAACATTTGCAGACTCAAAATTCTTTAGTTGTGCCGAAGCACTACTAGAGGCTCTTGTAGCTCGACTAGGAGTAGATCCACCCAATACAAGAAGCCAAATTTATAAATGTAACAAATAAACAAGTAAAAATGCAAACACTAAAGATTTAAAAAATCAACCTAGTATTTAATCATCTGAGAAGTGATCTGCAATTGAAGCAAGTTGTCAACGAGTAACACTTTCGAGCATATTGCATGAAAGAATGTGCACAACTCAGTGATAGCATCCCATATCGAATTTAGTACCATGCCTTCAATGGAAATGGGGAGAAAATCTTTGCATGAACACGTGATAATCATGAATCTTGAAGCTATAGAAACTATCATCTTCAAGGTTTACTAATGCCCCTATGCTGGAAGCATATCTGTCTAGATATTTCAGCTTCTTCAACCAACCACACACCTTTCATACTTGCTCTTTGTTTAATGTGTAGGAGGTTTTTGGATTTAAGATTTTATTCTGTTCCTTCCTTTATATGTAACTCCGTTGAATTGCAACATTCATCTATGTCTTTCTTTGATTTTATGTTGTCCTTTGATTTTGTTGTGTCCATAATTGGGTGAAACAAATTATCAAATACATTCTTTTGAATGTGCATTACATCATGTTTGTGTTGGATTAACAAAGTGTGCCAATAGGACAACTCCTAGAAAATGCTTTGCTTTACCCAATTGTGTGTTACCCCAAAACTCAGGGGCTTTCTATAATGCCTTGATTCGTGTGGTACGTCTTTAAAAATTGTAAGAAGGCTATAGACTTGTGCCCATATTTTTTCCCTAGTTAGCAGCGGGGAAGAATCAGCTTTTTTGACATGCCTAACACGAAGTTCATTCCTATAACACTTGAACATGTGTCTCATTGCTAGGAATTTGCGATGACAATCAAACCAACAAGACTTCCCTCCACTTTGTAACTGAAGCGTACATGCATTACCCATGCAATATGGACAAGCTAACTTGTCAAGTATGCTCCAACTAGCCACATGGCATAAGCAAGGAAGTCACTAACCGTCCACAATAGTACGACCTTCTCTGTGAAATTCGTCCTACGATAAGCATCATAGGTAATGATACCCTCGAATTACAACATCTTCAACTCATCGACCAATGGCTGATGAAATCCATCTAAGTTCTGTTCAGGGCTTTTTTTTTCCCGATAATCATCAAAGCCAGGTGGACGTAGCAATTTTTGATGCACATGCAAGGTGGTATATTGTAGTTTGTAAGAAAAACGTGTCATAATGGATACAAATTTGAGTTCGAGTTAATGGGGTTGAAACCATCTGTACATAAGCCAAAATAAACATTCTAATATCTTGAGCAAAATCAGAATGCGTCCTGTTGAAATGTTTCTAAGCCTCCCTATCACTCGGATGTACCGTCTTTCCCAATTGAGTATGATGATCACGGTGCCAAGTCATCTCCTTTGTTGTTTTTCCCAGACAAATACCACCATTTTAATCTTGGTACAACCAAAAAATACCTCAACAAATTAGGCACCTTATTATTTTTCCCAGTTGTCTTATAATGTGGCTCCCTACACACTCGACCATTGGTATTATCAACATATTCCTTATAGAATATCATGCAATGATTTTTGCAATCATGGATCTTTTCTTTTGAAAAATCAAGTTGCTTCAACATATTCGTTGTCTCGTAAAAGCTACTAACCAGTTTTTCACCGTTGGGTACCAATTATTTAACCATTGAAAGTAACTGATTGTAGGTTGTCTCTGGTACTTTGCATTATGCCTTCCAATTCAAAAACCTTGTCACTACCTGTAACTTCGAAAATCTCTAACATCCCTTTCCCAACGGCTGATCCGCAACTTCTAATATATCATACAAATGTCGTGCATGTGAATTTGGATATTGCTCATCCAACGTGCAGGAAACATTTTGGTCCATCACTATTTGCAGAACACTATCAAACTCATTATAATCTTCGTCCACCATTGTCTGTTGCGGTTGTTGAACTTTTGGTGCTATTTCACAGTGTGCAAACCATTGACTATAAGAAAGTATGAATCCCTTTCTTAATAAGTCTAAATAAATCGCCTCTCTCCCTTTATACTTAAGAAGTTGACATTTCTTACAAGGACATCTTACAAATTGATCAGTGGAGAAAGCAAAATCCAAAAATTTAACTACTTTGGCACTGAAAATTGGATTTAAATTTCCATTCCTATCTAATCGTTTATACATCCATCCTCTATCAATATTAGTTGATATAGCTACAATTTGACGAAAGTGTGATTAGGTAGAATTTGAAATAAAGAAATAAACATACAAGACCTAATGTTTGTTCCAACAATTGACAACTCAATTATAATATAATCCAACAATTTACCCAACACTTTGTCTGCATATACAAAACTTACATACACATTTATAATGTTACCTAACAATTTCTCTATAGATATATAGAACTTACATACATACACAAACTTACATAGATATACATATTTACACACACACACACACATAAAAACACACACACACACACACATATATATATATATATATATATATATGTTCATACACATACATGTAAATGCATAAATCTATAAACCCATTTCTAACACGAAATATAAAGCAATTAGAATTAAAAATACAAGCCCTAACGTTTTCCCCAACAATTGGCAACCCATTTCTAACATGAAATATAAAACAATTAGAATTGAAAAAACAAACCTTAACGTTTTCCAACAATTGACAACCCAAAACTAACACGAAATATAAAACAACTAGAATTGAAAATACAAACCCTAACGTTTGCCCAAGAATTGGCAACCCATTTTTAACACGAAATAGCCGGAGCTTTTGCACGGTGGGAGGGGATGAAAATCGCCGATGGGGGTCGAAATAGTTCGAAACCGCTAGTGGTTTAGAGCTATTTTTCTGTTTTGGTGAACTGATGAAGGGGGCCTGTTTTGCCAGAAATCAATCATAAATTTTCTATAGATACGAACCTAATAAGAGTTGGGTGGGGTCCATGCACCCACTCACTGATTATCACAAGGGAAAAATGGAGATGTTAAAGTGATACACCCGCTTAATTATAAGTGTACCCTTAAATATCTGGAAACCAAAATTATGCCAATAAATTGAAGCTGGCGGGATGATTTTTGTAATAAGGTAAACGTGTCTCTCTTCCAAGAGGTCAAGGATTTGATGTAGACTTGCAACATTTTTTTATCTTTTAAATGGTTCTGTTATGAAATTTTAAAAAATACAAAGGTCTTCCAAAATATTTTGAAATTGAAGAGAACTAAACCGGGATTTTTTAAATAAAACTTATTTAAACAATGGATGTTTCTTCCACTTTTGTTCTTCAATCACCACTTATGAGGAATCATTCATCCTCTCATTTGGTTCGTATTTCCAAGCATATTATATGTTGGAGCTTATTTATTTGTTTTAAATTGCTTTAATTTATTATTGATTTGTTTTATTTACCCTAAATTCTAGGCTTTCTCTTAGTTGATTTTATCTCATTATGTATATGTCCTAAATTTTATATTTGTTTTAAATTTGATTTGCACTAAATTTGTGCAATCATTTTACATTTGCTCAAGCTTTAGTGTTATTTTAATTTGGTTAGTCAATTTTAAATTATGAAATATCGTATTTAATAGTAGAAGTCTTTAGATGCATAAGAAAACAAAATTGAAAACCTAGAAAAATAAAAAAAGATTATTGTAATGATGAAATTTAGCTAAAAATACGTCAAGTGTAATACATAGTCTCACATCTTACTCAAAAGGTCAAAATCGATTTCATTTGGAAGAATGTACTTTATTTCCCAAATTGACATAATTAACTTTTTATTCGGTCAAATCGTGGTGACTTCCCCGCATCAACGACGATTTTACGACTCTTTGATCGACCTTAAATGTGCACCCTCTCAAAAATAATTCTTGGGTCCGTCACTGAATTTTCCAACCGAAAATCCGCCAGAAAAATTCATTGATGAAACCCCTTTATTTAATAGCGATAGAAACTATTATTTAAGCTTTAAAGATTAGCATTTTGGGGTGAATACAGTGCCAAAACTCAAAATTATATAATAGAAGATTTGGAGTTACACACCTTCACACAATATAGGATGCATTTATATATATATATATATATATATATATATATATATATATATATATATATATTGAGAGGGAAGGTTCAAACAAAAACAATATCAACATACGAGAACGTGAGAATACCAATAAAAAAATATAGCATTATTGATGTTGAATTAAAGATAATAAAATGCTCATTAGTCTTTTGTCATTTTCAATTAAAACATAAGAATCGAATTTATTTTTTGTTTAAACAAAAATAAAATTATAACCACCGTTTTAATATATTATTTCCTTTATACATTTCTGAATCATCATTTTGAACATATTGTTGTGAAATACACGCAATTAGATGTTGAGTGTTTATCAGTCAAACCCTGAAACCTGTTGAGTTCACGTTTCATGAAAACAGAAAACGATACAGGTGTTGAAGATGAAGGAATGGACAGTGAAAGCAGAGACCAATGGAAGGAAGAGGCAATGGCAGCTGTTAAGACATTGTCGTTATCAGATGCATGACTTGCAAACACATCTCACTCATTCATTGGATCCATGGTTTCTCTTTAGAGCAGCTTTATGCATTAATGTGAACCAAAACACTACACTCTTACAATTAAAATTTTAAGCAACTAAACTAAAGGATATATGGTTCTCAACAAACAAGTGAAGAAAGAATTGAAAAATAAAATTCAGACTTTCATAAATAAATAACCTCTTAGTTTTTTGGGTTCTCAAAAATAATCAAAGAGTCTCATCTTATAACTTTAATAATTTAATTTTAAAATATATACTAGTGTAATTTTAATTAATGATAGAAAAATATTAATTATTAAATATGAAAGGGTTAAACGGGCCTCTTTATATTTATTATCACATTGTCCACGTCCGTCCATTAATTTAAAAAAAAAAAACCCAGACACGTCCATTTTCTCGATAATGGTTATCCAAACCCGTATTTCTAGCGGGCCGGATGGGCCGGGTCTAACGGGTTGTGCCGGCCATGAACAACTCTAGTTATAGGCATTGTGATAAGTTCTTTCAAGTGCCCGAAAACGAGATTGTTCGAGCATGGGACGTTTCGCTACGAGCACCCAACTGGAGGCTCCAGTGATTTCGTATCCGGTCAAAATCTTGGCTAATTGATCAAAGTGGGTAGCTCCAGTAGACCCATAGATCATGGAACAAATAGGGTGGGTAGGCCCAACCACCACACTACACGTATAGACGCGAACCCCCCTCGTTACCCAACTTTTTTCGGGTAGCGAAAGTTCCCCAACAAGAGTGATTGACGTTGTACATCCAAAGGTGTCCGACGAGGACAATGCGTATCTAGTAGTAGCCCCGTTAACGAAGGTGAGTTTAAAGCAGCGGTGTTCTAGATGCACCTGGACAAAGCCCTTGGGACCCTATATATGGTTTTGACCCGAGGTTCTTTCAAAAGTTCTGGTCAATGTTAGGGGACCGAGTTTTTGCTTCAGGGACTAGCTGGCTACATCTTCCAATGGGCGCTAATGATATGATATGATATGATATGATATGATATGATATGATTATCACTCTTATCTCAAAAATTGATATTTGAGTTACTGCATGCATATATAGTATGACGAGAAATACGAAGAAGAAAAAAAGAGAGGTGGCCTTGAAAATTGATATTAGTAAATCTT
This sequence comes from Cynara cardunculus var. scolymus, assembly GCF_001531365.2. Lineage (NCBI taxonomy): Eukaryota > Viridiplantae > Streptophyta > Magnoliopsida > Asterales > Asteraceae > Cynara > Cynara cardunculus. The sequence continues at coordinate 12,392,574 of NC_037532.1, forward strand.
ATATATCAATTCCATCTTTAAATGAATCTTATAGAATCTAAGCTATGATTGATCCAAACCACACGTTTCTTCCATTTTGTAGCAATTATCTTAGGATTTCCCATTCGAGAAACAATAATTTTTCTAAGTAATAACTAACTAATAACTATTATTTTATGATTTCCCAAGTAATATTTTAATTTTTAATTTTAAATTTTATAAATTAATTAATAATCTTTTGATAAATAAATTCAAATACAAAATGCTCATTAAATCATGGTGGTGATTGCAATTGCTTTTATTAATTTGTTGTTAGATTTATATGCTTTTGAGCCACTTTTCATGTGTTGCAATGAAATATAAGGTATAAATTTCACATTATGGTTATATGGAATGTGGGCTTCTAGATGATTCAGAAACATTATATTTATGTTGAAATTTTGTAAATTTCTTCGATCCTAAAATACAGGGGCGGAACACAAACTTTCTAACCGTAGAGGCCGAAACTAGTATATTATATATTTCAAAGGTACCAAAAATACATTATCCAAAGTTATAACATAGTAAAACTTTAAAACTAAACGTTAAATATAAACATGTCAAACATCGCAAATCAAAGTGGAACCCGTCTATCTGTCGTGACCTTGAACTCTTCCACAATTTCCTCCAAACTAATCTTTTCAGCTACTTCCCTTTCGATGAACAAAAGTAACGAGTCATTTAGAAACTCATCATCCATTTTATTCCGTATTCTTGTTTTCACAATATTCATTGCTGAAAATGATCTCTCGGTTGTCGCGGTAGAAACTGGAAGAGTAAGTAATAGACTTATTAATCGATAAATAAGATCAAAAGTGGTTTCTCTTCTAGTCCTTACCAACCATTGACCCAATTCTGCAAGAGATGTCAATTGCTTATAATCTACATGTTGAACGACATCAATAGCATAATGTTGAAGTTGCATTTTCAGAATTGTTCTCTCATGATCACTGAAATCTTCAGGATAAAACTTCTCTACAAGTTGTCGTACATCAAGACTTCTAAAAGTCTCGTACGCATTTTTAGGATCTAGAGTTGAAGCWAGACRAAACATCTCCATGGAACCATCACTGAAACGATGATCTAATTCCATTAATTGACAATTAATTGCTTCATAAAAGATATCCACTCGGTAATGATGCTCAAGTGTATCATCACTATGCTCATTATGAGCTCGATTCCCTCTGCTAACATAGGAAGAAGACAAGTCGGGAATATCTTGACTTTCTAGTCCAGATTTTGGAAACATAGAAAGTGTAGGTTGAAGAGGACCAAGATTCATGTAAGCTCGTCGAATTGTATCTTGTTGATTGATAGGATAATCATAAATTTGATGACACAAAGCAGGGTCTCGTTCTAGTGTACCCAGATCAATATCATTACTTTCAATTTGAGCTTTTTTCAAGGGTTTTCAATAGGCGGAATACTAGATGCAGGGTATTATCTACATTTGTTTTTTCTTCGGGATCTTGCAAAGAAGAACTAACATGCTTTCTTTTAAAAAACCCATGAATGGTAGGTTGAGTTTTCATCTTTATCTACATAGCAGTTTTAGTGTTAGATTGTATGATTTCAATTCATATTGGATGACTATTAACCAAATTGCTATTGACATACAACATTTGAATGATTATTAACCAAATTTTGTACCAAAAGAACAAACCAAAGAACAAACCAATAAACTGTTAAGTGTGTACAAGAATGACCTTAATTTCCATATATATATGATTGCAATTTGCAAATACCAAAGGCATCTCTAAATAACCAATTTCAGCCACATAACCATTAAATCACCACATAAAGTCATAAATTTAGACCTAATAATCACCTAAATCAGTAAATCACCACTTTTGGGTTTTGATTTCAAAACAAAAGGTGCAACATTTCACATTTGTGTTCGGCCCCTGTCATTAGCAGCAAGCAGTAGCAGTCTAGGTCTAGCAGAAGTGCAGAAGCAGAACAACAGCAGTCAACAGAGAATGAGAGAAGCAGGGGCTTACCGGGAGTTACCGTGCCCGGCTGGGCGCTGGCCGTCGACCGCCGAGTGCCGCATCCGCCTGCCGTCTACGCTGGTCGCTGGCTCGCTGCCCAGTACGCTCCTCGTCCTCCACACTCCACAGGCTGCAGTGGTGCCGTCGCTCTCGCCTGAGTCGCCTCTCGGGATTGGAAGGGGGGGGGGCGGTTGAAATTTTTGGTTTTCTAGAAGCTAATGGACTAAACTATTGAATGGTAATTGGGAAAAAAATCACAGGGCCAGGGCCCCTATAAAACCATTAGGCGGTCCGCCCCTGCTAAAATATATGTTCTTAATTCAATCTCTTGAGGTCATATCGTGTGCATTCTCTACCTATCTTTATGTGTTTTTATGAAAAGTTATGTGGGCATTTAAATATGATTCTAGCTTGAGGATCATGATTATGTGCTCAAAATGGCATAATTGGTTGGATATCAAGTTGGTTTTTCACAAATGGAATCATGATCATCCTTTCTAAATTGTTAATGGTTGGATATTAAGTCGGAATCCGTATGAAGTTCCTAGAAACCTAATGAATGTAATGGTTGGATATTTTCAGGTGAAACACACACACACACACACACATATATA
>NC_037532.1:12397346-12408496 GCF_001531365.2 Cynara cardunculus var. scolymus
CGTTCGTTTATGTTCGTTTATATATTAAGTTTAATATATTATCTTTTATTTATTTACTTTGAATTCAAATAATATTTATTTATGTTCGTTTAGTCCGTTTGTTTATGTTTGTTTAGGATGTTAACGAACGAACATAAACGAACACGAACACACCTTATTTCTAAACGAACGAACACGAACACAAAGATTTTCATTCGTTTACTGTAACACCCGAAAAAATTTCCCCTATTCCCTGCTCTGTACGCAACAAGGGTTTTCGTCTTGTTAGTGAGGTATGCGTTTTCATCTACCTAATTAGAGCTTAAGACACCTTAATTTTTTTAAGTCTTCTTTGTTAAGTGTATTTTTATATATTAATATATATATTTATAGATAACTTTAGGGAAAAATCTTCTTTTTGAATCAGTAGAGTAAATGGGGTACCTACTGCCTTTTTGGTTGTCCTACCCTTCTTTTTCTTTTGTAATCATCTTTTCCTTAAGGTAGTGTTTGGTACGCAGACTGGATGGGACAGGACGGGACGGTACAGGACGGGACAGGACAGGACGGGACAGGACTAATTGTCTGTCCTATGTTTGGTACGACTAGGACAGGACGGGACAAAACTATTAAAATGACCATATTACCCCTAAATGTTGTTAAATGTTATTTTATATCATATAATAATTGTAAAATGACAACAAATCAATCAAAATATTGTCATTTTAATTTTAGTCCCATGTTGTTCCACCTTTTTTGGTGGAACAAAAAAAATCAAGATTTGTCCCACTAAAATTAAAAATAGTCCCACCTTGTCCCATGTTTTTTTTGTCCATGGCATGCCAAACATGAGACTATTTTTTTTGTCCCGTCCTGTCCCATGTAGTCTGCATACCAAACGCACCCTAATGGTTCCCTCCCTTCCATGGAGGTCCTTAACCTCTGTTTTAATTTTGGGGAATCAACAAAAGGATATCGTCTCCTTCACTTGGAAAAAGAGAGAAACCCCAACTGTGGAAGCCACTGTCTAGTCTCGATCTCCATACGAGAGCTGCAACCACCACCGGTTGGGCCTACCTTAGCGCCGGCCACGCCAGCACCGTGCCTCCAACCCCGTTCAATCTGCACCTCCTAGCCTCTTATGCGTTTTGGACCGCTTCAGGCAGCAGCAGACGCTGCCGTGCCACGCCAGGCAGCAGCAGGTGCTGCCGAGACATTTCTCGTAGCTAACGCTGCTGTGCCTCGTCAAACAGCAACCGTGTTTCGTTTTACTTCACCCAAACAGCAGCCGCGGGGTGTTGTTTCTTCGTCCCTTTCGCCAAACAGCAACAGCAGCAAGTAGCATCACTACTGCCTTGTTCCTTCGTCCCTTTCGCCAAACAACAATAGCAGCAGCAGCAAGTAGCATGGCTACTGCCTTGTTCCTTCGCCCCTTTCGCCAAATAGCAACAACAGCAGCAGCAAGTAGCATCGCTACTACCTTGTTTCTTCGTCCCTTTCGCCAAACAGCAACAGCAGCAGCAGCAAGTAGCATTCGCTACTGCCTTGTTTCTTCGTTTCCGTTGCCCGGATAGCAGCAGCAAGCAGCCGGCGCTGCCATACCCCTTTTTTTTCGCAGCTAACGCTGCTCTGCCTCGTCAAACAGCAGCAGCAGTAAGCATCAGTTCAGACTGCAGCAGCAGTAAGCAATAGCAGCACTGTTGTACTGTTTCTTCGTCCCCTTCCGTCTACCATTAGTTCAGGACTTTGGGATTTCTCCTAAACCTACCAATGTGAGTTCATACTAACCATTTAGAAGCTTTATACCAAAGGGAATGATGTACCATGCTTATCTTATACTATAATTTTTAAATGATCACTTATTGGATTTAGAAAGAGATTTTAGGTCATAAATAAAGGTTTTATCGAGGGATCTTATTTATAAGCATTATATGAGTTTGGAAGAATGGATCTAACCATTTTGTAAAATACTTGTTTCAAAATATGGATAGACATAAAACTCTAGAACCCTCATGTTCTACTTTTGGGGTTAATTATCGGCAAATGGGAATGTGTCGTTTGTTTTAGGACACGTGCAAAATCTGAATGACGTGCAAGCGATTATATCCTTACGTTAATGTATTTGAGTATATTACTAGAATGTAATGGATTTGTAAACAAATAAGTCATTTTATTATATTGGTGTGAGGGTTGGTAAGTTGGAAATAGGTATTGTGATTACTATGTAATCTCCAAACCACCTTCTCATCCACTCGGAAATAGGCATTGTGATTATTATGTAATTTCTGAGATAAAGAGCTTAAGATCACGTCCGACTACATGACTGGTTTAGGTTGATGTCGATGGTATTAAACCTGTAAGTGATGCTCTATAACGTTGATTTATGACTTACTTTGTGTCCGCCATAATCAACGGTAAATCGTGTCTCCCCCGTCATCTTCGGATGGTTTTGACTTCTCTGCGAGACATTTTGGATTAACTGCTTTCCTATATCGTTTAAGTTTACGTTATCCATTTATATATATGTAAAAAGGTTTTATGGTTACCTTTATTTCATTGATTGGACTCACTAGGCATAAGCCTAACACTTCTTTTTGTCATGGCTTGTTTATCAGGTTCCTTTAGCGGCGGGGCTCAGAAGGGTTGAGGGGAAACGTTGTTTCGTTAGTGTCTCTTTTGTAGATAAAGCATTTGGTGCTTTGAGCGTTGCAACACTTAATTATACCGCATTTTGTTGGAGATGGTAGAAACACCCGTTCTTAATCTAGGCATAGAAATGTTTAGATTAATAGGTTGTTACTTATCGTCTCAATTGTTGTTCTGTAAACGCTACACTCTTCCCCTTGTTGGGTGATTTCTTATCAAACTTTAGTATTTTCGGTTCAAATTATCTCCTACCTTCTTATATTTTCATTTCTTCTTTTTAGGGGTGTTTCATTTACCGTTCGTGTTTGTTCGTTTGTTCGGTTAAGTTAAACGAACGAACATGAACAAGTTTCTGTTCGTATTCGTTTAGTTTGTTTATAGCCCTACCTCCAAGGATTCTCTATTTTCTCTCCTCTTCAACCTTGTCCATTCTTTCATTTCCATTCGGCCTCTCCTCCAAAACCTAGGGTTCTCTGTTTTCTCTCCTCTTCAACCTGGTCGACGGTACGAGTCAGTGATATGAGAAATCGTCCACCCTGGGTTTGAGTCGGCTCAAGAATTTTTGATCATGTACCTGTGGTTTCTTGACATGAGGATCCAAGTGGTGCAGCAGCAATGGTCACATAGTCCAGGATTGCAACCACCAACCTATGGTTTTCGCTGATTTCAATCGGTACGCCAAACATATGGTTTTTGCTGATTTCAATCGGGCGCTCGCACAGGTTCCTCAAAAACTGGTATTTCCCTCTCTCTCTTTTTGTTGCATTCTTCTTTAACTGTTACAATATACGAGCTCTTTTTTGGTTGTGTTTTTCCCCTATGATTCAATATCGCTTTTAAAAGATAAAAACAGAATCAGATTCTCGTATTATTCTTATGCATTTGTAGTTGCCTAATGATCTTTATGAAATAATCAAATTAGAATGAAATTAAACAAAATGATAAAGAGGAACATGTGGTCACAACTTAAAAACAAACAGAAAGCAGAAACAGAAGGCAGAAACAAGTAGTTTTTGAACAGATGGTATGATATTGACATTGAATCAAATTATCAGCAATTTGGTCTAACTCAAACTTATATTATGAAGAATAAGAAGAAGACGAATCATCTTAATTCAGAAATACTCGATATATGATCCCAATAGAGACGTAAATTAAAGTACAATTATAAGAACAACCCTAATTGATGTATGATTGGAAATCACTGGACTGGGGTAATAATGAAGAAGATTTTCTTCATTTCTTTCGATCTACTATGTTATCTGTGTTCAAGCATTAAGATGATTGGACTAAGTAATCATCCTAACTAATGTTTAGCAAAATAAAATTGCGCGTTTTGCTAGCAAAAATGACTAATGCTTTTAACTCGGTTCTATTTTCAGGTCGTTCGTACAGGTTTCTCTAAAACCGATAGAATCATCTTAATTCTGAAATACTCGCTATACATAATCCCAATAGATACATAAATTGAAGTACAATTATAAGAACGACCCTAATTGATATATATATATGATTGCAAATCACTGGACTGAGGTAATAATCAAGAAAATTATATACGTTTCTTTCAATCTACTATGTTATCTATGTTCAAGATTTAAGATGATTGGACTAAGTAATCATCCTTAAGTAATGTTTAGCAAAATGGCGTTTTGCATGTTTTGCATGCAAAAATGAATAATGGTTTTAACTCGTTTCTTTTTTCAGGGCGCTCGCACAGGTTCCTCTAAAACCGATCTTTTTCTCTCTCTTTTCACTACGTTCTTTTTTAAATTTTACAGTATATGGCAATTTTTTGGTTGTGTTTTTCTCCTATGATTCGATATCGCTTTTCTTTTGGTTGTGTTTTTGATTTTAACCCGTTTCTATTTTCAGGCCGCTTGCACAGGTTCCTCTAAAACCATATTTTGCTCTCTTATTTTGTTGCGTTCTTTTTAAAATTTTACAGTATGTGGGCTCTTTTTTGGTTGTGTTTTCCCCCTATGTTATATGTGTTCAAGCTTTAAGTTGATTGTACTAAGTAATCATCCTAAGTAAAGTTTAGCAAAAATGGTGTTTTGCACGTTTTGCTAGCAAAAATGACTAATGGTTTTAACCCATTTCTATTTTCAAGGCGCTCGCACAGGTTCCTCTAAAACCAGTCTTTCTCTCTCTTTTTATTGTGTTCTTTTTTAAATTTTACAGTATATGGGCAATTTTTTGGTTGTGTTTTTGCCCTATGATTCAATATCACTTTTCTTTTGGTTGTGTTTTTGGTTTTAACCCGTTTCTATTTTCAGGCAGATTGCCCAAGTTCTTCTAAAACGATCTTTTTCTCTCTTATTTCGCTGCGTTCTTTTTAAAAAATTTACAGTATATGGGCTCTTTTTTGGTTATGTTTCCCCCCTATGATTGGATATCGCTTTTTTGGTTATGTTTTTTGTTTTATCTCGTTTCTATTTTCAGGCACTCGCATAGGTTCCTCTAAAACCGATATTTTCTCTCTCTTTTTGTTGTGTTCTTTTTTAAAATTTACAGTATTTGGGCTCTTTTTGGTTGTGTTTTTCCCCTATGATTCGATATCGCTTTTAGAAGATCAAAATCGTCCCTCCTGGAGCCAGGATCTGAGTCGGCTATTGACTTCTTAATCATGGATCTGTGGTTTCTCAACATGAGGATCCAAGTGGTTGCAGCAGCGATGGTCACATAGACAAGGATTACAACCACCAAACCTATGGTTTTCGCTGATTTACGATGATTGGACTAAGTTGGGGTGAGCAGCGGAACCGGATACCCACTTGCAGAACCGGAACTGCCTTGGAACTGCCGGTTCCAGAACCAGAACCGATATGAGTGGTTCCGGTTCCTAAAATACGGAACCGATTGAAAATGGTTCCAGTTCCGGTTCTCAATTTTTCAGAACTGTTACCCACCGGGTACCCGTTGGGACCGGTTAGATTAAGTTGAGATAAAAATAATTTTTTTTAATACTAGATTAAGTTAGGTCAATAACTTACAACTCTAGATTCAAAATTTGAGATAAAATGATCCATATTTTTTTAAATTATGTGTTTAATTGGATTCGTAGTATGTAATCGTTAAACTTTGAACCTTTACAATTATAGTATGTAACCGTTAAATTTTCAACATTTACTATTAGTCTATTATGGTTTGTAATCGTTAAACAATATTTGTAACCATTATTCCATATAATTTATATTCTTGTTTATTTATTAGTGTTTTGACAATGTTTTATTTTTTATTTCTAAATAACAAAATTTTAATATTTTAGGAAGCAGGTACCCGGAACCGGAAGTGGGTACCCGAAACCGGAACCGGTTCCCGGCGGTTCCGGTTCCAAAAATTCAAGAACCGTTTTAACCGGTTCCGATTCCAATATCTTAAGAACCGCCGGTTCCGGTTCCGGTTCCGGTTCCTGTCAAATAGGGCGGGTATCCGGCTATGCTCACCCCTAGGACTAAGTAATCATCCTAATTAATGTGTAGCAAAATGGTTTTTTTTCACATTTTGCTAACAAAAATGACTAAATTTTTTAACCTGGTTCTATTTTCAGGGCCCTCTCACAGGTTCCTTAAAACCGATATTTTTATCTCTCTTATCACTACGTTCTTTTTTAAATTTTGCAATATATCCACTCTTTTTTAGTTGTGTTTTTCCCCTATGATTTGATATCGCTTTTAGAAGATAAAAATCGTCCCCCCTGGAGCCAGGATTTGAGTCGGCTAAAGAATTCTTGATCATGTATATGTGGTTTCTTGACATTAGGATCCAAGTGGCTGCAGTAGCGATGGTCACAGACACAAGGATTACAACCACCAAACCATGGTTTTCGTTGATTTCAATCCTTTCTTTGTGGGTGTTCGTGGATCAACTTGACCCGGTTTTATTTTTAGTGTGCTCGCACAAGTTCCCCTAAAACCGATATTTTTTTTCTTTCCTTTTGCTGCGTTCTTTTTTAAATTTTACAGTATTTGGGCTCTTTTTTGGTTGTCTTTCCCCTACGATTCGATATCGCTTTTAGAAGATAAAAATCGCCCCTGGAGCTAGGATTTGCATCGGCTAAAGAATTCTTGATCATGTATCTGTGGTTTCTTGACATGAGGATCCAAGTGGCTGCAGCAGTGATGGCCACAGAGACAAGGATTACAACCAACAAACCTATAGTTTTCGCTGATTTGAATCCTTTCCTTGTGGGTGATCAACTTAACCCGGTTCTATTTTCAGGACGCTCGCACAAGTTTCTCTAAAACCAATCTTTTCCTCTATTTTTTCCTATGCTCTTTTTCAACATTTACACTATATGAGCTTTTTTTGTTGTGTTTTTCCCCTATGATTCGATATTGCTTTTAGAAGATAAAAACAAAATCAAATTCTCTCATTATTCTTATGCATTTGCAGTTTTTTTGCCTAATGATCTTTATGAAATAATCAAAAAATAGAATGAAATTAAGCAAAATGATAAGGAGGAATAGGTGGTCACAACTCAAAAACACACAGAAAGCAGAAACAAGTAGTCTTTGAACAAACGATATGATATCAAAAACATATAGAAAGTAAAAACAAGTAGTTTCTGAACCAACGGTATGACATTGAATTTGAATAAAAAATAATCAGCAATTTGGTCAAACTTAAACTTATATTAAGAAGAAGATGATGAATCATCTTAATTCAGACATACTCGATATATTTAATATCCCAATAGATATATAAACTGAAGTACAATTATAGGAACAACCTTAATTGATGTACGTCCCATTTTGATGAGGCGTTCATACGACTCTTTCACATATGTCAGGTAAATATATTTCTCTATATTTTTATGCCAATTTATATTTTTAGAGTGTCATGGAAATGTACTTCTATATTTTTTAGAGGAAGGTATATGTTTTTTCTTTTCTATAGTTCCTTCATATTATCTTTGTGGATGTCGTTCTTAACATTTTTGTGTTTTACCTTTATATGAGTATGGGATACAAAGATCTTACTACTCTACACTAGGCTGCATATTCATAGGTTGCAACCCTCATTGATATTTTTATTTTTGTTATTAAAACAAAAAAATGATATTAATTCATAAAAACAAATCTTTGACATAATTTAATGCCAACAATAACTCAATACTAAAATTTCTCACCAATGATTAAGCTGGTGACCTCCTATTACTTGCCTTATTTTGGTGTTTCGTTAGTAGCAAAGCAAACAATATAAAGCAATAATCCGGATAAGCTCATGGCATGTGCCAAATAATGAGCAACCCGGGGTGTACAAAACCAAAAAAGTTTTTTTATTAGTTAGTTACTATAGTTAGATCTAATAAGCATCAATATCAAATACTGAAGAAATAAATTTAACCACACATAGAGAAGGATTTTGAGCTTCCTAATGTGTATCATAAAAGGAAAAAAAAACTAAAAAATAATTATTATTACGCTAATGTCTACTAAGAAGGCTGGGTCAAGGAAAGTAGTCGCCGATGTGAACTGTATAGGGATAGCCAGACCACCTGGTTGTTTGCCCACTATTCCACTTCTAACTGGTGGCCTCAATGACAAATAAAATCTTATTATGATTAAGAAATAATGTACTAAGATTGAACCTGCCAAGATGTAACACCCCAAACTTCCACATTGCATATAACATATAATTCATTCGGAGAATACATATTTAACCCCACCAAGGTCCAAAGTACAAGAACTATATTACAAAATACACAACCCAAAAATTCTAAATTACATGCTCTTGTACTACATAACATCTAATTTCCAAAACACATTCATTGATCTTCATATAGCTATGCACATAGGGAAACAAATCACATTTTCCTTTTTCCCTTACTATAATTATACTCTGCATTTCCTGCAATACATATTTGAAAACACAAAATAAGGGTTAGACCTGAAGGTCTAGTAAGATCCCTTTTTCCATGTAGTTGCAGGGTGAAAATCACCAAAACATTATTCAAATAAAGTTATTTCACATTATGAAGTGTTAAATCCACATTATGTTTGTGTCCATTCGTATGTCCTCTGGTTCCCAAGATCAGACTTAGAAAATATTTCAAAAGGTAGCAGGATCAGAGCTCCTTTGGTTCCTCTATCAAAGCTTCTAGTTAAGCCAACCAGAGCCTCTTACTCAAGTAAAATCCTCAAAACGTTCATAGACCAACACTATAGTTAGTATGATAGCTTTCCCAAGTATAAAAACATATTTTAAAGAAATCTTGTATGACCAGAGCTCTGGTTCTACTAGCCAAAGCTTCTGGCTCAAAACTTAAGATCAACCAGAGGCCTTCTGGTTCAATGCGTAGGCCAACCAGAGCCTCTCTGATCTGTCTTTATTTGTGTAAAAGTTTCAAAGTATAAAATCTTTAAAACAATTTTTTTAGAATAAGATTTGACACAGAACTCCTATCTAGCAGATACAGAGCCTTTGGTCTAAATAAAAACTTTAGTAAAAGACTTGTATCGATATTGAATCATCATCGTTCTATTGTGAGGACTAACCAAAGCCACTCTGGTTCCTTTTAAAGAATAACCAGAGCATCTCTGGTTCCTCATAAAACAAACACTTTTCCAAAACAGAGTTTATCCAAAACCATTGGTCATATGCCAAGTTTTCCCCTTCACAATAACATCAATACTATCATTTCTAATAAGAGCAACATCTCTGAGTCATCAAATCACAAAGAAGTAAGAACTTAAATCTCTTGCAATCTTAAGAGACATAATAGCAAGAGCTATAATATTTCACACACACAAATGGCACCCTTATATCTGAAGGTACACCTATCCTTGATATGTCACCTTTATAACCAAAGGTACACATCTCCTTGATATGTCACCCTTATCCCATGGTACACCTCTCCTTAATATGTCACCCTTATTTCCTCATCAAAATCTATGGATTAGTTTCAAACGAAGACAAACCGAAGTCACAACCGTCTTGATGAAACAGCCTCCATAGTCTTATCCACAAAATCTATAGATTAATTCCAAACGAAGACAGACCGAAGTCGCAACCGTCTTGAAGGAACATCCTCTATAGTTTTTAACCAATAATAGTTTCAAAACAATTTTATCTTAAAACTTTGAAACTCAAGAACAACTAGTTCTTTCAATCTCATTTCCAAACTCAAAATCTCCTTTAAATCCTTAAAATAGGATATCATTCATAAATTGTTTTCAAGGAGCATCATCTGCTTTATTTTCCAAAACAATTTCCAAAAACACAGATTCATAAAGCTCATCTTAAACTGTTAGAAACAGTTTATTCCACTTCTTTACTCAAAATCAAATATCAAAACCATATATTTCAAATATCATTATTTAAAGCCATTTTTGCCAAACAAAACCACCATTGTTGCCAAAAAACCACATGAAACCATTTAAAGCTTGTAGGATAGGGATGCTTCAAAAGTGAGAAAGAATAAGGGAGAAGATAAAAGAGGAGGTAGATGTTGACTATAAGGGGGAGGGTGGCGGGAGAAGAAGTGGAAGGTGTTGATCCTCTCTCTCAGTGATTTGATGATAATCCCTTTTATCTTTCACGTTGTATTTGTGTTTCTGTATTTTCAGTTCCAGTGATCTTCACTGAGTATGTTCAGAGATCGCTGAAGAATTTGCATTGTAAATCTATCAGAGACAACAGTACTTCAAAAAGACAACACTCACACCAAAGAACCTTCAGCAAACGTCGAAGACTGAAACTGAAGATTAGAGACCGGTGAGTATGTGATCTGAAGCGGTATTCAGTGATTACAAGCCTGTCTACACATGTGTGAAGACTGCTCATGCTTCAGCGAATGATGATGAGACCTTTAGGTCATTCCAGCATTCGGCGATCAAAGGAAGCTTGCTTAGCACGATTGTTGTTGTCTTGTCCTTATGTACACAAAGGACAAAACCCATACACTTACAGAAGTTAGTACGGTACAGAGCCGATTAGTCGACTCTTTGTCCACCAGCTTTAGGTAAGGATGTCTACTCAGAAATAGTGCTTCTGTACTATTCACTGTAGCAAAGGACAAGCCTTCCTCTTAATGATTGACACACACTCTAAACCTACCATATTGCATTAAATGAACATTTAATGCACTGGGTATAAATAGAAGTGTTTCTTCTCCATGTAGAGAGCGCGCATCTCTCTCTGTTAGGATTGAAAAATCAGTATTAATTGTATTCGTCTTGAAAGTTAAATATAGTCTATAATTGTAAAAGTCAGCGTGTTTGACTTTCTTATAGAAGTTTGACTTTGACTTGTCTTTAGTTAGTTTGACCATATAAATAGGTAGTGGTCTTTGTAATTAAAAATAAAATAAAGAGGAGAGCTCATTTGTAATAATATTTTCATACGTAATAGAGGTTTGACTGAAATTGTAAGCTTTGACGTTTTCTCTCAAAGTTCATATTGTGTTCTTACAAGAAATATCCAAATCTTCCTTGCATTGTGAAGTCTACTAATGATTTGATTAATCTTAGCAAGAGAAGGATTTTGTGCTCAACATGCAGAACCAATAATTTTGTCAATAA
>NC_037532.1:12408596-12410749 GCF_001531365.2 Cynara cardunculus var. scolymus
GATCGGTATCCGAATTATCCGTTGGAAACAAAGAATATCTGCACGGTTCTTCACTAACCAATCCATGCCAATCACGATATCGAAGCCGTGTACATCAATAGGTATCAAATCAACTAGAAATTCATGATCATCTAACTCTATCACACAATCTCTATAAACTCTATCAGCTATCAAGGATACAACGTTAGCTATGCTGATAGCAAATGGTGTATAAAGCAAACAAGGCACCAAATTCAAATAACGCATATAGTGATGTGACACAAAAGAATTCGTCGCTCCATAATCAAACAATATATGCGCAAGTCAAGAGTTTACAAAGAACATACCAGTGACAACATCGGGCTCATTACGAGCTTCTTCTGCCCTGATCTGAAATGCTCTAACTCGAGGTTTGGGTATCTCCTCCTTTTGAATGGAAGTACCTGCATTCATAGGGTGTTGGACTAAAGCTTTACTTTCATTACGACGTGGTCGGGGACAATCTCGAATAAAGTGATCTGGAGAACCGCAGGAGTAACAAGCTCGACCTCTCTGTGGACACATCGATCGTACATGACCCGTTTTATCACAATTAAAGCACTTAATCAGAGTCCGATTACTTTCACAGCGCCCCCGGTGAGTCTTGCCACATCGCTGGCAAGAACGTGATGCTTCCGAYTGAAGTGTGAAGGCCTGTGAATGAGCACGTGATACATTGTGTGAATGCGTATTTTGAAAATGCGAGTGTCTTGGATTAGAGGATCGAGACTGTCTATAACTCGGGACAGAAAATGTTCGATTTACCTTTTGATGCTTGGGCATAGAAGACAACTCATCACGCTCTTCCAAATCGTGCTCACGATGTCGAGCATATTCTACCGCCTTATTGAAGCTAGGGATCTCTCGGTTCGCAACAAAGTCTCTAATTTCATATCTCAGTCCCTCAATGAAAGTTCGTGCTCTCTCCTCCTCCGATGTAATAAAACGGATTGCAAAACGGGCTTTCTGGTTGAATTGAGTTTCATACTCAATCACTGACATGTTGCCTTGCTTTAGCTCAATAAATTCCTTCTCTAACCTCTTCTGTAAGTCCATCGGACAGTATTGCTCAAAAAAACGAGCTTTGAAGGACTCCCACGACATACTTTCTTTCTCGTTTTCATTCAGGGTCTCAAATGTTGCATCCCACCATACAAGTGCTCTTTCAGTAAGCATCGCACTTGCATAAATTGCCTTATCCTCATTAGCCACATGAGCTATGCGAAAGACTTTCTCGGTGTTTTGTATCCATTGAACGGCAATTACCGGATCAGTGAGTCCGGTAAACTCTGTTGCTCCACTGCTTCTAAATGTCTTGAATGATACCCTTTCAGATCTGGGTCTCGAGAGCTCACCTGAATCTTTTTCTTTTCCCTTATCTTTACCGATTTCATTCTTATGCTGATCAAACGTCTGTTGGATGACCATAGTGAGCTTTTTCATCAATTGTTCACCACGAGGAGACAAAGGTGTCTCATCATCGTGCTGATCTTGATTTGCACCATGATCTCCAATAACGGGGTTTGTCGGAGTATGACTTGCAACATCATCGTCGGCCATGATTCTGAAAGTAAAAATACATAAAAATGTATTAACATAAATTATATCTTATCTTTATCCCATACCCCAACTTAAGTCTCTCCTATGGTCTGTATCCCGAAAAGATCGACACTTAGTTACTATATAACATCAACACCTAGGTTTAAGTTTAGATACCATTTCTGGTACCTGGCTCACTTAAACCATGCTCTGATACCATAACTGTAACACCACACTAAAACGGAAGCTAATTTCACCAGGTAATAATAGATTCAATATACAACTCTAAAACAAAACGGAATACAAAGTTATTCACCAAAAGAGATAAGTATCGTTGATGAAGGGGCATATAACTACCCTTACATACTATATATATATATAACATGTACATAAACAAAAAAATACCCAAAATACGAGCTTTAAATAGCGACCAACTTCTTCAAGCTCGACAATCCTACATTAGACCTTTATTCCTTTTCTATCCTTCCTGTAAAAGAAAATCAACATCTAAAAGGTTAAGCATAAAGCTTAGTGAGTTCATAGGGAAATATTTGAATATTATGATATATATACATACACATACACAAAGGAATCCC
>NC_037532.1:12411492-12428635 GCF_001531365.2 Cynara cardunculus var. scolymus
ATCTTAAAGTTGAAATCAGCTTCTGATGTCTAAATACAAAACAAACTAGACATTTCCAACTTTCCAACGAAATTGATATCATACTCATATGATTTTCTACAATTTTGTATGAATTTTGCAAATAAAAGCTATCAATAAACCTTACTAACTCAATTCAACAATAATCTTGCAATACCATGATCAATTCCTTATAATTCAATTCCAAACTTCATAATAACATTAACTTACAAAATTAACCACTAATCATAAACATGCAAACCCTAATATCCTTAAYTAACACTAATTACAAAGATTAAACTTAGCATTAGAAGCATACCTTCAAAAATCTTCACATAAGCATCAAGAATTCATCTATTTGAGCTTTGATTCTTCAAGAATTGAATACATTCAGCCTTAAGTGTGTGAAATCGCACCTTGAGTGTGTGGGAGAGTTTTAGAAGTGATTTGGGGAAAAAATCTAATTTTCGTCCATTTAATCACTTAAACCCGAGTTGGGCCGAATTTGGCCCGGTTGAGGCCCATTTGACTACCAAACACTAAAAAAATAATAACTTTTTGCTCGGACCTCTGTTTTCGATGAGGTTTTTGTCTATGTGATCGTAATAAGATAAACTAGTAACTTTCAATAAAAAAAATTCAGAAAAGATCTTCCAATAAAAGCAGTTTTATGTATGTTACATATTGACTGGATTTTTGCTTGATTTCCAGAAAGCATTTTTCTCCTCAATCGATTGTTGCTTGATTCAACGGAGGTAATCCATTTTCTTCTGTATATGCTTTCTCTACTTGACTCACTAGAGATACAAGTTGTTTGCATGATTCGAAGATAACAGGATATATGTTTTCTTATTCCTCTTAACTACATTAATATTTGCATATTATTTTTAACATACGCATATTATTATATATTTCAAATAGGTTATGATTAATGTAACAAACTTGTAGAAATGAACACCCCATATATTGTTGATGAGCTTTCAATGTTAAACGAAGTACATGCACGATGGAGCTTGACAAAAGTTCGTGTGGATTTTGTTTGGGAAGAAAGACTACTCATCTTTCTAATTAATCAAACCGTAAGTTAAAAATATTCACAATTTTAATTGCATGGTAAAAGAAATTTAAACCTATTTAGCATTTATTTTATTATATTTTAGAGGAGAAAGATGGTAGCAATTGTTCATCATCACCCTTTAATTCGAATATACAAGCAAATGGACTTGGTTGGAAATGTTTTCTTTTTGAATCATTTTGCAATTGAATATAACAATAGTGATGTGAGGAATGAAGGTTATATGCTCACCTTCACTGAATTTTACATTCGTATTTGTCGAAACACAACCTTAATTCCGTTGTTGGGGGATGTTGAAAATCGCTTTCCATTCTATCCATTGGTGCCTTCTATAACAACTCTTGTAGAAGATCGGAGTACGCGCAAATTCGTGTAATGGCAGTAGATTGATAATCGATTTAGAAATAATTGTTGATCAGCATGCTGGAAAGAGAGTATTTCTGCCAAGAATTCCTTTATGTCTATCCGAAGACAACATGTTCCCATTTAAGCTGAAGAGAAAACAATTTCCAATTCGGCTTAGTTTTTCTATGACAATTAATAAATCTCAAGGCCAAACAATTCCGAATGTAGGTGTTTATCTACCGAAATCAGTTTTCTCACACGGTCAACTTTACGTGGCGTTGTCGAGAGGGATATCACGGGGCAATATGAAGGTATTAGTGAAGCCTGTTAAAAAATTCAATCGTGCCAGAGTCTACACATTAAACGTCATCTATCAAGAAGTTTTACGTGATGAATAAGGTATAATCAACAATTATATTATTACACATATTGTACCTTATGTTTCTACTAAAACCATTGCGCCATTTTTTGCAGGAAAATTTACGGATGAGTGCATCACGAAAAACAAACAACGGTTTGGATATACGGATGAACATTATTTTACAAACGATTGTATTTCTTTGTTCATTCAAAATTTTCAAGTTTTGTAATGAGCTTTGAGTAGATGGTTTCATAAACCCGACATGTGTGCAATTTTTTTTCCCATTCGATCTTGCTAACAAACAAAATTAACCTTCAACTTTATATATTAGTTGACTTGTAAAATAACCACACAAACTCATGATTCAAAGCCAAACTAATGTTTCCGGATTGTGATTTACCCGCACTGCATCGCGCGGGTACACCACTAGTTATTACAAATATGAGTTTATAAATGTCTTTGGTGATTATTCACCCTGTAATGGCAAGCAAGAAGGGGATTCACTCACTAGACCTTTCCGTCTAACCTTCATTTTTGGTGCTTTAAATGGTGCATTACAGGTGAGCTAACCAGATGTTAAGGAAAAGGGGATTTATGAAGAGATTATATGATTGCCTGCATGTGCATATTTAGGATAATGTTTAGTAACTTGTACCTACATGCTGCTTATGAGTACAAGTTTTGTATAGAGATACTGGGAAGGAGAAATTTGGTAACTACTTTTATAATGTAGCTCTTATTATATTTGGGACCGAATGTATAAAGTTGTATTTCTTGTTATATGATTACATGAGTGTATGCAAATATGGGACATGGGCTGTTACAATTCTACTAAAATAGAATTGAGATCAATTAGAGACTCCCAATTCTATCTAGCAATTCACAATTAGGCTAAACAACCCAACAATGATAAATGATTCAAGGTTTACATAAATGAAATTGAATTATATGAAAAGGTTCACCAGGTCTCAACACAATGAGAGAGAATAAATATACTTAATGGAATTAAAGAGATCATATAAGATCTCCATAAATTTCTCATGTTCCTCACTTCGCATTCTCCTCTAGATTCCAATCAATCTCTCCCCCAAACCACAGTCATCAACTCCCTTTTAAACCTCCCACAAGAACATCTTTAAAGAAAACCTGAAAACCACGATTGGGAGTTGCTGACAACTTAGGCCACAGCTAAACCCGTCGAAATAGTCTAGCCGTTGGTTTTGTGGTCGAACACAAAAGCGAACGTGGGTTGGGGAGTCACTCATTAGAAAAAGTAGCATGGTCGAATTTTTAGGCCTGGGCTGCTATTCTTCTTGTCTAGTGGCTATAAAAAAACAAAGAATCCAAAGTTGAAAAAAAAATCATGACCCTTTTTTATCTCTTTAAGCACCATTTGACTTTATATGCTAAATCAAGTCATATTAGAGTATGCCCATATCATATTTTAGTAGTTATGCACTATATGAATAAGCATTTGAGAAAGATGTCATCCTTGTAATTCTTGAAAATATATGCTTTGTTTGTACCGAAATCCATCCTTTTTGGCACCTATTGATGATCAATCATAACCAAGATTAAGGATTCTATTAGCTATTAAATCATGATGAAATGAAAGGAACTCGATATAAAAATAAGTTCAAATATATGTTTATCAACACATAATTCTTTGATCCTATAAATTTAATTCTTATAAATTAGTATATTATGACACTTAGGCATTTTTGACATCCTAAAAAACCAATTTTGTTGTAGTGATAATTTAGTTATAAAGGAAAATGCACCAAATCAACCATTTATGGCAAAAAGATTAAAAAAATAATCATTTTTTGATTTATAAATAAAAAGCCGAGAATTTTTCCAAATCCACCTTTTGTCTCATGGGTGGGCCCAACTATGTGGTATGCAAATCAATAAGATGAATAAACTCTTTGGGTAAACCTACTAATGGTACATGTATAGGTTAATTGTGTTGGTATACAGATCCAAACACTAGGTGAAAATTAACCGTATCCCTTTAAAGAACCATATGAAATGGGGTAGGATGGGTGTTACAAAAATTTACCAGTACGAGTAGTAACCCTTTGATGTCGTATCTGAATCTAACAACGAACTCAGCCCATTGCCTCCACATTATCCACACAAATGCATTGAATCCTTTTAACATCCTATACCAAAAGAGAGATCCTCTTCCTTCCCAAGTTCTAGGTACGGTTTCCAACTCCTTGGACGAAAGGAAGAGCAAATTTTGGGGATATATATACATATATATATATATATATAGAGAGAGAGAGAGAGAGAGAGAACCCTGTGAAGAATTCTTGAAACCCTTTTCCTAGGATCTCATACGCTTAAACCATTATCTGACAAAGGCCTCTCTCTATATAGGTGTGCAATGGTTGTACTTATCTCATAGGTAAACTGCAGGAACGGTGGCACTATCTTTTAGAAGATCTCATAATTTCTAAAAGATTGATTTTCCTTTACACGAACATCATGTTGAAAAGTCTCTACTTGTCAATCATGTCCTCTGGAATCTAATTCCATCAAATGGAATAAGATTTAGCAAGATACAATAATTAACTCCTTTAATTATATATTCTCAGATATACATTTTATGCGTGTGACCTATTGAGACTTTATCAAGTTAGCAATAATTATAAATCTTGTTTATAATTATAAATGAAGAGTGACATCTAGGAAAAAATCAGCGTTACCTAAACGATAAAGTTTTGTGATTCAGCTAATCAACAAACTGTGTGTTCATTATTAGTGCATACATTTATGTCCTTTTGTTCACATATGCAGATCGAACACGAGATATGGGTGTGTCATTGATAACTCTCATTTTTTAGAGTTATTTCTTATTTATTTCTTTCATTTTTGCATCTATTAAATACCCAATTTATTTTTTTCCTCGTTTATTCTAAAAGTTGTAAAAGGGATGATGAAACACAAAAGAAGTAATTTCATTCCAAAAAACTACACTCTATGGCAACTGCCCACAGTGGGAAGTTCACGAATTTTTGTTAGTCTTCTACTTTGTAGAGGATGTTTGCTTGAAGTTCTTGTTCAAAGATATGTTACATCTGGATTTGCTTGTAAAGTTGTACTTTTGAATTTTTTAAATAGTTGTTAGATGGTCTTTGCCCCAAGGTTTGTTTGTGCTTAATTTTCTCTGGATAAATGAGTCATCCTTATCTATTCCTCTTCAATGTAAAGAGGCCTTGGGGTTCACTTTTGAGATCATCCCTTAGAAGCATTATCAGCTGAAGTTTTTCTCTTCTTCTTTTAAGTTTTAGCATGTAATTATTTTATTAATTGTAATTTATTGCCCACAGTATCACCACTGTGGGCAGCAAACCTTTGTTCTATATTAATGAAAGTTGCATTTCAGGTTTATTTCTTGTCTTATATTATGTTTTCCATGTCTATTATAAGCTAATTTACTTATATGGGTATGGTTGTGAGTTTAACTTATGATTTTTATATAATATTTGAGTGTTTTTACTCTTTACCACTTCGTAAACATGGTCACTTAAGACGGGACATAATCTCGACGTGGGTAAGCCGATCACTTTGAAGTGTTAATATTAAATCTTAGACCCAGAGATGGGGGGATTCGAAATACGGCTTAAGTGATGCACAAAGAACTCGAGAGAGTCTTTGATAATTACGCTGAGATGTGAATTTTGTATGTATTTAGCTAAGGACTAAGCGATGGTTATTCATATTACAAAGAGATCTGAGTATGAATTTTATTTCTTCTTCTGTTTAACTAAATCAACAAGTTTAGAAGGGGTGAGAATAGGAACTTCGTGGAAATTTGTGGGATCTGTTTATAAATCTTTACTTTCGAGAGATTGTAATATTTACAAACATCTCATAAGTTTCTGACCATTATATTGTATTTCTATCTTAAGGAATACTTACATTCATACCCATCATTTATTTTGTAAGTCGATTTCGTTTATTTCATCTTTTAAAGCTTTTTACCAACAAAATCCAAGTTTTATTCACAAATCTAAACATGTTCAAGAAGTTCATGAAAGTCTTTGATTCTCAGTAGTTCAATCCCTGTGGAAACGATCTCAGTATTTTACCACTTTATTACTTGTAAGCAATCATAGTGTCGACGCGCACTTACACCACCACTATGGGAAATTCGTGCCCACTGTGTGAACACGAACGATCTTAATCCTGTCAGTCATCCTCATTATATCCGATACTTAGTTCTCGATTCCAGAATATACTGATAAGACAAATATCAGTATCTGAAACATATCATCTAAGCATGCATGCACTTCCTCAATACTATTCAATCGAGGGGTCCAAGGATATGACTCTCGTCATATAAGAGGAAGAAATGCTATCATGATCCATGCTAGTATTACTAAGTGATATTCGATATACCCAGTTACAAAATGATTAGAACTGGTTATCAAAGTACACCACTCACACAAAGTCATTTTGTAATCATTTTGTAACTGGGTGACAACTGGGTATATCGAATATCTCAAGTCAAATGACTAACTGTACAATAACCATATGAGAAATGTCTATGACACTCATATGACATCCAATGAAATATTCTCATAGTGAGTCACGTCTGATACGCACGATCATGTCTTGTATTCATATGTGGTTTATGTATCTCTATACGAATCGCTACATATACTAGTTGTACTGTACTAATTCAACCTAAACCCAAATTAATAGTTGACTAGGAACATTTTAGAATACATTATTTTAAGATTATTATTACGTTTACATATAACTGATAAACACAATAATTCGGCAATACCTTTCATTAAATAAATATCATGACACAATGTCCAAACATAATCATCCAATGATCGGCTTTTGGGCAAATGATCGGCTTTTGGGCATGCACACTAACAAATTGAACACGTGGATTTCGTCAAATTTCTTTAAATTTCGCCAAAAGGAGGGGGTTTATTGAAATATTAAATTCTCTGTTTTGAGGACCGGTGCATCTTTTTTGCTAGGTTGGGTCCACCATCTTACAGAAAACGAATGCCACCAATGGACGGTCTTAATTAACAAAATTAACATCTATTTCTTTATAAACCTAAATATTTTGGCTATTTGTTTCAATCCTTTTTGTTATAAAATGCCTATCTTGGTGAGTTTCCCTTTACAAAAATCCAATTTCATGTTAATAGACTATTCCCACAATTTCATGTACAGATTTGTGTTACACTAACAAAAAGTGTTGACATAACATAAACAACCATCGATAACAATCGTATTTTGAAACTTAATCAATTACCAAACCTCATATTTGTTTATACATATGTATGTCATATCTGTAAATGAGAGGGTCAAATAAGAAGGCTAAATATCATGATAAGGTAAGAAAGAAAGGTTCATATGTGAATCATTGAAGAAATCATTTGAAGATGCTAACATTAACCTATATGAAAAATCTGTAGAGTAAGTATGCATCATTAAATAATTTTTTATTGTTTCTTTTCGATAATCCACATATAAACGTTCCTTTAGGCTTTCTCTTTATATCTTCTCATAATATTTAGCTTATCTATTTGAACTTGTCCCAAATCTATAAAAATTTGTTAACGTGATAATAAACAATCAAATAACAAATGTAGATGCTTTAATAAATTCATGAGTTAATTACATTTTTGGTCCCTTGTTTATCGTAGTTTTTTGGTTTTCATCCCTCAAAATCATAAATACACGTTTGGTCCAAAATTTGTGTTTAGGAGCCCAAAGAAGTCCCTCTCATTAACGTCGTGGGAAAATCCGTTCAGCATGCCATATGCCCCTCATTTGACGGGCATTTTGGTCTTTTTAGACGAGAGGACAAATAAGGCAATTCACTCTAACACCTTTGTTTTATTATTTTTAATTGAATGAATTACATTGAATGAATTACATTTTTAGTACCTTACGTCAACGTTTTTGGTTTTGATCCCCTATCTATATAAACTATTTTGGTTTATGGTTTTGATTTATGAAAATCCATTTTTGGTCCCTTATTTTCATGTATTTTAAGCTTATGTACAAATAATTAATGCGTTCCAAAGGAAATGAGTAAACAATATTTCATGAAGTTAGAAACATTCATCATCATCAAAAACATTCATCATATCAAGAAGATTTTACTTAAAATATGAAGAACCTCAAGAACAATGTGAAGAATATTTATATACATCAAAAACCATTTTGTTTCATTCGAAAAATTTGCATACAAAACCATAAATTAAAACATAATGTTCTTCATTTAGGGGGTATATTAAAGATAAGATGTTCTTCATTTAGGGTTTTATAATTTTGAGCTTTATAGTTTAATGTTTTAACTTTAGAGTTATGATGTTTCTAATTTATGGTTTTGTAAAGATTTTTTGGAATAAAATAAAATGTTCTTTGATGTTTATGGATATTCTTCGTATGATCTTGACGTTCTTCATAAGTTGAGTAAAATTTTCTTGATAATGATGAAGGTTCTTGATGATAACGAATGTTCTTAATCATGAAGTTTTTATTTATTTATTTCTTTTGGAATGCATTAATATTTATACATAAGCTTAAAAATATGTACATGAATATAAGAGACGAAAAATGTAATTTCAAAAACCAAAAACCAAAAACCAAAAACCAAAAACCAAATTTTTTTACATAGATAAGGGATCAAAACAAAAAAGTTGACATAGATAAGGAACCAACAATGTAATTCACTCAAAAAAAAATAAGAAACAAAGCTTTTTAGCGAACTGCATTTTTGGTCCTTGGCACGCCAAGCAGCCACATTTCTAACCGCCATAACCGGATGGACTTATTTGGATTTCGAAACACGAATTTTGAACCAAAAGTGCACTTAACAAATTCAAGGGAAAAAAAACCAAAAAGTAGCCATATATGAGGAACAATGTAATTCACTCTAAATTAAGATATAAAAAACAGTAAACTAATTTGGTCAGTGTGGTTTGTCAAAAGTAACACCTTTCATCCCAATATTTTTGAAATTACAAGATGGTCATTGTCATTCAAATGTGGTTTCTCCCTCTAACGGTTATTAAAAAATTCTGTTAAATAAATGGCATTTTGCGTTTTTTGATCAATGTTTTTTTGTATTTTACCCGATCAAAAACCACAGGACCGAAAATTATAAAATCAATTTTGATTGATTAAAGATCAAAAAGAAATCGATAAAGAGACAAAAATACCCTTTGTTTAATGGAATCTTTTAATTTCAAAGAAACCTTCTGATACTTTAAAATTTTCTGTTTATAGTATTGAACATAATATAAATTAAAATAAGCCCATCTATATTCAAAGAAACCTCCTTTTAATATTTGATTGGGTCACATTGGTTTTTTTCTTTCAATGAACCACTTCATCTTGGATCATATGAAATATGGGTATCAAATGTATAACAAATCAAATCATCAAATGTTATTGTAGAAAATAAATTGGTAGTCAATAAATATTATCGGTAATATCATATATTATTGGTATAGTATGCAAAAATATAGATTTTTGAAAACTTTTATCGTACCAACCAATTTTTTAATTAACTATAAGATTAATATATATATATATATATATATATATATATTTGTTAGATCTGACTTGCATTTGAAGATTCGATCAAAGAAGACAATCTCAGAAAAAGTTAAATGTTGAAGACCATCAGAGTTCTTGATAGACAAGTCAAAACTCTAGCTGTGAAGGATAAGAGATCTAGTTAAACTTCTCTTAAGTCTGACTCAGTAATTTAGGTTCAAGAGTATAATGAAGAACCAGAAGAAGTTCTTATGCAAGTCAGATCTTTGATTATATAAGTTGAGAAGACTTTGCCAAATCAGAAAAAGAGAAGATACTAGACCATGTGGCAAACTATCATTGGTTCAGAGCTTAACTGTTTTAACTGTCATGTGTATATAGGATATCTTCTTTATTTGTAATAGATCATTATCATTGGAGTACTAATAGAAGATTACTCTAACAAATTCTCGATTTGAAATTTTAACAAAATTTCTCTTTCCTATATAGAAATTATTTCTCTATCAATATATGTTGTAGTGCTTGTGGCAAATGAACGACATATATTGATCTTTACTTGTGTTCTTGATTACTTTACTTATGATTTTTCTATTAATTCTGCATTTTATTCATTAGCTTATAGTTGAATTAGACAATCTCTGATCAACTAAACTTCCGTATATGTGTGTGTGTGTATGTGTATATATATATATAGGGATAGGTTCTTTTATTAACCCAATTTATGGTATTAACTTTGTAAACCTATCACAATCATTCATCTTATGAATCAATGGATGAAAGTTATGATGACAATTTTAATAACCAATAATATAATACATTATCATCTACGATGACCATAATGAACAAGTGTATTATTGAAAAAAAAAAATCATAAAATTGGTAACTACCCATTAATGACATTAATGGTCATATGAACATTAATCTATAGTCATTATAAAAAAGATCTCCATCATTATGAGCATTAATATACACATAAGCATCTCCCCCTATATGAACATGGGTTCACTTATGTGTTATGTGATTATGTTCATTAATATTTGAACAATGTTCACATATGTAAATAACATTTCACTTGGCTATTCCATCTTTTTGTATATTAACAGACAATGAACATTGTACATTTATGGAAATATGTTCACTGGTGATTTCGTGATATTTTCCTCCATATTGTTCGTATCTTCCAAAACGACATCAACAATACGCTTCAAAAATGTTTACATGTGATTCGTTCACTTGGATTAACAATTTACCCATTGGGTATATTAATATTAACATTTTCAAAAATGTTTACATGTGATTTGTTCACTCAGATTAACATTTTCATCAAGATTAATTTTAATTATTGATAATACATTGTGTAATTTGAATAAATAATCATAATCCCAACAATCAAGCAACTATTAAACTGTAAAAACACATTAATTAATACAAAATGTAACTTACAGGTTATGAATACAATCTTATGAATGCCTTACGGTTATGAACATATTCTTATGAACACCTATGAACACATTCTTATGAATACCTTATTGTTATGAACGCATTCTTATGAACAACTATGAATATCATTAAATACCACAGAAATAACTTACACATAAAAAATTGTAACATCTAATTAAATACCATAAAGTAACTTACACATAAAAATTATCTATTCCCCCTTCATCATTAAATCAAACATTTGAAGTAATCTCTACTAAAGATTGAATCTTATTGGTCCAATAAATTCACAAAGTTAACACAATATTATTGGTTAACAAAAGATCTTACCTTTATATATATATATATATATATGTGTATATATATATATATATATATAGAGAGAGAGAGAGAGAGAGAGAGAGGTGATCTTTTGTTAACTAATACGTTGGTGTTAACTCTACAAACTACTTTAGACCAATAAGAAACCAATTTTAAACAAGGTTGTTTCAAAGGATGTAGGTATTGATTGAGGGTAACTAGGTAATCTTTCATTTTATCCTTCTTTTGTGACTTAAAATTACCGTTACAATATAGACATGATTCCATGTTTTAAGACATTTTGATTATATTAGTTTTTTTTTAATTTCTTAGTGATCAAGACCATGGAATAATAAAGATGGATGATCCACATGAACATAGTTGAAGACAATATTCATGAACGTGCACTCAATGTTCATTAGTGAACATCGTTCACATTGACAACTTGTTCATCGGTGAACATTGTTCACCAGTCACATATATCTACACATTCAAGTATGTGTCCACTAATGAACATGTTCATATATGCCATATTTTCATTGGTGAACCCTATTCATAAGATATTGATTCCATATATGACAAATGTTATGTATTGAACACTGTTCATATATGATAAATGTTCATTAGTTCACACATTCATAAGGTACACATTCCATATATTACACACCAATCATAAGTTACACATTCGATATATTACACACCAGATAAAAATGATTATCATCAAATCACTGAGAGAGAAGATCAACATTCTCCCCATATTTGATGATGACAAAGAAACATAAAAAAATTGCTTTGGTATTACATTAAGGAAAAGGTACTAGTAAAATACTTTAATTATAAATTTTCCCTTTTAATTGTTTGGGATCTTTTTTAGTGATAGAGTTTAATATAGAAATTTACTTTAATTATAAAGATTACAAGGAAGGAATAAACTTACATAATATTAATAACTAAATACTGAGAGCATATTCACTGACTAGAAAGGTCTCAGCGAATGTAAGAAATAAATAGTTTTATAAGTACATATCCCATTTACTCTTTTTAGGGATCTTTTTCAGTGAACCAATCATTTTATTGAAATATCTTACAAGAGAAAATATTACAATTAATTACAATTGGTATAAAAGATATGTACTGAAAGAAAATATAATGAAATACAAGATTTTACAAGACTGAAAGGTTTGTCTAATCTAGATTGTCGAAGTTGATGTAGTCAGGGACATCTTCTCCTTAAATCTTTCTTCTGAGCATTTCCTTTTGAATCTTGCGGTCCATCATCTCTCTATATAGATATTCGTTCAGCCAAGTTCGAAGATATTCCAAATGAATTATAGGGTAGAGATGGAACTCAGATGCTCGTCGAAACGTGTATTAACCATCATAGTCCATATTCAGGTTTCACATGCAATGTGTTGGAAATATAGAGTCCCTTCTCAGGCAGTGACAGATTCAGCATTGAGATATCTGGCTTCTTGCTATCCTTGAATAGCTCATCCATTGAGAATTTTGTTTCATGCTCATTCCTATGGGATGCACCTTCTTCCGGATCAGATGGGTTTCTTTTTAGATAGGACTTTTGTGGCAGAGGAGGAACCTCGCCGATCTCCGACACCTCGTTGAATAGTTTGTTATGAACTTCTTTTATGTAAACCTTGTGCTTGGATTTGGACTTCAGAATCACCTGTTCAATCTAGAGCCGCTCATAGAAACCATACTTACCTAGAAAGGAGGAATACTTAGTCACATCATCGTTGTTCTCTCGGAAGATGACCATTGAAACTAGAAGAGCACCATCTTTAATTCTACCATTGATAGTGATGTTTGAGATCTTGTGAGGGCTCATTCTTGTTTTGATCCTTTCTCTGCTCCAATAGAGGTCATGATCCTTCAGCTTCAGTACCCGTTTTCTTTTTCATTCAGCTTCTGTTAAAAGTTGGACTTGAGCACTAAGAGGATCTTTCTTCTTGAATTTCCCTTCAGCAAGAGATTGAATAGATATAGTCTTTGCTAACTCCAGGCTGTCTTTAAGTTGTTTCTGATGTTGCTTCAACTCTTATTCAGCTTTAAGGGATTCTTTATGTTCAACTTTAGAGTGGAAGTCGAACTCACCACATTCAGAGGTACGGAGAGGAATTTTTACTCTGGATTGGTCAAGATGAATTATAAGCTAAGACAACCTTAGGTCTTCTTCAACCTCATAACATACAAGTTTTCTAGATGATTTTCTGGGTATGAGGTTGCAGGCTTCGTCTTTATCTTTATCATCCTCAAGGGTTTCAAAAAATGGGAGATGGGTTGAGAGGCAGAGAGTTGGTGTTCCAGAGATAGAGAGAGGTAACTATGAGGTGAAAGGTACAAACTTGAAAGAAGCGTCTGTGTCCTCAAATTGGATGAATGCCCCAAGAATTGGGGGCAAGGTTTTCTTCAGCGACTCCTTTTCTTTTTCCAGAGAAGTGCTAGTGCGATGATCTCTCTCCCCTGGGAAGCAGGGTCCCTGAAGGAGATTCCTTTGGCAGGATATCTTGGAATGACCTGAATAGAGAAATCATCATCATCGTCGTCGTCATCATCATCACTACCAAGGTCAGCACCTACGTCTGGGATTTGAGGCTCAGAGTCCTCATCATCATCGTCTTCATTACCATCATTTGGAAATGTTGAGGTGGAAGGATGAAGGTCTTCATGGTCAGCAACAATAACCACGACATCATCATCATCATCATTGATGGCTTCAAGGATATTGTCCTTGGCATCCTCAGTAACMGTATTCTTCTCCATAAGGTCCTCGTTATACTTATTTGGATCCTTCCCCCCTCTTTGTCATCATCCATATTATTTGTTGAGAGAGGGAGGCAAGAAATAAGGTCTTGCAGCTTTAGCTCGATGGAGGTAATTGCTTCATTTTGATGAAGGTTGAATTTTATAACCATGTCCAGCTGTTGATGATCAGCTTCTCTGATGGCGGGTTCAGGGATAGGTGTTGGTTGTTGAAGAAGTTAGAAAATCCATTCAAGTAGCTTAACATGCCAGGTAAGCTGGAACTGAACATCTTCAGCCTTGTTGGGGAGTGCAGCAACAGCTTCAGAGTTTTGTTGAATTTTCATCTTCATTGAGTTCAACGCTTCTTTGACTTCACGCACCTCAGTTTGGACAGCAGAGAGGCCGTGAGTCAGGTCATCCTTTGAGGGCATTCTCGGTGCACTTCATCTATCTTGTAGAGGACGGTTGCAATGATAGGGAGCAGCAGCTTGACATCCCCAACCATGTCATAGGCATCAGTCTCGATGAATGGGGGTTCATTCTCCATTGGACATGTAGAAATAGGAGAGCACTGAGCACAAAAAATCTCAGGGTTAGTAACCAAGAAATAAAGGGAGGGGTTTGGTGTATACTTGACAGTTCCTCAGCAGTATTTGTAGGATTATCGTTGAATATTTCAAATACGTTGTCTTGAGGATCAACAACATGTATCTGAGGGGATTTGAGAGGAGCATCCTCAGGTCCTGTGGTGATGGCTTCACCAATAGTGGGGGCAACCACTATGGGATCATCAGCACGTGTAATAGAGATCAAAGAAGGAGGGGAGGAGAGAATTGTTGAAAAAAGATGTGAAGGTTCAGTAGTGGATATGCTGGGAATCAGACATTCAGTAATTTGAGTCACTGAAGTGGTTGGGTTAGGAGCCACACATACGAAAACAACTGAATATATTGTTGAAGAGGATGGGAGGGTAACAACAGATTCCTTGGGGATAAGGCGAAGTTCAATAGTTGAGACCTGTTGAAAGGTCTCAGCTAGATTAGATGGCTTCCCCTTTATGGCTTTCTTAACCCTCTTTGAGGGATTAAGAGTGACTTCAGATTGTGTCCTTTTTTGAGAGGATAAGAAGGTAGTAGTTGAGATAGACTGAGGAGGGTTTACCACAGTTGTAGCTACTGAAGAAGGAGAAGAAGAAGAGGAAGAAGAAGAAGAGGAAGAAGAAGAGGAAGAAGAAGAAGAGGAAGAAGAAGAAGAAGAGGAAGAAGAGGAGGAAGAAGAGGAAGAAGAGGAAGCAGAGGAAGAAGAAGAGGAAGAAGAAGAAGAAGAAGAAGAGGAAGAAAAAGAAGAGGAACAAGAAGAAGAGGAACAAGAAAAAGAAGAGGAAGAAGAAGAAGAAGAAGAGTAAGAAGAAGAAGAAGAAGAAAGAAGACGAAGAAGAAGAGGAGCATTGGATATCCTCAACATTGAAGGGAATAGACCAAGAGGAAGAAGAGGAAGGAAGAAGGAAGAAGGAAGAAGAAGAGGANATTGGATATCCTCAACATTGAAGGGAATAGACCAAGAGGAAGAAGAGGAAGGAAGAAGGAAGAAGGAAGAAGAAGAGGAGCATTGGATATCCTCATCATTGAAGGGAATAAACTAATGTCTGAAGGCTTGGTTTTGTGATCAAGAATCCTTGATCCAAGAAGACAAATGGGAAGGTCACTCTGAGTAGGGTCCTTTGTTGATAGGATTCTGGCTAGAATCCCACTCAGAAACTTGGTATATGGAACCACTTTTTCTCGTTGACGCTTGTTCAGCTTCAGTACCAGATCGGCAAATATAAGCTGAGCGAAGTTGACGTTGATGTCTCTGATAACTGAGCATCCAATGTTCTGCACCACCCAGCTTGCTTGACCTTGGCCACCTGTCTTCCCACCCATGCACTGAATGAAATGAGAAAACATGTATTGCCAGATCGTTGACATCTGATTCTTCTCTATTTTGGTCAGCGACTTGTTAAATTCAGAATCAGAGTCCTTCTTTATAGGCCAGTCGTAGTGAATATCGTCCAGAAACTTGACGATATGATCACTATCTGGATCTCGGGTTTAGGGACGGACTTTGGGAGTCTGAGAGGAGTTCGAACAATTAAGAAGCCGAAATTCACCGTCATTTGGTTGATATCACAGAAGATCTTGACGACTGGGTTCCTGTCCTTGTCTTTCAGGGTCCTTGCTTCAATAGAGTAGCAGAACTGTCTGAGGATATCCTTCCCCATTACAGGTTGGAAGGTAAGAGTATATATCAAGAACTGCTATCCTAGAACGCAGTTCTTGAGGAACTTAGCATCCACAAACTAGGTTTGTCTGCAGGGATTTTAGTAGTGCAACGTGATTGTTGGGTTTGAAGGAGCAGTCTTCAAGGGCAAAGTTCACGTTCATAGCAGCAGCCATTTTTGTAAAAAAAGAACGAAAAACTGGAATCGTATACAAGATTTAAGTTAGAAAGCACTTTAGGAACAAAGTTTGAAGGATAAACTTTCTTTTGAAAACCCAGAAGAAATTAGGATTTTCAAGAAGACTTTAGAAACTTGGTTAAAAAAATCAAGAAGAAGAATGATCTACAAAACCGATTGTTTTTATTTAAAAGGAAGAAAGAAGGTTTTAAATATGAAACAAGTTTCTTGAAGATTAAGAGCCAAAACAAAGAATAACAAACCTGTTTTAGAGTAGAAGAAAGAAAAACTGGTTTGAATACTTTTGGGAGTTTTTGCTTTCACACAATTTAGAGAGAGAGTTCAGTATATTGAAATGTTTGCATAGGGGGAAAATAAGAGGGTAAGAGAGGTATATATAGGTGAGATGAGAGAGAAAAATGAAAGAGGAAAATGATGGTTTGAAAATATGTGTAATGATGAATTTCTTTGCACGTCATTTAAGGTGATTGGGTAGAAAGAGTAACGGAAAAACATGTGTCAGAAGTAGGGATGGTAATGGGGCGGGGATGGGGCGGGGACCCCAATACCCATCCCCGTCCCCGATCCCCGTATGTGTCCCCGTCCCCGTCCCCGTCCCCGCCGGGGATTATGATCACATCCCCATCCCCGTCCCCAACGGGGAACGGGGATCCCCAACGGGGAAACGGGGATTTTTTTTAAAAACCAAAAATTATAAAACATCACTATTTATTGAAATACACTAATATTAAAATAAGACTTAAACAAGACCAAAAAGTTTAAACTAATAACAAAGTTAACGTCAAACATACTAAAACTACATCGAGTAATATCCGAAAGAACCAAAACATATCAAGTAAATTTCCATACTATCTACCAT
>NC_037532.1:12428955-12438502 GCF_001531365.2 Cynara cardunculus var. scolymus
TTAGGTGAAACTTTTTCGGCCAAATAATCATCCAATTCACTTGTTGTCAAGATGTCATCATCACACATCATAGACTCATAATCMATCTCCCATGTAGGTTTGTCAAAAGTGAAATCATCTCCATCTAAGGAACTAGCTGTTGATTGTCCTTTTTGTGAAGGTTTGTCGGCATACTTCTTCTTATACTCTTTGAACAACTCGACACATAGGTTACGTATCCTCATAACCTCACTTTTTGCCTCACCACCATAGATTTTCGGAAAGAAATAATTTATTAACTTCAACTTATATCTAGGATCTAACACAATTGCTATACTCATAACCTCATGTATGACACTCCAATATTTGTTGAACTTGATCAACATTAATGATGCCATTTGCCTAATAACATCATGAACAGAATTTCTCCAACTCAACAAAGACACTTTCATTTCACAAATCAACGGAAAAAAGATGTTTGATGTAGGATATAATGTTCCCGAAAACTTTTCCGTTACACTATAAAATAACTTTAACTTTTCACAAACAATTGACGCCATTGCCCATTCATCTTCACTAGGCAAGCAAACA
The DNA here is from genome assembly GCF_001531365.2 of Cynara cardunculus var. scolymus. Classification (NCBI taxonomy): domain Eukaryota; kingdom Viridiplantae; phylum Streptophyta; class Magnoliopsida; order Asterales; family Asteraceae; genus Cynara; species Cynara cardunculus. The sequence goes on from NC_037532.1 coordinate 12,429,526, forward strand.
TAACTTCTCTCCTTTTTGCTCAAACGACTAAAGACGTCCTTATACTCCAAAGCAACATTTAACATAAGATATACCGAATTCCACCTTGTCTTGCAATCAAGAACTAATTCCTTTTCACAAGTTACACTTAATTGTCGTGCACATAGTTTAAATTCTTGTACTCTCTTAGGAGAGTTTGTCTAAAATGCAACACTGTCCCTAACATTTTCAATAGYTCTCCCAACTATAGAAAATCCATCTTGTACAATAAGGTTAATTATATGTGCACAACATCACATATGAAATATCTTCCCTTTTAATATTAGCGATGAAGAAGAAAGAGTACCTAAAAGCTTGTCGATTATTGCATCATTTGTCGAGCAATTGTCAAGAGTCAAAGTTGACACCTTGTTGTCGACATTCCAATCGAGAAGACACTCCATCATAGCTTGTGACAATGCTTCGGCCGTRTGWGGAGATGGCACGTGTATAAAGCTGCATTAAACAAAATAATAGATTATTATCAATAAATTAATCCACGTAAACTAGAGATGCTACACTAGAGATTATTACCTGATGATTCGATTTTGTAAATTCCATTTGCCATCTATATAATGTGCCGTAATCGCCATGTAACCTTTCTTTTGGTTACTTGCTGTCCACATATCTGAAGTTAAGGCAATCCTACTCTCATTCTCATCCAAACACCGCAAAGTGTAACCTTTTTGTTTTTCATAAATACTCATTATGTCACTCTTTATTGTTGCTCGAGATGGTACCTTAAATAAAGGTTGGAGACCTTCTGAATATTTTCGAAAACCATAGTGCTCGACAATAGAAAGCGGATAATCATGTATAATAATCATCTTAGCTAAGTCTTCCCTACAAAGTTCAGCATTAAATGAATATTTACTCATTTTCCCCTTTCCGTCTGAAGCCTTTTGGTCCTGAACTAGGATATGTTGTCTAATATCCTTTGTAACTCTTCTTGGGCAATTCTTAAAATGGTCCTTCAAATGTGTAGTTCCATCGTTGGCTCTACCCGTCAGTTGTTTATTGCAATAATTACATCTTGCATATCGTCTAACACCATCAACATACACTTGTTCAAAATGATTCCAAACAACCGACTTTAATCTTTTTTGCGGTGGTWTATTGYYCGTGYTAGTCCCTACAGGCATGCTTATGGGTTCGTAAGTATCATCACCGGTTGTTACTTGTTCCTTRTTTCCTTCCATCTCAGTCTCATCACCATGTATGTTCTCGTTTTCCGAAGGTTCCATCTAAAATTAAAAAGTTACCATGTATGTGATAATGACATAATATGAATGAAAAAACCATTAACGAGAATCTATAATAAACTTACAAAATACAAACTTAAAAGCATAAAAAATTAATGGAAGTTTGTGATTGAAGCCTTGCCAACGAACAAGAAGTCAGATTATGATCATTATAATATTAATAAAGAAAAGTCAAAACCCTAATAATATAATAAGAAGTCAGATCACAGATGGTCCACATTAGTTCACAAATCCCTAATAATATAATAAGAAGTCAGATTGGTCCATATAATAAGAAGTCAGATAAGAAGTGAAGATGAAGAAGAAGAATATTAAACCTAAGTACCTAACACACCACTACACCAGGGAGAGGCAGCGCAGCGCCGTGAAGGTCCTGGAGTCCTGGAGTCCATGCAGCGCCGTGGGTTATCGTCGTCGCCTCGTCGGCCTGTCACCGTCGCAGTGCAGCGCCGTGGGTTATCGTCGTCGCCTCGTCGGCCTGTTACCGTCGCAGTGCAACGCCGTGAAGGTCCTGGAGTGGAGGAGAAAATGGTCGTGGAGAGTGGAGACGTGGACTGCAGGACTGGTATAGGAGAAGCAGGTACGGGTACATGGAGAATTGGAGATTGGAGGGAAAGACTAAAAGTGTGGACTGGGCTGGAAGAACTAAGACTAAGGAGGCATTCAATTAATTTTACAGCCCAAAGCCAAAGCTCAAATTTTTATAAAACATATATATAAATAACGGGTACGGGACGGGGCGGGGCGGGGAGTGCTATACCCGTCCCCGTCCCCATCCCCGGATTGGGCCAAGCGGGGATCCCCGTCCCCGGACCCGATTTTTCGGGGATTCCCCGTCCCCGATCGGGGCGGGTGGACCGGGTTACCCGACGGGTCGGGGTCCATTACCATCCCTAGTCAGAAGGATGCATGAAATAGTCTATTAATTTAAATTTTTTAATGATGTCACAAAACTATGACCGTGCATCATCCTTTTTCTTTTAAAACAATTGATAACTGAATAAGATAAATGTTCAATGATAGTTTTAAGTTTTGAGAAAATAAAAGATAAGTAGACATATCTTAGAGAGAAAAATACATTTACTTAAGAGTTCAATGATAGATTAGAAACACTTAATCATTTCACTATGTATCAATGAGTGATTCTTATAGCTGAAGAAATTAATCCTCAGCGTTCAACATTCCAAGTTCGCTGATTAAAATAACGAATATTGTTTCATCAAGAGATTTTGTAAATAGATCAACTAGTTGGTACTCAGTGGGTATGAAGCAAAGTTCAATATTACCATTCATAACATAATCTCTGATAAAATGATATATGATCTCTATATGTTTGGTCTTAGAGTGAAGTACAAGATTGTTTGAAATTGCAACGGTAGTGGTGCTATCACAATAGATAGGGATCTTAGAGAGCTAAAGATCATAATCGCTTAGCTGATTTTTCATCCAAAGAATTTGGGTACAACAACTTCTAGTGGTTATATATTCAGCTTCAGCAGTTGATATGGACACTGAGTTTTGATTTTTACTTGTCCAACTCACCAACTTTCCATCAGGAAGCTGACAGCCTCCTGTGGTGCTTTTCCTATCTATCTTCCAACCTACAAAATCACTATAGACATAACTGATTAGGTTGAAACCTGAGTACTTATGATACCAAAGGCCCAGATTAGGAGTACCCTTCAAATATCTGAATATGCGTTTTACGCCAATCAGATGGGATTCTTTGGGTTTAGACTGGTATCTTGCACAGAGACAGGTAGAATACATAATATCAGGTCGGCTAGCTATAAGATAGAACAAGGAGCCAATCAATCCTCTGTAAGCGGTAACGTTTACAGACCATTCATTTGGATCCTTATTCAGCGAGAGAGGAGGAGCTATAGGAGTTTTCATAGATGAATTGTCGGTTAAGTCGAATTTCTTCAACATATCCTTAACATACTTACTCTAATTGATAAAAATGCCTTTATCAGATTTCTTAATCTGAAGATCTAGAAAATATGTCAGTTCTCCCATCATGCTCATATGATATTCTTTCTTCATGCGTTCAGAGAAGCAAAAACACAAAGAAGGATTAGTAGAAACAAATATAATATCATCGACATAAATTTGGACTAGAATGATAAGACCCTTGACTTTGCTAAGAAATAAGGTCTGGTCAATCTCTCCGTGGACAAATTTCTTAGATATGAGAAATGAAGAAAGGGTGTCATACCAGGCATGAGGTGTCCGTTTTAACCCATAAAGAGCTTTATCCAATCAATAGACATGATTTGGATATTTTGGGTCAAGAAACCCTGGAAGTCATTCAACATAAACTTCATCCTGAAGTTTTTCCATTTAGAAAAATGCTCTTTACATCTATTTGGTAGACTTTAGAGTCCTTATGGAAACCATAGCCTAGGAATAGTTGAATTGCTTCGAGTCTAGCCACTGGTGCGAATGTCTCATCCCCGAGCAACAAGTCGAGCCTTGTTGTCGGTTATAGTTCCTTGTTAATCCAACTTATTACGATGAACTTATTTGGTACCTATCATAGTTTTGCTAGATGGACATGGGACAAGGTACCAGACTTTGTTTCTATCAAACTCAATGAGTTCTTCTTGCATAGCAGTGACCCAACTTGTTTTAGTGATAGCCTCATTGATTTCTTGGGCTCAACTAAAGAAAGAAAGTTGACAAAGAAATAGATATTGCATAGACCTTGACGAGTCTGAATACTTGCACTTGGATCACCAAGAATTTGATTGATAGGATAACTTTTCGTCTATCACTGGAGCTGGTAGATGACATAGATTATCACCATCTTGAATTAGGGGCTCAAGAATAGAAGATGAGGCTTCAGCAAGAGAGGCTTCATCAACAACTTGAATTGCCAAAGGAGCCTCAGTGAGAGATTTATTTACTGAGATAGGTATCGTGACTGAAGGAGATTCAGCAATTGAAGGATCCATATTTGAAGTAGAAGGGGGTATGTAACTAATGGGATCATCCTCAACTTCGGGGAGATCAGCGTTGGGTTGATTGCTGAATGAAGCTTCAGGTTCTCCATAATGAGATATCATCCAGTTGTGTAACTCTTCTTCATCATCAAAGATGGGTTTAAAGTTAGTTGATTGAGATTCATCAAAAGTGACATGAATAGTTTCTTCTATTGTTTGTCGTCTTTTGTTGAATACTCTGAAGGCTTTCGATACTGAAGAAGATCCAAGAAAGATTCCTTCATCAGCTTTGGATAAAACTTTCCAAGATGATCTCTGTTGTTTAAGATATAGCACGTATAACAAAACATGTGTAGAAAGCTGAGAGAAGGCTTTCTGCTATGAAAAAGTTCATAAGATGTCTTCTTGAATCTCTTAATGATCAACGATCGATTTTGAGTAAAAAAATGAAGTGTTGACAGCTTCTACCCAGAATGAACAGAAAGAAGAGACTCGCTGAGCATAGATCAAGCAATTTCGATTATCGTTCGATTTCTCCTTTCAGCGACCTCGTTTTGTTGTGGAGTTCTCACAGTAGAGAAATTGTGTAAGATTTCTTTGTTCTCAAGGAAGTTATCAATGGTACTGTTTTTAAATTTAGTGCCATGATCACTCTGTATGCAACGTACTTTGATGTTATTCCGTACTTCTAGGCGCTTTATGAACGAGATGATTTCTTTAGTTGCATCACTCTTGGATCCGAGAAAGAAAACCCAAGTGTACCTAGAAAACTCATCAACAATAATGAGTGTGTATTTTTTTCCAGCTATGGATTGTCCATTGACAGGGCTAAACAAAATCCATATGTAGTAGCTAAAGCTGAGTGGTCATTGAAAAGACTTGTTTTGATTTAAAACTAGCCTTTGTTTGCTTTCCTTTTTCATATTCTAAGTAAAGAGATTCCTTTGCAAAAGAGTGCCAAAGAATTCCAATGACTAGTTCTTTTCTAGACAGCTCGTTCATCGTCTTGAAGTTGAGATACGAAATTTGTTTATGCCACAACCCATTGATATCTGAAGACGATTTAGAGAGAAAACAATTATTCTTAGAGAAAAAAGAATCCATGTTGATGACATATACATTCTCTTGACGAGATCCTGTTAGAGAAAGATTTCTAAATTTGTCAATGACATAACATGTATTCTTGAGAAATTTAACTATGAAATCTATATCACACAGTTGACTGATGCTGAGAAGATTGTGCTTTAGTCCTTCAACATATGCAACACATCTGAAGGTGGTTGCACCATTGGTTAATATACCAAAGCCTTTGATATATCTTTTTCCATTTCCTCCAAAGGTCACAGAAGGGCCTTTTTCATCTTTATAGTCTGAAAGCAGGATCTGTCTCTGGTCATGTGTCTTGGGCATCCATTATCTAGATACCAGATGCCTTAGACTTCCTGAGTAAAGGTTGATAGAGAGGGATCACTAGAGGATGATGTCTCAGATGGTTCATCCTTGACGTCCTTTGCGATAAGACATAGACATGTCATGTCTTCCTCGTCTGAGATGATTCTTCAGATGATCAACCTAGTAATGTTCTACAGTGATAAGACCTTTGCCTTTACGCTAGAGATTCTTCATCTTCTTGTACTTCTACTTCAGTTTCAAGTATTTGTCGTTTTTAGGTCTTTAAAGATGGCTTCACAACTTTCTTTGACTTGCATTCATTAGCAAAGTGCTCTCTGCGTTGACAATTAAAGCAGTTAGTTGAGGCCTTGTCAATATGATTTGACTTTGGTTTATCAGCGATAGTCAGAGAAGGAGATCTGTAGAAATTGCTTTTTCTGGAAAACCATCTGGAAGAGTTTGTAAGGAGGGTCATCGACTCATCAAACATTGATAAATTAGTGTCTATAAAGTCCTCAGAGTTAGAAGGATCTAACTCAGTGATGGAAAGAGAAGAAGAAGGAGTAGAAGGATTAGAAGAATCAAGTGAAGAGCTTTCAGAGATCAAAGCTAAATGAGAGCTTTTCATTTCTCTGGAGTCTTTAAGAAGATTCTTCTTTAGCTGATGGGATTGCTCATGATTAAGCAATATCCCATAAGGAGAGCTAAGTGAAAGGAAGGACATGTCCTTAGACATGTTGAGACACATGATATAATTATCTCATGATTCTAACTTTATCAGGATCTCAGAGTTGGAATATTCTCTTCCAACTATCCTTAAATCAATAAAAAGACAACTAAAACATTGATGTACTTCAGACAGTGATTCAGATTTTTCACAAAGAAAACTTTCATATTGTCTTACTAAGTTTATTTTTCTCGATTCTTGTACTTCACTAGTATCTTCATATTGAACACAAAGAGTGTCCCACACGGTTTTCGAGGATTTAACTTTATAACTGAGTATTAAACCTCGTCAGGAAGAGACATGGCTATTATATATCTAGCTCGAGTATCTAAAGCCATTTTCTTCTTGTCTTTGTCACTCCATTAATGAGGTAGTTTCAGAATCTGCCGTTCAGGAATGGCGGCAGTGGTAGCAGTTGCAAGGACTGTTGGAGAAATTACAAATGGAACATAAGGTAGATTTTCAATATATTATGGAATCTCAGGATCCACACCTTCTAAGAAAAGAGACATCCGATTCTTTCGGAGACTGAAGTTGTCTCTGATGAATCGGGGTGGTTTGGCAAGAGATCCATTATCATGAAAGTTTGTGTTTATGTTTTGCAATTCCATTAGAATGGTAAATAAATTATCTAGAAAGAAGAGATAATAAAACACCAATAAAACATTGATAGACACTAAAACAAACACTACTTTGATACCACTTGTTGGTCCCATCAGGATCTACAAGAGTTTAAAGGTAACAATTTGTAGAAGGGGGGATCAATACAAACACAACAGCTTTCACTTTTAAAAATCCTTTATTGATAAATAAGATCAATAGATAATTTTACAGATTGTTTGGGAAAAGATAAGATACAGAACTTATCTAAACAATCAAAGAAACACACAAGATATAGAAAGCAAGAAAGAAAAGACTTGCTAAAAGAAAAGGTTAAAAAGTCTTGTGCTTTTCACTGGTTAGAGTGGTTGAGAGATGGGGGAGAAATGAGAAGGAAGAACTTCTCATATATTTATACCCATTGCATTAAATGCAATTTAGAAAGTACAAAGCACGTGTTAAACTTTTAGAGGTGAGCTTGTCCTTTGTTGCAGATATACATGTTTTTGGCCGTATATGAATAGTAGTCTTTCACAAAGTAGGTTACCATTGAATAGTCTTGTTCCTTGCACATAAATCTAACAGACTCCCACTTGTGCATGGTATAAGGCTAATTAAATATATAGACTGTGATAAGCATCTAGAAACACGCCACAACCCCAAACTACATATGAATGTAAGTTTTTACAAAACATACAATCATTTGTACAATAATCTTTTTGTCTTATGTCCCTTTGTTACTGATATCAATTTGAACTTGAGGCATGGATCTAATCATCCTCATATTAGTTTAATGATAGGTTTCTTGATCCAGAACTCGAATACGATCATCAAACTAGATTGACCAACTGTCAATGTCGTTTAGGTATGGCCATTCACTCATATCTATTCGATTATTCAAGGGAACCAGTGATATCACAGTCTCAACTAGTAGAGGAACAAATTCCATCTTGACTATATATGATTATCGTGAGATTCACACTATATCCAATAATATCCTTTTAACTATCTTATTCAGAACAACGTATGACTATCTCAAAACATAATGATCCACTCATTCTAATACCAACATATATATCAGGTTTAAGGATAAAAAAGACATGATCATTTTCAAGCACCAATGACGAAGATCCACGAAGTGACATCTGAGGTTGGGTCAATCCAATATTCACCAACAACGAATACACGTGAATTTGGTTCTCAACAAGACATATTAACCAACAATGAGTATCTACCAACATTAACATTAGTGTTAATCCATAGTTATTCCCATAACATGAGACTATGGAAGTTTAGAATAACCAACAGTTAATCATGGATTAAACATGCTAATAAAGAAAACAATATATTTGATGAAGATGATCATACCAAGTATATCAATAACCTTAAACTAGTTGTGTACCCGTGCAATGCGGCGGGAGCCATGAAATTTAACGATTTTGAAGTTCCACTGGTTTTATAAAATAAGATTTAACGATGATATAAGTTACACTTGGTCTTTACATATTAATACAATTTGAATAAATAAGAGTTATGGTTCCAATTACACACTATTGATGAAAAAATTGTATGACAGTTTAAAATTCAATATATTTAAAATCCAACATATTTARAAGACTCCACAAATGTATTCGATTTACACCAAGAGCAAAGAACCAAGAAACTTGAGTTTTAAGATAAACACTCAAAACCAATAAAGAAAATTACAAATTTGACAGATGATAAGCCATGAAAAGACCAAAAAGATGGGTTTTAGAATGAAATTTCAACTGCTTACCCTCTTTCTTGTCTAGAAACTCAGATTAAGGTTGAATTAATACATATATATATATATATATTTCAAAAAAACCCAAGAACATATTAATTCAGAACATATTATACAATGCAATTTGGACAGCCTAACCCCAAAATATATAGTATATATATAAATAAATAACTATAAAAGTATAAATCGTAAATATTAAAAATATTTTTTTACAATATATATAATATATAATAATATAATTAAGTCAAAAACTATTCAATATTGGACT
>NC_037532.1:12438577-12453254 GCF_001531365.2 Cynara cardunculus var. scolymus
TTAATTTGATAAAGGTTTAAAATGAAATATTTAAAAGTAAATGACGTAAAGTAAATTAATTAATTAATCATAGGGGTATAAAATGTAAATTTAAAATTATAATTTAAAAAAACCGGTTGTGAAAGGGTAAGTGTATGTGAGGGGGTGAGTGTATGTGAGGAGAGAAGGGAGTGAAAAAGTGAAAAAGTGAGATAAGGTAGTATAAAGGGTATTTTGGTCATTTAGTATTTTAAGACTTTAAGACTTTTGCTAAATTTGCTTAATAAGATAGTATAGATAATATTGTTTATGTTCCAAATATCCAAATACTAGAATTTACAAATGAAACAAACTACTAGTGGAACGAAGTCCTATACCTCTAGCGTGTTCTTCATGCTTAGCATGAGGCATAGGCTTTGTAAATGGATCTGCTAGATTTTGATCTGTATGAACTTTAAGAAGACCAATATAAATTTGTTATGATGACTTCTCGAATATAATGAAATTTCCGTAGAATATGTCGACTGCCTTTATGTACCTTGGTTCTTGTGCAAGCACCAAAGTACTAGCAATATCACAGTACATCCCTATAGGTTTTTTCAATGTTAGGTACTACGCCAAGTTCATCAATGAACTTCATTATCCACAGCTTCCTGAGCTACCTCTAAGGCTGTGATATATTCTGATTCTGTTGTAAATTGTGCCACCATGCTTTGCTTCGAACTCCTTCAATCAACTGTACCTCCATTCATGATGAAGACATAGCCTGACTACGATAGAGAATCAGTTCGATCTGTTTTGAAGCTTGTATCAGTGTAACACTTAACACTAAGCTCCCCATCCAAATCCCCGAAAACCAAGAACATATCTTTAGTCCTTCGCAGGTACTTAAAAATATTATTTACAGTAGTCCAGTGACATTCACCTGGATTCTGTTGATATCTACTAGTCATACTCAAAGAATATGACACATCACGTCCAGTATAACATGATGGATCCAATGGTAGAAGCATAAGGACTAAATCCAAAATAAACATACCATAGGAACCCAAGTTAAAAAAAATATCAAAACGAAGACCAAATTCATAATTCACTCTGCTTTTTATATGTAAATTTGTTGGTGGGATTGTAAAATTGGATTTAGTTTTGTTGGTTTTAGATATGGGTTGGGTCTTTCTGGTTCATCAACAATGATAAATAAAGGGTTTAGCTCATGCCAATGGCTGTTGTCGATGGAAGAAGAGATGAGAAGGGGTGGTTGTAGGAGGAGGGGTGGGGTTAGGTGCATAACGACATAAAATACAAAATATATAATTAAAAATATATATATAGACAAAAAATAATGAAAACAATAAAATTACTTCAACTCATAAAAAGATAATGGAAAGATCAAAATGACTTCGTTTTTCTAATAGGCAATTAGTCGGAGTAACTAACAGTGTAGCAAGGTGGTAATTATAGTGACCAATAGTGTAATAAAGTGACAATAATGTGATTAAAATTGTAATGATTTCAAAGTAGGGGCGATCTGTTGTTTTAGAAACACAAAATAACATTAAAAAAACAAATAGAAAAAATACAATGCTACTAAGGAAATCTACAGAGAACAAATACGAAAGGGTGAAACAAGTAAAGCCCAACAAAAAAACAAATGGCAAGCAAAAACAAAAGCTAAAAAGAGGAAATAACAAGGGAAATAACAGATGAAGGAAATCTGAACCATACCGTCTTCAAAATAGATCGATCTTGAGTCTGAAGCAATCCAATAGAAGGATTGAAATGGGATGTCACCAAAAGATCGCTACGAGAATTTACCCCCCTTAAAGATACAAGCATTCTTTAACTTCTTGAAATAGGAACGAGACTTGACAGTAGGACATGACCTAACTTGTAATTTACTCTTAATAAAATTACCTAACATAAAGTATCAGTAATGTTGAAATGATAAGTTTCAATCATTCAAACTTATGGACCATTCTTTGGGGTTAAATTATATCTTTCTTGATTAAACTATAAGAAAAAGTATATAACTGATAAAATTAACGATAGTATCTAATATAGGATAGACTGATATTTTTATATTGTAAGGGAAAAAAAAACCTAACATGTTTTAGTACGGTTTGTAGTTTGAAAACATACTTTCAAAGGTTCTATTTTTTAGAATGTAACTTTAATGAAATTGATGAAATGCACGATATCTTCATTTGATTTGATGTAATTAAGCAAACATATTATAATTTTATATAACGTATCATATTTTATAAAGAAAAAAACTATCTTGTGTGAAATAAAATATTAAACTTTCTTGTTTAATAATAATTTACATTACAATGAGTTGGACGTTTTCTTGTGGACAGGTTTTGCACAAATAAACAAAGGTTCAAAGGGATTGAAACCCATACCTCTCACATGCAATGTAACACTCAATCATCTATAAATTGCTTTTTTGATTTTTATCAATAAGCATGCATATTTTTTTCAAGATAAATATATTTATGTTTATAAATCGATTATATAATCAAAATATATAAATTGTTGAGTTCGAATCAATAAACCCAGTAAACTAATTTATAAAACTTGAATTCAAGGTATAATGTAAAACTCACATTTATTAAATAAGCATCGAGTTCGAGCTTGAACATAGAAAAGTATTTAAGCTCTAACTTGAGCTTAAATCTGCTTTCGAAAAGTTATTTGAGTTTGAACCTGATAATATTTTTTTAAGCCGAGCTCGAACAACTTACTACTTAACTCGGCTCGATTAAAACCACCCGTTATAGTATTCTTACAATCCTAGAACAAATACCAACGGCTCCATAAATAATCAAATCACTAAAAAAGGAAACTACATTCAATGTTTCTGTCCTTAGTTGGACTACTACCTTCTATTAGGGTTTTGTTTTTTTAATGATACACCTACCAATTGGTGATCAATAGTAAAAGCATTAATTGTATGTAATATAATATAAAGAGTAAAATAGTACACATAATTTACTCTTGCATTGAAGTCTACCAACTGATTTTATTTACAGACATTAGATGATGGTAGGAAAATCTAGTTGGGCATATGTACAATTCCTTTTTGTCTATATCATTTAATTATTTTTATATATATATTATATTCTATAATTTAAAAGAAAATATCAGTATGACTAAGACTCATTAATAATATGTATGGACTTATAGAGGTACGTGTTATTCATCAAATCCACATAAAAAAGATGGCCATACGATCAACTGAAAGTACATTTTCAATCAGATAGTAGGTAAAACTCTTTTATGATACTCTGAACTCACGTGTCGTGGAGGTGTGGAGTGAATGGTCCATTCAACTTTTATGATAATGTTAACTTAAATATTTACATTTGTGTTTTAATTCAACTTTCATTTATGTCTGCTGAGTTTTCTTTTCTAGTTCAATATTGCAACATATGGTATACGATGTTGTAACAGAACGTATAACATGGTGTGCACGTGTACCATAAAGCAAAATAAAAGAATCAACATGACACCAAAGATTAATGTTAATATCACACGTAGTATGTTGAGCCACGTTCAGATGGAGAACTTATTCTTTGTATATTTGAAACTTAGTACTATGCAGTAGGAGCAATGACTTATTTGTATAAGAATTCACCGTATAAGATTCACAATTGTAGATTGGTTCCTACAAGATTCACGTACAAATGTGTTATGACAAACCTCTGGTCTAATAATGCTTAAAGTCTTGTTTGAAAAAGGGAAAATTACACTAAAATGGAACCAACTTTCACCTGATTCTTATTTTGGGGAACCAACTTTCAAAATCGTCATTTTTGGAAACCAACTTTCACCTGATTCTTATTTTGGGGAACCAACTTTCAAAATCGTCATTTTGGGAAACCAACTTGCACCTGATTCCTATTTTAGGGAATCAACTTGCAAAATAATTATAGAAAAATAATTAAAATTCGTTTTTTTTTTCAAAAATTAATGCAATAAAATCTATTTTTCATTTCAAATATGGTTTTTTTTTTTTTTTTAAAAATTCAGATATCAAATTGAAGATTTTTTCAAAACAAATCCAAATAACCACAACAAAGATTGTTTTTTACTTACGCAATAAAAAAATCAATTTAATAGAAAAAATTAATTGATGCAATAAAAAATAAATATTAAATATCACATTCAAGATTTTTATATATAACGACCAATCCGTATTAATATTAAAGTTTAAATCAAATTTGGCAAATCAAACCAAAAGTTTGATAGAGACCCTTAAATTACATGTTACTTGTTCAACAAATCAACCAGACCCTTAAATAAACAAAAAGTTTGATAGAGGCCTGTAAATGACGATTTTGAAAGTTGGTTCCCCAAAATAGGAATTAGGTGAAAATTGGTTCCATTTTGTTGCAATTTTTCCTTTTAAAAAATTTAAACTTTAGTTATTTTGAAGTGTAGCGTTTTAAATCTAGCATTGCAGCATACACTTGTAACAGGAAAACACTATTCAATCAAACACTTTTTAGTGAATATGGAGCTTCATGATCTTCTTTAAAAATAATTGTTTTATTTTGATTCTCAAAATCTAAAAACTTGTACAAAATAAAATTTTCACCACTAAATGTTGCAACATAAAATTCATCCTGATTTATGCCTACGCTAAACAGTCATAAAAATGGATTATGCAATCGATATGCTAAATCAAAGTGTTTTTCTACTCCCTCTTCTTTGCATAAATATCATCAGAAGATATTAATGACACATTAAGGATTAAACGAGACAGGACAAAAATAAATAGTCTCATGTTTGGTGTGTCATGGGACAAAAATGAGATAGGACAACATGAGACAAAAGTAAGATTGGTGGGACTATTCTTGAGTTTTTTTGTTCCACCAAAAAAGGTAGAACAACATGGGACTAAATTTGAGATTACAATATTGCCCTTATTATTTGATATAAAAATACAAACCTAATTTAATTGCATCCTGTTGGAACCCAGATTCCTCTTAAGTATCAATAAACACAGTAAAATCAGAGTGAATGGAAGCAAGAACTGTGTAGTTGATGATGGTTAAAAGAATTATTCAAGAAAACAATAGGACTGAAAAACTATCTTGAACAAGTCGAATGCTTTATTTCAGATTTCGAGTAAAACAGTAAACTCTCAATCTAACAGCATTCTCACAAGAACTCTCTATAATGGAGCGTTGTCTAATTTGGCAATCTAACAGGTAATTATAACCTGAGGAGGATGCCTCCTTTTATATGACCATGCTAAACAGAATCTCCTAAATTCTAGGCTTCAAACTCTGTCATCTTGTTCAGCGTCCTTAGCCTTCAGGTTCCTTGGAAAGTGGAACGACTTTAGTGTACGTGGCAGATTCTGTTAGGAGTCTTGGAGATAAGTCTGAACAGTTTGTGCGCAAACTATGGGAGTAGGAGATTCAAAGGCTCTGCATGTATTTTGCAGAGGTTCTGTGCCTTGAATGTAGCTCCGCATCAAGTACTTAAGCTTTTCGACGCTTAAGCCATGATCTTCCTCTGGATTGAGCATGGGCTCTGTATGTGAGACGCTTAGCTCTTTGAATAAGAGCTCTATCTCTTAGTATTTTGTGCACAAGAGCTCTTGGTCCAGATTGCTTCAAATGACTAAGTCCTAAATGACTAGAGTGTAACACCCAAAAAAATCTAGTTATAAGAACTTATAATATATATATATATATATATATATATATGTGTTTATAAGGTAGCTAGGACTCAAACAAGAACTTGACAGAAGGTAAATCTCAAAAGAAAATCACCCAACAATGGGGAAAACTGTAGCGTTTACACAAGAGACGACAAATGAAACGATGAAAACAACCTACTAATCGAAACAATTCTACATTTAGATTAAGGACGGGAGTTCCTCTCATCTTCCAAAAATTTACGTAACTCCCACCGATGCAACGCTCAAGCACCGAAGGCTAGTTCCAAAAATAAACTTTCACCATCTAATGCTCCCTTCAACCATTTGAAGCCCCACTGTTAAATGAACCTGATATACATATCAACAGATAAGAAGTGTTAGGCTTACGCCTAGTGAGTCCAAACAGTGAAATAAATGAAACTATAAAACCCTTATATATATATATATGTATATATATATATATAACGTAACTTTAAATGATACCGGATGAATAATTAGTTCACAAAGTCTCGGGGTGGAGCCAAAACATCCGAAGATAACGAGGGAGACCCGATTTACCGTTAACTATAACGGAACACAAAGTAAGTCATAGATCAACGTTATAGAGCATCACTTACAGGTATAATACCATTGACATCAACCTAAACCAGTCATGTAGTCGGTCGTGATCTTAAGCTCTTTATCTCGGAAATTACATAATAATCACAATGTCTAATTCCGAGTGGAAGTGAGAATATGATTTGGAAATTACATAGTAATCGCAATGCCTATATCCAAATTTACGCCATCCTTCACATAAATATAATAAAACGACTTCCATGCCTACAAACCCATTACATTCTAGTGATATACTTAAATACGTTAATATAAGCATATAACCACTTGTACATCACTCAAATTTTTGCATGAGTCCTTAATCAAATGAACATTCCTATTTTGCCAATAATTAACTCCGATGGTAGAACATGAGGGTTTTAGAGCTTTATGTTCAACCATACTTTGAAACAAGTACTTTATCAAGTGGTTAGAACCATTTTTCCAAACTCATCTTATGATTATAAACAGGATCCCCAAATTCATTCTTTTGACCTAAAATCTCTTTTTCAACCAAGCAAGTAATCACTTAAAATTAGAGTACTAAGATAAGTATAGCACATAATTTCAATTAGTATAAAGCTTCTAAAAGGAGTAGCATGAACTCACCTTGCAAGATTTAGGAGAAATCCTGAAATTTGGGAAGAAAAAGGAAGGCAGAAAATGAAGATCTTGATTCAAATGGCAGCATCATTCACCAAGAAACAGCAATCGATGAAGACAGAAAGGAAAAAGGAGAGAAAGCGCAGGCAAACCGGGTGAGGCGCGGCTGTCTGGTGCGGCGCGACCGCCCTCCGAGCTGGCCACGACCAGCGCTCACCTTGCGCCAAACAGTAGCTACTGCTGCTTCGATTCCGTCTGTTGCACGTGCAAAACAGCAGCTACTGCTGCTTCGATTCTGCCTGATGTACACCCCAAACAGCAACTACTGCTGTTTCCCCCTTCTTTTTCTTCTTTTCTTTCTTCCAGCGATCAACCCCTTTGTTTTTCTTTTTGGAAGAGAAGGATCCCTCACCTAACAGGTGAGTTTTGAGAGTAGGACCAGGCGACAACAGCCCCCCCCCCCCTTTCTTCTTTTCTTTTTTCTTTCTTTTTTTTAAAAAACTCTTATTAATTAAAAGGTTTATAAAGTTCTAATATAAACGCGTAAACATCACTTAACGAGACGGAAACCCTTGATGTTTACGGTACAGAGATATGGTAAAAATCTCAAGTAGGGTTCTAACAATCTCAGAGTAAGAGGCTTCGTACTTACACTTTTACAAGTATGGTTCTAACTATCTCCTTCTAAGTGTAAATAAGAGGACTTTTACTTGAATATATAGAATAATCTGATCGAAGCCAGAGGTTAAAGAGAACCTCTGTTTTTACATTGACTATCTAAAATGTTTTACAATACGAGGAAATTTGAAATTACATGACTTGAACGAAAACAAAAGATAGTAGTTACTTACAAAGATAGAGGCCTAGATATGTTGAAGTTTCATGAATCTCCTAACAAGTTCACAAAACTCCAGTACATTGTTAAGAGATCGTACTAGGTTGTTGGCCCTCTCCTATGCTCCTGGGGTAGTATCTCCGCTTCTCAAAAGATTGTCCTTTATGTAGCGCAGAGTGGAGTTTGATTATTTAAAGCACTGGTCTTCACGAAAGGATACTTTCTTGCCTTGTTCGTTTCTAAAGACCACCCCATGTTCTAGTTCTACCAACACCATCCAGGAAAGGATGTGCTTGGTGCCTTCAAATTCTTCATTTGGCGCAGTGACACTCAACTGGTCAATCCCCAAATCCAGAGCTATTTGAAAGTCAAGCTTGCTCCGGAAGTCCAAAAGGTCAGTCATCGTCTTCCTGATGGCAGAGTTTGCAATAGCATATTGCATACCTTTATCTCTCAGGGGTTAAGGTTTAAGAGGAAACTACTATTAGAACATCCCGATATAGTTCATCCTTGGAAGGCTATCATGGAAAGGATGGAGTCCTCCTTTGCCCGAAATTCAAACAGGCATCAAAAGAAGCGCTTGTGGAACTGAGGCTCAACCCATGGCATCCGTTCCCATGGGGGTTACCCCTATTGCTGAGTTGGTCTCAAAGATCGAGTTCCAAGCCTTTGCCGATTCGATTCAGTGGTCCTTGGAAGACCTTAAACTCACAATCTCGAGGGTTGCTGAATCCATCTCCATCCATCAAATAACCCTTATTCAGCAATCCATCACATCTCTTGAAACTTCTTAAGGCAGCAGGCTCGAATTGAAACACTCTTGCACCGAATTGAGAAAAACCACATGCGCATGCATTTGGGGCTTTATGTCTCATCGCTTTAAAGGAAAAAGAGATTTTCTACCTCTTGCCCTGTAGAGAGGCCTCCCAAGCGTTCGTGGCATGAAGACCAAGACCTCGATGACCAGTGGCTAAGTCCTCATGAGGGGGAGATACCATCTATCATGCCAATGACCATAGCTTCAGTTGTAGCACCACAACCATCTACTCCATCACCACCAACAACCAGAGGACCAGAGGCGAGGGAACCAGAGGTTCAACCCTCTAAGGATGTAAATAATGTAAATATTCTAACTTTTCCTTCCATTATTTTTGTAGCATCCACCTCTGATCCTTTTGTAGGCACTGTCACCCCCGTCACCAGGGCAATCCCTTTGGCTGAGGTCCCCTTACCAACATCAAACCCATCATCAACCAACCCATCACCACCAACCGATGAAGCCTCACCCATCATGGTGAGTTCTTCATCACCCTCCAAAACACAACCCACAACCACACCAACTCCTAAACAATCAGAAACCCAACCTCTATTTACTCCATCATTCTCACCTCCTTCATCACCAATTCAACCAGAACCCTAACCCAAAACAGAAACTATACAACAAGAAATCACCCAAACCACCCAACCAGAACCTGTCACCATACAACCAGAAACAACCCAAACATAATCCATTCAACCATAACTATCATCCATACCAATAGTGCTTGCAGACATCCCTTCCTCCTCAAGGAAACCTCCATTCATTGATAGAGTACAGGAGGTTATCGCTCAAATGGAAACGTTATGGAGATGTCTAAAAGTGCCACCTATAGAACCCATAATGATGGAGAATATCCATCAATATCTCTATCATGATCGTGATGAACATATAGTCCTAAATCCTGCAAACCTATCCCCCGAATCCATGAACTTGATCAAGCACCAGTTCATGAGATAGCACACTCAACCGCCCCACATCATATTCTCAAACAAAGGAATAAAAACGGTCCATGATCAAGCTCCGGACTTTTGCCAACAAAGTTATCAAGTACATCGAGTATACAGTTGAGTGGGCACATGGGATGATCAATGTTTTCAACGACAATGACCTGATCAACCTTAACCCATGGGACTTGATTGATCTATATAAACACATTACTTAATGAGAGGATCGCGGGATAAGGTATGGGATCGCTCGAAGGGCGATCATAGAGACGATGGGGACTATAGTCAAGTCCAGAACAAAGAATGACTTTCAAATAGCACTTGAACTTGGCATCGAAAGACTTTCTTGCACAGCTTCAAATGAAGACTTTCCTAGACTGTAGGAGAAGCACTCTGCCTCTGTCCTAACTCAACTAGAATTGGGATTACTTTTCAAGAATGAATTTGGTACAAAGAAGTTCTTTCGGTTGACTGAGGCCTTCAAATATTCAACAGATACGCTTGAATGATTTCAAAAGATCATCCAAGAAAGACTAGACAGAGACTATGTACCCAGGAGAGAAGGAACAAAGCTAATTCATGAGGTCTCTACAGTCATAAGATACAGAAGACTGATGATGCATTTTTGGAAAAATTTCAATGGAGACCATGAATGACGTGTAATTTCTCTATCCCTTTTTTACTTCTGTACGGTATGAAACAATCTTATCAATGAAAATGAAAAACTTTTGACAAAAATGATGTTTCTTTTAGCATACCTCATCGTGCATAGATAGTTATTTGTTTGTCATTCATAGATAGCTATTTTTTTATTTTTTTCATTACTTAGGGGGAGATTGTTAAACCTCATCACTCTCATATGTAAAAGTAATGAAAAATATACTAAGTATGGAAGTCTGGAGACCCGATAGAAGATAGAGGTGAAAAGATTCTAAGTGCTAAAGATAAACCAGAGATGCAACGAAGATCCAGAAGGGCTATGAAGACCTAAAGTACTTAGCCTGATAATCATCATCTTATGGAGAGTTCATCAAGTCGATGAACTTAGCCTTTCCATAACCCCTCTGGTTTTACAGCAACTGAAGAATCTTCAAGTGTGAAACATAGTTCGATCAGATATACTCTAGCAAGCAGATACATGAAGAATCCTGATTGGACACACTACCTGAAGATTGCTGTAGATGACTCATCGCCAGCATGAATTTTGTTATTCTAGGTAGTCAGAGATAACCTCCATATTTTTTTCTTAGATATCTTCTCCTAGTTTATCTCATAGATATCTTGTACTAGATTGTTATCTCTTAGAGTAGAGTGCTAGTATAAATAGCATTCATACGTCTTGTAAAAGGTAGATACATTCTCATTATTGTTAATATAGTGAAATCAATTGAAAGTTTCATACATTCTTGAATATCATTCAAGTTGTTCATCATTTTCTTCATCCAAGCGACAGATTTAGGTTATTATACTTAAATCTTCGTGTTAAATTGAGAGATCTGGGATCAACAAGCATCTTCTTTTGTACGACAACCCCCTCCCCCTTTCACCAATATAGCTGGTCTGATTTCTCACCATGTTAATCTCCAAAACCATATATGCAACCCTCAACTTTATTGACATTTTTGTGTAAATCGTTAATCTTTAAGTTGAATTTGGGTTTATTTCAGATACTCTCTATTCATATCGAATTAGTTTTAGATTTTGAAGGCTTTGTTTCAGATTTGTAGGGTTTGTATTTGATTTGAATTTGGGTTCTTCAATTAGGGTTTTTATTAAGGATCATAGATTGTTGGTTTTTTAACCATATGAAAATCCATTTGTTTTTTTTTTTCCAGATTTTTTCTATTATTTTACCACATTAACCAGTTTTATAGGTTATAAGGATATATATAACAAGTTTTAGAAAGTCCAATGAGTTATATAATAGGTTTTGGAATATCCAACGACTTATTTGTTCCAAAAATTATCCAAAGACTTAATCATTCTCAATACTAAAATGCATTCGATTTTCTTAAACTTTTCCTATATAAAAAAAACTCATGATGCTTTCCTTTGTACTTTTTTTTGTTAGTGGAAGAAATGTGTGAAGACATAGATGTGTCCAAAACATGTTCCAACTTCAATCAATTTCTTTAGGATTTCGATGTTAACAAGAGGAAATAGTAGGGAATTCACCAATAGTAGAAGGTCCATGTTAGTTGTTGAGTGCACCGAAAATAAGTTTTAGAAAATCTATATTATTTTATAAAATATTTATATTTTATATTAATACAAGTGTTAAAATATGTATAATCAATAATGCATGTCAATTTTTTTAATTTTTTTAATCTTTCTGTTTTACTCATTTTTATAAATAATAAGAATCAAAACTTAAAAGTGTTTTAAAAACTTGTATTATCTTTTTTATAAATCAGACCATTTGGGGAGTGCATTATAATGGGTTCACATAAAACGATCAAATTTTTAAAAATCCATAGATTTATTTCAATTTTGAAAAATCTAAATCATCGGACTAATTACACAAATAATATATATATATATAGAGAGAGAAAGAGAGATGAACGATCAAATGAAAACCACCCTCATTTGTGTAAACCATGTAAACTAATCTCATCCATCCATTTTCTTGATCAATGGTCAAGATTAGTCTAGGTTATATTAGGAAATTAAAAAAAATAAAAATTTATTTTATAATCCCAAAAAGGGCAAAATGGTAACTTTGGTATTGGTAATATTAATGGCAACCATATCATGTATATATCGTAATATTAATGAAACAAATCATTTGTAAAATAATATATTAATTTTATATTTAAATATTATAAAAAATAACATCCATCATTAAAATAGATCAACAATAAAAATAAAACACACTATAATCAATTTAACATAATGAAACCTTTTTAATAATAATAAATAAATAAATTTACTACTACATTTCATGAACGAAATGGTTTCACAGTTTCATCAATACACAAATCAACGTAATGCTAGATGAGACATTTGTCATTTTCAAGTTTCCGGTAGATGGATCCGTATTAATCTAATTATGAAATGGTTTCACTGTTTGCTAATTAAACAACATGTTCTTAACAATTATGAAATGGTTTCTCTGTCGTTATTCTGTCGTTATGCACCCATTTCATCGACAAAGTTTTTGCAATCCAAACATGCTTTATAGTTTTATTAATACACAAATCAACGTAATGCTAGATGAGACATTTTTCATTTTCATGTTATTGGTATATGAATCCGTTTCAATCTAATTATGAAACAGTTTCACTGTTCGCTAATTACACAACATTTTCTTAACAATTATGAAATGGTTTCACGTTCTGAAAAATGAAACAATTTCATCAATAATTATTGCTAAGCAAACAAGATTATTCCAATTTCATCAGCCAATTTCTTCATGCACCCATTTCATCAGCCGATTTCTTCTAATATGAACATGTTTCATAGAGTCAATGCATTTACCATTATATGCTTTGTTAACCATTAAGTAACCAAAATCATCCAAAAAAAATGAAACAATTTCATCAAATATTGTTGATAAGAAAACAAGATTATGCAAGAATATTATATTACGCAACCAGTTCATCCTCAAAAGTTTCATAAAACAAGCTCATCAATGAACGTTTTCATGAACAAATCTAACATGAATTTCTTTCACAGTTGATTATATTTTTACCGGTTCATGAATCTTTGTTTGGATCTGTTACTGATTTCGTGGATTAATGAATATAATAATTTTCGATTTTCATATTATTACCACTAATAAACCGAGAAACCAAATAACACTATTCAATTTTTAAAATTCTAATTTAAATAAACATTTAAATATTACTATTTATAAAATTTCCTTTATTATGTTACCTTAATTAAGATTTATTAATAACTTTTATATTTAATAGAAAACAATATAAATGNATATTACTATTTATAAAATTTCCTTTATTATGTTACCTTAATTAAGATTTATTAATAACTTTTATATTTAATAGAAAACAATATAAATGACAAATCTACCATTAATAATTAAATTTAATTAAGAAAAAAATGAATTTTTATATTGGTCGAAATTAGTTTATACGGTTTATAAGAATTAGACGGTTTTCATTTGATCCCGCCTATATATATATATATATATATATATATATATATATAAAGAGAGAGAGAGAGAGAAAGACAGGGGTAAGATATTTTGTTAACCAAGAATATGGTATTAACTTCGTAAACTTATTGGACCAATAATATTAATTATTTGTAGAGGTTACTTCAAATGTTTGATTTAATGATGAAGGACAAATAGGTAATTTTTTATATGGAAGTTACTTTTACGGTATTTAATGAGATGTTACAAATTTTTATGTGTAAGTTACTTTTATGGTATTTAATAATATTTGTAGGTGTTCATAACATAAGGTTTCATACGAATGTGGTCATATGGTTCATAGGTGTTCGTAAGAATGTGTGCATAACCATAAGTCGTTCATAAACATATTGTGTTCATAGATGTGTATTTATAGAATATTTATATTATATTATACAACTTATTATACTATATGCATAATTTACTATTACGTTTAAACTTTATAAAACTAACTCATAACCAACTGATAAAATATATTTAAACATAAGATAAGTAATGAGTTATACTAATACAGCTAAATACTCCATAAGACCGAGCACTAACATAATATACTAGATCTATAGCTTTTCAAAATCATACATATTTATAAAATAAAATCGAAAAAACAAAATAAAAATGTATTACATATATTATTTGAACACAATTATAGCAATAATGTAATAACTGTTGGATTTTTCCCATAGGAATTGATCCCACATAGGAAAGAAAAGAAAAAAATGAATGGTTTATAAGGGTAAGATCATAAACCTTATCAATATCAACTAAAGTCTTTGGATTGGGCTTTAGCTTGGGGTCTCGTGACCATCACGGTTGTGGCCGAATCGGACAAATCGACGCACTGTTTCCGAACAGTCGCGTCTATTCGCGTTGGTGGTTATTTAACCGCCAAAATAACTACCGAGAGGTTGTTTTTTAACCGCCAAATAACTACCGAGGCTATATATACATGCTATATCCCTTTATTCGAGAAAAATATTCTTATTCCATACGTTTTTCCCTTTTCAATTGCATCTTCCCTCTCAAGAACACACTTCGATTCGATAGGGTTGAATTGACGTGCATCAAATCAACCGGG
>NC_037532.1:12453374-12458592 GCF_001531365.2 Cynara cardunculus var. scolymus
ATAAGGTACACGATTTATAAATTTCAAGTATTTTGATCATTATTTTGTAGTTGTTTTCGTTATTTCGTGATTTGTTGTCGATTAGTCATAACAATCGAAGACGAAATTTTGTTTCTACATATAAGAAACAAAATGGATCAATCGACGATTCTGAAATCCCACGTTGAAAAGCCCGAGAAATTCAAGGGTTCAGATTTTCGATGATGGCAACATAAAATGCTCTTCTATCTCACTACGTTACGTGTGTCTAACGTGCTTTCGGAGCAAGCACCGACGACACCCGTTACCGGTGAAGGCCAAACGACACCGACCCAAACCCAAATGTCAGCCTTTGAAAGGGTGGTCGAGACTTGGAATAGCAATGAATATAGTTGTCGAAACTATATTCTTGATGCTTTGGATGACTCCCTATATGATATATACTCTACTTTTAACTCGGCAAGAGAAATATGGGAGTCATTGGAAACCAAGTACAAGACCGAAGTGGCATGTTCTAAAAGATTTGTGGTCGGGAAGTTCCTGAACTTCAAGATGAGCGATGCAAAATCTGTTGTGAAACAAGTGGAAGAACTACAAGTCCTTGTTCATGAACTCGACACCGAAGGTATGGGCATCAATCTGAACTTTCTTGTTGGTTCGATAATTGAAAATTTGCCTCCTTCATGGAGAGATTTCAAACTATATTTGAAACATCTAACCGAGGACATGTCTTTTGATCAATTGGTTCTCAAACTACGAGTTGAGGAAGACAATAGGAAGAGTGAGAAGACGGACGGAAGTTCAATAGACCCAAACGCAAATTTCGTTGTAGGAAACACTTCAAAACCAAAATTTCAGAAGTTCAAGGGAAAAGGTATCGCTAAACCTTCTCCCTCAAACATGAAAAGCCCTCTCCAAGCCCACAAAAAGCCATTCAAAAGGCAAATGACTACTTGTTAGGTGTGTGGTCATCCTGGGCACAAAGCACGGGATTGTTGTCTCAAGAGGGATCATCATGGAAGCGGAGGAGTCGGAAGCTCAAACCAAACCAACATGGCAGATTCTGAAACAAGGTTTGTAGGTGTCGTTGAAGCGAACTTCGTGACAAACAAAGTGGATTGGTGGCTTGACACCGGTGCCACTAGGCACATATGCAACTCCAAGGATTTATTCTCTTCCTATGTCAAAGTCAACGATGGTGAACCAATGTTTATGGGGAACTCAACAACCGCAAAAGTGCAAGGAAAAGGGAAAGTGATATTAAAGCTAACATCAGGGAAAGAGCTTGAACTCACCAATGTGCTACATGTGCCGGATATGAGCAAGAATCTGATCTTGGGTCCTATGTTGAGCAACAAAGGATTTAAAATTATATTCGAGTCGGATAAATTTGTAGTCACTAAGGGTGGGGTGTGTGTGTGGGTAAGGGCTACCTATCTGAGGGGCTCTTTAAGTTTTCCATTGTAAATATCACAAACAATGATGTAAATATGAATAAAATCGCAAGCTCTAGCGCTGCTTCTACTTATATGGTTGACTTCCCAAATTTGTGGCATGTTCGGTTAGGTCATGTCAATTTCCGATCCTTACAAAGGATGATGAATCTTGGCATGATACCTAAGTGTTCAATAAACAAAATGACTAAGTGTGAGACTTGTGTAGAATCAAAATACTCAAGTCATCCCCACAAATCTGTCGAAAAAACTAACCAAGTGCTTGGTCTAATACATACCGATTTGTGTGATTTTAAGTCAACTCCAACTCGAGGGGGGAAAGAACTACTATATCTCATTTATTGATGATTGCAGTAAGTTATGTTATATTTATTTGATAAATACCAAAGACGAGGCTTTAAACATGTTTAAAATCTATAAAGCCGAAGTTGAAAATCAACTTGAAAAGAGGATCAAAATTCTAAGGTCTGACCGAGGAGGAGCGTATGAATCTCATGACTTTGATGAATTTTGTTCCTTACATGGTATTGTACATCAAACGACGACTCCTTATACCCCTCAACAAAATGGGGTAGCCGAGCGGAAAAACAGAACTTTGAAGAATATGATCAACTCAATGTTGATCACTTCTGGGGCTCCTCATAATCTATGGGTTGAAGCCTGTTTGACTACAAACATGATCTTAAATAAGATTCCGCATAAGAAAAGTAGTCAATCTCCCTATGAACTATGGAAAGGCAAATTGCCTTCTTACGAAAGGATGAAAGTGTGGGGTTGCTTAGCCAAAGTACAAATACCACTACCTAAAAGGACCAAATTAGGACCAAAGACTGTGGATTGCATTTATCTTGGTCTCGCTAAGAACAATGCAGCTTACAGATTCTTGGTATATAGGTCCCAAGTAGAGGATATTCACACAAATACCATAATTGAATCTGCGGAAGCAGAATTCTTTGAAGACATATTCCCATATAAGGATAAGGAGAAGAGAATCTCCAATCTAAGGAAAAGAAGGAATGAAGACGATGAACCTCACAATGAGTTAGACCAAAGTACTATTCAAAGAGATGAAGGTACCTCTCAAGTTCAACATGATGGAGAACCTCTGAGAAGTAAACGTGGAAAAGTGGCAAAAGACTTTGGACCAGCCTATGTGACCTTTAATATAGAAGGAGAACCTCTAAATTATAAGGCAGCTATGGATTCTTCTGAAGCTCCTTATTGGAAAGAGGCAATCCAAAGCGAAATAGAATCCATTTTACAAAATAACACTTGGAAATTGGTAGATCTCCCTCCGGGACATAAACCAATTGGCCATAAATGGATTTTTAAGAGAAAGCTTAGACCTGACGGTACTATAGAAAAGTACAAGGCTCGTTTAGTAGCCAAAGGGTATCGTCAAAGAGAAGGTCAATATTTCTTTGACACCTATTCGCCGGTGACTAGAATCACTTCCATTAGGACTTTGATTGCAATAGCAGCGATTCACAATTTGGAAATTCACCAAATGGATGTGAAAACCGCTTTCCTGAATGGCAAATTAGAGGAAGAAATCTATATGCAACAACCCGAAGGGTTTGTTGTTAAAGGTCAAGAACATAAAGTCTGTAAACTGGTTAAGTCCCTATACGGACTTAAACAAGCTCCAAAGTAATGGCACGAGAAGTTTGATAATACACTATTATCACAAGGTTTCTATATCAATGAATGTGATAAATGTGTATATGTTAAACAGTTTAAGAATGCTTATGTCATAATATGTCTATATGTGGATGATATGCTAATAATGGGGACTAATATGGATGTAATTAATCAAACCAAGAAAATGTTTCATTCTTCATTTGATATGAAGGATTTAGGACAAGTTGATTTTATTCTTGGTATCAAAGTTCAAAGAACTTCGGAAGGATACATCCTTACCCAATCTCATTATATAGAAATAGTCCTAAAGAAGTTTGGACACTTTGATGATAAACCGGTCATTACTCCCTTTGATCCTTCAAGTCAACTTAAGAAGAATCAAGGAGATAGTGTTTCACAATTAGAGTACACTCAAGTTCTTGGGAGCCTAATGTATATCATGAATTGTACACGACCGGATTTAGCATATACTGTGAGTAGATTGAGTCGTTACTCACATAATCCTGGTAAAGATCACTGGTATGCACTAGTTCGAGTGCTCCGATATCTTAAACATACAATATGTTATGGTTTGCATTACACTAAGTATCCCCCCGTGCTAGAAGGATACTGTGATGCCAATTGGATTTCGAATCACTCAGAAGGTAAATCCACAAGTGGCTACGTGTTTACCCTTGGTGGTGCTTCAATATCTTGGAAATCATATAAATAAATGGTGAATACACGTTCCATGATGGAAGCTGAGTTTGTCGCGTTGGACAAAGCGGCTAAAGAAGCCGAATGGCTCAAAAGCTTTCTAAAAGGTATTCCGTTATGGCCTAAGCTTGTGACAGACATTAGTATACACTGTGATAGTATGGCTGCTCTGACTAGAGCAAAGAATCATATCTATAATGGAAAATCAAGGCATATAAAGCGACGTCACAATACAATAAAAGACTTGCTGAAAAATGGAATAATTTCTATTGATTACATAAAGTCGAAGGAAAATATAGCAGATCTTTTGACAAAGGGCCTAAACAGAGAGCAAGTTATCTTTACATCGAGGGGAATGGGCTTAAAGCCAATACAATGAGTCGATACTTGGCAGAAACCTAACCTAGCAACATTGGAGATCCCATGGTCTAGGTTCAATAGGCAAACTAGTTAAGGAAGACTCAAGAAGAATCAAACACAAGGTATGCTTATTCCTATGATGTCCTCAATTGTGTTTTCCGTTGATGTTTAAGGGTTGAATTCATATTCTTAATAATGGTAATAGTTGATTTCAGTGGAGCACTACGGAATGTTCTTGATTGGCATTACCTATGTGAGATCGATGTGTGGTCGCATCTATGAGAACCGAGATGGCCACTTTCTCTACAAATCTCATGAAGATAGGATATCGTTCACGACCGAAATGAACAAAACTGTAAGAATCGATGTGTGTATAAGTATGATGTATGTGATACATTTTGTCTCGGTTTACTATCAAATGTGGTTAGTTCAAGACTTCGTTCACTACCCATAAAGTAGATCCGAATTCTATTCACTTCGGAAGGTTCAAGTCCAAAAGACACCTTTCCTGATGTACTTCATATTTAGTTCTTGGAATAGCAAATAAATTCCTATGTTATCTTATTTTCTATTCAAATGTGGGGTATTGTAGGAGTTTGAATAGAAAATGTGGGGTATTGTTGGATTTTTCCCGTAGGAATTGATCCCACATAGGAAAGAAAAGGAAAAAATGAATGGTTTATAAGGGTAAGATCATAAGCCTTATCAAAATCAACTAAAGCCTTTGGATTGGGCTTTAGCTTGGGGTCTCGTGACCATCACGGCTGTGGCCGAACCGGACCAACCGACGCACTGTTTCCGAACAGTCGCTTCTATTCACGTGGGTGGTTTCTTAACCGCCCGTGGGTGGTTATTTAACCGCCAAAATAACTACCAGGAGGTGGTTTTTTAACCGCCAAATAACTACCGAGGCTATATACACATGCTATATCCCTTCATTCGAGAAAAATATTCATATTCCATACGTTTTTCCCTTTTCAATTGCATCTTCCTTCTCAAGAACACACTTCGATTCGATAGGGTTGAATTGACGTGCATCAAATCAACCGGGTAGTTGTATCCTCTAGACGACGTCCGTACCGAGCACG
>NC_037532.1:12458597-12472698 GCF_001531365.2 Cynara cardunculus var. scolymus
ATAAGGTACACGATTTATAAATTTCAAGTATTTTGATCATTATTTTGTAGTTGTTTTCGTTATTTCGTGATTTGTTGTCGATTAGTCATAACAATAACCAACATATCTTAATTTGTCCACGAGATCATCTATAAAAACCAAGTTGAATGAGGCAACACTTCTAATGAAATAGAGAACTTCTTGAAGAGGCTCTATCGCATGATAAGTTTTCAATTCTTAACAACAATGATGTGCAAATTTATGTACTTCAATACAAAAAGGTTAAGTTCATCACCAACGGACGATTTAATTTGTATGGCCGCTTTTGTCGATATTTCGTGGCTAAAAGTAAAAGCGACGGAATGTTGACGAAACAAATTTGTCGAAAATACAACACGGAATGATTTTAGAGATGAATGTAAGGCTTCAGTAACGACCTAATCGGTGGATAATGTGTCACTCTAACTAAATGGTGGGAATCCTTTGAAAATATAGAACTAATCCGTAGATTATCCACAAACTACTTAATTACCAATAGGATGTTACTAACGATTTACCAACAGATGTAATTTTCATTCCAACTACAATTTAATTATCAACTGCATACCAATAGAAATCTGACGGACGAGTTTTCGAGCATTATTACTGACATATATCAAACAGAGAATCCCCACTGCATTACCGAAGGATCTTGTGCTGGAAATATGCCAAAAAATCTATCTTCATTAAAAATGTTAACATAGTTAATTTCATTTATTTCTTGTAACTAACTCGCAATTAATTATGATGAAATGAGATACTATATATACAACAATATGACATTCAAAATTAACACTTCAAATTCAATTAAAAACTACAAATCCATGCAAGTATGAAAAACATCATGGCCTCAAAAAGTTTTAATCCTCGCTTCCATAGCTTGCTCCCTCGTTGCTTTCTCTGCTTGCATTTGTGTTTGCATAGCATGTTCCTTTGCTGCCATCAATGTTTGCATAAAATGTGTAAACAACCCTAATGTAGGGGTTTTAATTAATGAGCCATTTTAGGTTATTGTAGGTTGTGTAAAGTGAAAATAAACAAACATAACTCATCAACAAATGCACCCGAAGCATATGATCTATCGGTACTTTAATTTCCTTTGGATGAATCGGTCAATACGTACTTAGGTTCACGAGGCACACCAAAGCTTTACGACCTCCGTTTTTTCTTTCCTCGCATGGTTTGAGCCCATAACTCTGCATCAACATGTGGATGAGTAGCAACGTCCTCCTCATACTTCTAACCCACAGTATGTTGATATGCATCGTCTAATACATAAAATAACAAAACATGATAAGTTACTTTTTTTAAATTTCGATGGCATAACGATTATAAGTTAAGCATATACGAAACATGTTCTAAACAAGTCACGTGTAAATGTCGGCTACAAGGCTAATTGATTATTTACATATGTATGTTCAGTTTACAATCGACATTAATAGCCGACCTATTAGGTATTGAGCCCATTAACTATAAACCTTTTATTTAATCAATAATTCAATCTTATTAAAACTATAATTAGTTATTCTCTCTTTAATTAATTAATAATTTAATCTCATTGAATTATAATTAATTGAACTTCTTTAATTATTTATATCCTCGTGTAAATAGTTTTATGCATGCCATCCATAGGGTTTAAGCTATGTGGGTGATGATCATAAATTTCATTTATAATCATATGAAAACTTGGTGTATACATAGCAATAAATTATTCTTAATTAAATGACAAGAATTTGTTGATTCAACTAATCATTAAACTCGTGATCTTATCAAAGTAGAGGTTATATCTCTTAATTTATCTTAAGTGTCTGAATATGGATTGAACACGGGACACTTAAAATATCATCCGACTTATGTACAATCGTTTGGTTCTTAACTTACTCATATATTGAAAGTAAAAAACTCACAAGTATCGATATCTTAATTTGATAATTTGTGCATACATGCGTTTCATCAGTATAATTCATTAGGGAGACAGGGACATTAATCCTGCTATATAAGAAGGACAAATCCTATCTTGATCTATGCTAACGATACGGTGGCATACCTAAGAAAAGTATGTGAAGGGTATCGATTTTGTTGTTTTTCACAAACCATTTAAACTATAGACGCCAAATTAGTTGTGGGTAGCATAAAATAATGTTTTGAAGGTGCATTTTTACTAGTATTCATTGAAAATAAAAGACCATCACTTCTTGTTGAATTAATTGACGTTTTCCTAGTTAATACACCCCGTAATGAACTGGTAGCTCTATACCTAGTTAATTAGCCATATAATAGACCAAGTAAATTGTCGCTAAAGTTATAATAATTCTTGCCAAAATCCAAAGCTAGTATGCCTTGTGAGACCTCATTAAAATCATAACTATATGTGTGTATATATGTAGGGAGTTTAAATTACATATCGTTCGATTGTTACAAAACATATAAACCAAGTTCAATCGTTTATGTTGATGATCAACAGTGTAGATTAAATTGACTCTTAAATTTATTCTCAATCTCACCTTTAACTGAATCAAAACCGCAAAGGCCTAAATTTGGCTTGTAAGAAATACACGTTTTGTATTTGAAACTCCCACTCTCTCTCTCTCTCTCTCTCTCTATCTCTATATCCATCTATCTATCTATGTGTGTGTGATGATAATCAAATGAGAACTATAAAAAAGCGACAAACCTATGAGAGCAGATATAAAAATATTTTTGACGTAATCTTTTTTCATCAAAAAATATGAATTAAGATGTTGTTTCACATATTTTTTTTGTTCCTTTTGAGAAAAAATTACATGTGAAACTTTTTTTATTCACTCACTAAAACAAAAATTGCATGTAAAAAAGTTTCACATAGTGAATAAATAAATGAGAAACTATCACATCATGATACAAATATATGTAAAGCAATATCTTAAATCCTAACATTTGATGAAAACAAACATGTAAAAAATATTTTTAAATTGGTTATCACGGATTTATAACATTTTTATGGTTCTCATTTGATTTAACCGATATATATATATATATATATATATATATATATATTACACACACAATAATATTCAAGTAGGTTCAAATAAAAATAACAAAAAGTTTGAAACTTAAGACACATATCTCAACCGTTAGAGAGATTTGAGACATGGGATGTGAATAACAAAAGTTGTAAAAACTCTTTTAAAAACTAAAAAGATCCTTCACCCTATTTTTAATTGAAATTAGGTTAAATATAACACTACATTTTTAAGGGGCTTTACCCACGGAAGATATCGTCGGTGCATTAGAGAAGGTGAAAACCATCGGTCGTCTAAACTTTCGTGGGTGAAGGTACCATCGACAATTCACCGAGGGACCCTATAATTAACGGATCACAGAGGTACCTATATCACCGAGGGACATCATCACCGGCAGACTACCGAGGGCCACATTCACCAACGGATTTTCGAGAGTCCCTATCATAGACGGATTATTGGGGGCATATCACCAACGGCTTATTGGCGGGGATACCGGCTACTATATACCTCCATCACCACAAGCAGGATTTCGTCTATGATCCATTGATGATCATCAAAATTACTATTTTAAAACTAAATTAAAATACGGTACTTTATGTATATTTATACAAATATACATGAAATTATTACTACTGCCAAATATTCATATAAAATTATCAAAAAATACGGTTATAACAATTTAAAATGTATGTAATATAACTAGGGGAGGGGGTCCACCAAACTGCTAAATAAAACCAGTAAACTAGGCCAATAACGAGACTTGCTAAGCTAATTGGACAACATGTTCGGTTTTTTATGCCTCCAAGTCTGTCCTTATCTTTCGTTCGGTCTAGTTTTTTCTTGTACGCCTCTTCCTGCCGCTCTTGGTCCTCCTCTAACTAAGCCAACTTCTCTCGCAATTCGGTTACCAAAATATTTGACAAAATCAGTAATTTGTTGGCGATCAAAAGTAATTACATGATACATATAAAAAGAATACCTTTGTGGAAGTACCATCAGCTTATGATCTCCTGTCGCTACTACCTGTGCTGGAATCACCAATCATAGCATAATTGGAATCCTAGCTAGTTTTGAACCTAAGTGACGACCCTTCCTCGGCTTTGACACTCTTCTCTCACAACCGTGCTCATTGGGAGGTATGGAGGTAGGATCTACGTTGTCATTGGATTCATCTTTAAGTCGGGCATACTGATAGGTGTCAATTTATGGACCTTATTTACTACTATCCCATTTATTTTCGCCTTTGTTTTTATTCTCTCAAAATCCAATATTTGATTATTTTATGTTACTATTTTACACATTTCTTGTATATGGAATTAGGAATAGAATTTGAGCACTTTTAGCAACTTTTGTTAGTTATGGTGAAAATTGAGTTGTTGGTTGGTTGATCCTACAACAAGCTTGTAATAGTGTTGTAGAAATAATTGGGTTGTCTTTTGTTAAGTTGTTGGATTCACGATGGATCGGAGAAGATTGGAAGGCAAGTCACTTAGGGATTCCAGAAAGATTTTTGAAGCTAATATTTATTTTTTAGATTTTTTGGAGAATATTTTGAAGATGTTTTTTTTTGTATTTGGCCATACCTTTTGTTGGAAGCGTAGGTCCCAAGTTATTGATTTCTTATTTAAGGGAAGTGTTAACCCCTTTTTCTAGACATGCTTCTGTACTTCAAAATCTTATGATCCCAATTACTTAGTAGTTAATGGTTGTAATTTGCTTTTAACAATTTAATTTCTTTCCTAGTGTGCTAATATAACACCCTCAACTTAGTACTCCCTCTTGAACCTTCTTGAACCCCTTTCGTGTAAAAGGTTTTACCTTTTTATTAATTAAAATGTTATGGAATAACTAGTGTATTAAAAGATCGAAAAGTGGAACTTTTGCATGAAAATATATAGACCCGTGCGACCTATGGTCTCCATCCAAGTCGTATAACTCACTAGAAATGTTATGGCCTATAATTTGGGAGGCTTTTGTGTGACCGTTGTATTATTTAAATCTCCAAGCTTTTTATTTCTGGTACTACCACCCTTATGCATGAGGGTTGTAGGTTTGGTGTTAACATATTTCATATATTAATTCTTATCTAAAATTACTAGTAAGTGGATACTAAAGACTGAATGAGAGCCTTGAGATGAGAGTTTGAATTAACTAGCAAATGGGCTGGCACATAGATTCCCTTAACCTTGAGGTGGAATTCTTAGGAATAGACAATAAAGGTATTTAAAGGCTTGAGGTGACACCATTTATAGGTGTGCACTAAAGTCATGGGATTTGATGTGCAATCTCAATAAACATTGAAATGGGTAACACTCTTGTGTTCCTGCCACGTCTAATGGAAACGGGCCCTTGTCATTTAAAGATGTTATTTGTGTAAATTGCCAAGTCAGACTATCTTGGGAGATTTTATCTCTGTTTATCAATATACGAGTTTCGGGTACTATCATTTTATCTAAGTGTTTCTGAATGTTTGGTTTACTGATTTCAAGTATAATTGTTAGAACTTACTTGGTGTAAGCCTAACACTTTTCTTTGAATGTCGTGTATATCAGGTTTGTTTAGTAGCGGATATGAGGCTCCAAGAGTTGACGTCGGTACAGTCTAAGAGCATCGAGATGTCTTCATTTTGGGACATTTGTAAGGCACCGTTCGACTTTTGAGGATTAGCAACACCCGATTGTAGTCTAGTTCAATTTAGAATTAGAATAATAGATTGTTAACTTTAATCCTATCGTTGTTAGTTATTATCGTCCATACTTTCCCGGTTATAGGAATAAATTTCTTAATTGTCTATTAAATCGCAAGGTTTTTCTAAGTTCCCTTTCTAAACAAATTAGGGGTGTTACAGCTAAGTTTGTAATTCCAAGGTATATTGGTCATTTTGTGATCATTGATCGGGTTAGCGAGGAAGCATACAAGTTAGATCTTCTAAAAGAGTTGATTTTAGTAAAATTTTGATTCGATCTTTTTCTTGAAAGTCAATGGAGTGCAAATGACTTATGGCACGACCTTAGCCGCGTGGTAGGCACGTAATTCTGAACAAAAAGGACTTCCATTATATTTTTGGAATTCAAAATCAACATGAGGACAAAGTAAAAGAAACGATGGATGAAAAGAAGAAGGTTACAGAGTCCTTGGAATTGGTTTCAGAAAAGAAGCAAAAATCTAGTTTTAAATACTCAAGGTCCTTTTCTTCAAGGAACACTATTGAAATCCTTGAGATCAATTCAGATACAGGGTTAGAGGACAGTGATTCAGATCTTGAAGTTAAAAACCTGGCATAAAATTTGGCTCTACTCACAAAGGCATTTAACAAAAGTTTTTCTAAGAAACCTTACTTTTATAGACCATGTTCTGACAAGTACAAGAAGAGTACCGTCTTCAGAAAATTCAAGTATGAAGACAAAAAGAAGGAGAAGAAATAAGAGAAAGGGAAGGAAAAAGAAAAGGAAGAGGAGGAAGAAGAACTTATCATATGCTTAAACTATGGAAATCCAAGACACTTTGCAAGAAGTGCAAATATGAGAAAATTGAGAACTCAAATTATTATACCAAGAAGCTTCAACTTGCAAAGAATAAAGAACAAGGACAGAGTCTCATGGCAGAACAGGAGACTTGTCTTGATGAGTCAACATCTTCAGATAAAGAAATTGCAAATTACTGCATGATGGCATCTTTGAGCAAGTCTGAGTCCAAGAATGGATCCTCATCTCATTGTGAAGCAGAATCTGAGGTACAAAACTCTCTAAAATCTTGATTAACAGATTTAGATTTGAATCTTGAAAAGATGAATTATGAATTTCATGTAGTTTAGAAAAGATTAAAAGCTGAAAGAATATTGGTTAACAAGTTCAAATTTGAAAAAAAAAAATCAAAGTTACATTTAAAATATTTGAAATAGAGAGAGGATTTTTAAAAGGAAATTTTTTTTAACTGCAAAGATATCTGTTTTAGAAGAACATTATGAAAAAGTTGGAGATGAAAACAAAAAAAATAGGATAAAATATGATTTTCTTTCTAAGGAGATAATTGATCTTTTAAGAAGATCAAGCAGCTTGAAGACTTGAACTTCAAAAGAAAATAGACTGGACAAACTCTAAATTTACCAACTAGTAGTCTAAAGGATACCAAATTTTATAATCCAAAAATGGGACTTAGTTTGAATAAGCATATTGTTTTATTAAAAAAAATGCCCCGGCAAATTTATATGATTTTTCAAAAATGGGTGTTTACAGATCTGATGAAAAATGTTCAAAACCATGTATGAAAAGTGAAATTCTGGTAGCAAGGATACCTATTAGTGAATCCTTTTTTAAGTCTAAGTCTTCTATATTAGGTTTTGAAAACAAAGGAAAAGAGAAAGTTAAATAATGT
This sequence comes from Cynara cardunculus var. scolymus, assembly GCF_001531365.2. Taxonomy (NCBI): domain Eukaryota; kingdom Viridiplantae; phylum Streptophyta; class Magnoliopsida; order Asterales; family Asteraceae; genus Cynara; species Cynara cardunculus. The sequence goes on from NC_037532.1 coordinate 12,465,992, forward strand.
GCTAATCCTGAATGTTGTGATAAGATGTCTGATAGCACTGATCAGACTTGTGAAAGCACTGATCAACTTAAGTATAATAATATGGCTTTTGATTATTCTGATTTGAACTAATGTTACAGAAATAAAAATCCATATTAGTCATATAAAGATTATGATGTTCCTTTGCAAAATTTTAAATCTAAGTACAAGTCTGATAGTTTAAAAGATTTGAAATATGAAACATCTTGTTCAAATAATGAATCTTCATGTCACAGTTTTGAACAATGTAATCAGGCATCTGACTCCAAATATGATAAGTCTGAATCTAAATTCCAAATGGAGTCAGATAAGTTAAGTGACAAATTTGAATCTTCTATTCAGATCATAGTTTACTTGAAACTTCTTATACTCAGAAATTTTTGATACATATGAGTTAGTATATTCAAACTTGAAAACACTCTAAGTTAGTACTTTCACACTTAAGAAACTTCCGAGGCAATACATTCAATGATTTCTTTCAAATCTAAGATATCAAGTTAAACTAACTCTGAATTAGTAAATTCAGATTTTGTCCAGTATAGTTCATAACTCTGATTCATCATTTCTCTGAAGTAGTTGATTTTATTTATCTTTTTGAAATTTAAAGCATACTTACATAATATGATAATTCTTTCTTGAGATCTGAGTTATTATGTCAAAGGGAGCATATTCTGTTATTATTAGCTAAACTTGTGTTTTAAGCTTAATCTTAGGGGGAGATAAGTCTGATTAACCCAATGCTAACTATAACTCTGAATGCACGAAATATGAATTATCATTGGTCTGAATGTATGTTATCTCTGGAATTCTAAGTCACTTAGAAGAAGGACAACTTCAAAGTTGATAAATTGTTTTTCAAAATGTTCAAACCACTTCTCTGAATCCAAAAAAAATTTATGATTATAAAAAGTTGGATTTTAAACTATTTTTTTGATGATCAAGCACATTGAGACGAACTTAAAGTCTGGACTTAAAGGTTCAAACATTAGCCTCTTCTAGTCTAGATGTCTAACTCCTTTGTTCTAGAGTTATGACTTGGCAAATCCTAAGATTTTTTTTGGATATTCTCGTATGGATTAATTATTTCTAAAAAATTTAATCATCCTTGCCATATGTCATATTCTTATTTGACCATACATTGCCACGTCTCTAAAAAGTAAAAATCCTTTCAGTTGTAGTTCGGTCGTTTGAGATCTAATTTCGGCTTAATCATCATTAATCTTAACTTTATTGACAATGTCACTCTATAAACAAACTCTTCGCATTTTCTTGTATCTGATAAAGGATTAAATGGAACTTAATCCTCATTTACCAAACTTTTTGAAACCTAAGATACTAAGAGATACTTTGAGCAATCTGAGCGAATTCAAGCTCCGTGTGTGATAACTTTCATCGTAATCGTGTGTTATTTCATTCAATTGAGATGGAGAAATCCCTAAGGAGTCAATACCTTTATGAATCTCAATGCTCAAAGAGAACCTGAAGTTGCAAAAGTTATGATGGAACCTAATGTTGAACCTGAATACAACTCTGAAACTGATTCTAACTACAATCTTTCTCAGTCACAACCTGATGTATCTGAGAGTCTTGTTCCTAGTGTATTTACCTAATCTTTCAGTGACTGTTATAATTCAAGAAGACAAAACTCACATCACAGATTCTTCAACACTGTCGAAGACAAAAGTTGAATATTAGAAACTAGCAAGTTTGTAATCTGAAGCGGTATTCAATGATAACAAGCTTGTCTACGTATGTGTGAAGTCTGCACAAGATTCATCAAACACTGAAGAGACCTTTCAACATCATCCCATTATTCAGTAATCAAATGAATCTTGCTTGGCAAGATTGTTTTTGTCTTGTCCTCCCACACACTGTTTGTCCAATATTGATCAATCTTCATATGAATTCTTCAACTCAATAATGGCAGAATGTTTATCATGAAAGAATATTAGAAGGAGTAGAGAGAGAAAGTCAAGATCTACAAATATGGTAACCCTTTCAATACATATCAGATATTACAAATGAAAATCCTACTCTAAATTTACAAAGCCAATACCCTTTATATAGGGACAAACAAAGTAAACAAGGTCAAAGTCAAATAGTCTAAGAAAAGTCAAACACGGTGACTTCATACAATTATAAACAAAATCAACTTTCAAGACAAATACAAATTTACACTGATTTTCAGTCCTAACATTCTCCCACTTTGTATTCAGACTTGAAAGAAGTTCCGCGCTTTGAGTCCCATTTGAACTTTGAAGCATTAAACACACAATGTCTTCTTCAAAAGAATTCTTCAACTTGAGATCTTCAAGCAATCATTTATTGAGAAAGATCTTCTAACATTCTCCCCCTCGAATGTCGAACCGCGATGATGTTCTCTTTTTGACAATGTAGAACAGAAACAATAACGAACAAATTTTAAACATTCTCCCCAATAATGAATTTCTTCAGATAAGATCACAAGCATTCTTTTACGACGCGAAATCTCTAACAGTAAACTGTTGAAATGATGATCTTCACATTCAACAACTCTCAGATATTGTAGCATCGAAATAATCTAAGTATAATACAGTACGGAGCCACTTCGTTGACTCTAACGTGCTTACCTACTTTATGAAAGAAGACTGTTCACATAAGGCCAAAAGCCTGGAAAATCTTAACAAAGGACAATTTTTCATCCAAAAGCTTGACACGTTGCCCTGTAGCCTCTAAATTGCATTTAATGCAATGGGTATAAATAGCTGAGTGGTTCCCCTCTGAGTTATCATCTTCTTCACTAAGAACTGACCCAAGAAGTTACTTCTCTCACTACTCTTTGTCTAAAGAGAAAGACCCACTTTAACAAGTGAAGAGCACATTCATTCTTACTTTGTTTCTTGTAGCAAATCTCTTCTCATTGCTATTTGTAATCTTGTGTGTATCTTGAATTGTTTAGATAAGTTCTTTACCTTATCTCATCTGCAAACAATATGTAAAAATTTTATTGATCTTCTTTATCAATATATAATTTTTTAAAGTCAAAGTTTCTATGTTTGTATTCATCCCCCCTTCTACAAACTGTTTACCTATAAACTCTTATAGATCTGGTTGGGACCAACAATTCCATTCTTCGGGTACTAGTAAGATGTATCACGATCTTCGACAATTTTATTGGTGGCTAGGTATGAAGAAAGATATTGCATGGTACATGGAACAATGTTTGACTTGTCTGCAAGTTAAGGTGGAACATCAAAGACCCTACAGTAATCTGCAATCGTTAGATATTCTTGTTTGGAAAGGAAATCACATCATGATGGACTTTATGTTGTCGAAAGCACCAAAAGATTTCAATGCGATTGGGGTTATAGTAGTCGACTCTCAAAATCCGCTCATTTCTTACCGATCAAAGATACGTATATGATAGAAAGGTTAGCAAAATTGTATATCGACAAAAAGGTAACTCGGCACAGTGTGCCACTATCGATAATTTCGAATAAGGACAGTCGGTGTACCACTATGTTTTGGAAAAGTTTTCAGAGAGAACTGGGATCATAGATAAAGTCAAGTACATCTTATCATCCACAAACTGATAGACAGAATGAACGAACGATCTAAACACTCAGAGACATGTTGCATACTTGTATTATTAACTCTGGAGATTCATGGGAAGGGCATTTATCTTTAACTGAATTTTCTTACAACAAAAGTTATCACTCCAGTATTCAAGCGGCACATTTTGAGGTTCTTGATGATAGAAAGTGTCGAACACCTTTATGTTGGAATGAAATGGGAGAGAAATCACTGATGAAATATGTCGTCGATAATTTTCGTCAGTGAAATTGAGCTTTCTAGTAGTGTAATCAAAATTAGAGTCAAACAAATTATATAAAAAATAAGAAATTTATTCTCTATAATATGACATTCATATTATAATATCTTATTCTTCTGTTTATTTGTGTTTTCTTTAGCTTGTTTATTGTTCCCATTTGAGCCTACATTGATGTTCAAATGAGAATAACATAAAAGCAGTGAATTAAGAATGATGAAACAACGGATTAAAAAGTAAAATGTTATATATATGTCAAATTAAATAGAATAAAGTGCCTGTCTTTAGACAGGGGCGGACCCACTCTATACTATACGGTAGCACGGGCAACCACTTCGTTCATCCGTCAAAGTCTAAAAACTTATAGGGTCATGAAAGGTATCACATTATCATTTTGTTGTGTGCAACTGTATATATTTTGAAAACCCAACAATGACCCAAGTTTTTCTTGGTAGAGTTGATTTAAATGGTTTTTTCCTAACCCTTATGTAGGTTCAAATCATATTTGGATTATTTTCTTAGTTTTTAATTTTTAACTTAAGATTTATTATGTTTCTCAAAATAAATCATTAAAAGATTCGAATACGATAACTCATATGAAAATTAAAGATTAAACCAACAATTGAGAATTTTGCAAAAAAAAATATCTATATTTTTATTTATTTTAGTTAAATGATGTCTATCATATAAAAGAATTCTTAGGCCAACCTTTGATGAGTTTTTCTTTTGGGAACAAACGAATGGATGTATAGATAGGTAGGAGTAACAAAAAGTAGAATGATTTTGTTGGGGTTAGAAAACAGTGGAGACAAGTAGCCATGTGATTTTAGAATTTATTATTCCACAATAATTATTTCCTAACTTTTTACGCTAATTAATTCTTCACACTTGAAGATGGCAGGAATATAATAAGCAATTCCTAACCAATGGCTATTTGTCTATATATATATATATATATATATATATATATATATATATATATATATATATATATATATTTAATTTTTAAAAACCATATAAATTAATTTCAACTAATAGAAAATTTTTGGTTTTTTAATTAATTTTAATCATTAAAGATTTAATAGTCATTTATATTATTATTTTTATTAATATTGGAAGGTATTAAATTTTGTTAATTTTGAAAACATAAGAAAGGCCAGATTTTCTGGATAACCTCCCAGAGGATCATCCTCTTGTGATTGCATACCTTAATCATATTAAGGAACAGAAGGCCAAAGAATCTTTGGCAGCTTCGCATTCATATGCTAATATTAGCAAGGAAGACTCTTCCAACTCTCAGTTTCATGAAACTGGTGAAAAAGAAGTAATACTTCTCATAGAAGAAAAAGATCTTCAATGGAAGGATAATCCTGATTTTATTCTTCAAAGATATCTTAATAAGACATCTTTTATTCATGGCTCTTTACGCCAACGCCAATTCTATGAAGGCTTACTTATTTCTACAAAATCYGTAGAAATTACTCACCATTCTTCTAATAGTAGGGATGAGATTAATGGCAATTTCAATTTTTCAAAACTTGTCATTAAAAAGATTATATCTTTTGAAGAATGGGGTTTTTCTCCTCTTGCTGAAAGAGAATGGTTTTCTCCAAGCCATAAGTGTAATTTCAAATTCAATTACTGGGACTATGTCCAAGGCTTATCTAAAGTTCTACTTTATGATAATGAGAACAAAAGACATTCTTGGTTCTTAAAAATTTGTGAAAATTGTTTCCATTCTCCAATTCCAAATTGGTTCTTCTCATGGTGGAAAAATTTTGGAACTGATTCTTCCATTTTTCCTGATCACATGAAATCTTTTATAAAAGATTGGATGTTATATTCTCCAGCAGTCAATGACTGTAAAAATCTCTATCAAATCGATAGYAGTAATATTTGCCTTTTCTTTATAGAATTTGGCATTCCATGGATTTGGAAATGGAAGCCAATATTTGGCTATGATCATAATATGATCCCATGTCTTAAACGACAAGGACTCTCTAAATATTGGGAGAAATTAGATCGAGCTTGTCCGAAATCCTCTATTCTGGAAGGAGCTGATCTTTATGATGCAATTGAGAAGAAAATCCAGATCTATAAGAAGGAATTCGAAGATCGTCAGCAAAGGAACGTTAGCCAGGAGATTCCCAGTCCGTTCCATCAATTTTCCCAGAAATATGCTGGCACCCTCTCCAAAGATGAGATGGTTGATCTCTTTATAGAGAATATGAAGAAGGATCTTCAACAAAACTTTTCTCACCATTCAGACAGTTCGATGAACTCAGACATGCAGCAAGATGCGCAAAGTCAAGAAGGCTCCGAAGAGCTWGTCATCTCCATTGATGAGGCCCTTGAAACGCTCAAAGATTCAATCAAGCACAGTAAGTAACTTTTGACATTTTTGTCAAAGATTCTTTTGCTTTCGGTGTATTAGTAGCCGACAACTTTTATAAAGTTGCTTTTTCTTTTTGAAAAAGAATACTTTGCTTTTATAAAGCACTTTTCTTTTTAGCTGTCATAGCCAGCTGTCCTTAATAGGACTTTCTTTTCTTGTATAAATAAGGGAGGCCTGTCTCTCTTTAGTCTCAGAGTTTTCATTAGGCAGTCTTAAGTTTTCATATTTTCTCTCTTCCAGTATTGTAATCAGTGTGCAAATAAAGAAATAAGACGAACAAGCTTGCCGACAGTGGTATAAGCTTTTTGTAAGTTCCTTGTTCCTCTCTCCTTTTTCTTCCAGTTTATCGCCGCCTTCATGGCCGGCTAAATTAGGACAATGAGTTAAAACATCTTTTGATTTGATATTTCAATAGATTTACATGGAATGGTTTATATGTTTTGATTTAGTAAAAATTCTTCTGAACAGATGAGTTTATCTCTGAGA
>NC_037532.1:12473238-12476126 GCF_001531365.2 Cynara cardunculus var. scolymus
GAGATGGAAGAAATCTTAATTGGCAACAATCCTTAATTGGAATGATCCAATCGAGTCTGGCTCATGGTCCAGTTTATTTTGATGTTTATCCTAATTTAAGTTTATCTTTAACTGATGTTAATATTCTTGATGCTTTAACATTAAATGTTAAAACCCATGGTTATAACTATGCTGCAGGAACATAAGTTTTCTGTATTTGTTATAGAATCTATTTCAAACCCTTATTCACTCTTAACCCCAGATGTAAAAGAGTTGATAAGGATATTAATGAAACAATTCTGATAAAAACCAATTTTAATAGAWCTAAGATTCAAACCAGAAGATCTATCAAATGGGATGAAATAGTCTTCCCAGAAGGATGGTTTCTTGCTAGAAATATTCCTAGGCAGCCAATTATTCAGAGTGATTTTAGTAATATCACTCAGACAGACGATGGAACTGTCTATGTTCAATTTGATGATCCTCGTAACATTCCTTATACCGAGACAAGACCTCTTTTAAGGTCACATTCTTTATCTCATGGAACCCATAGCTTTATTTCTCCTTTCGGAAACAGAGCTAGTCAGCCTTCTCGGGCTTCGACTTCTTATATAAGAGATACTCAGACTCATTTGCCTGAATCAGAAGAGCATATTGAATCCTCTTCCCAACAACCTATAGATGAACTAAAAGTTCATAGGAATGGCATTGTCCATGACAATCCAGTTGGAAATGACCAATAGCACAAGTATCACAAAGAGAAGATTTTGAATCTTCAGAGTCAGAAGATAGAAAAGAGTCATCTGCTTCAATGTCATCATCAGAATTTTGAAAATTTAGGAAGATGTTTAAAAGAGAATCCTTTGTACTCTGATCAATATTTAAATTATTGATCTTCTTCTTTGTCCAACAATTTGTTGAAGAATGGCCAATCTTGCCACAATTTTGGCAAACAATCTTGTTTTTCTTAAAGCCCTGAAAATTTGAATTTTTGAAAGACTTTTTATGTTTAGAAAACTCAGGCTTTTTAGAGCTATCAGCTCTAGTAGAATTTGGTAAATCTTTATCAAAAGATTTTCTTTTAAAACGTCGTTTATGATGACGATGATTTGAAAAATCTCGATCGCGAGTTTTATGGTATTTTCTTTTAGGTTTCTTATAAGGAACCTCCATACCAAATTGGTCACAGAAATCACCAAGTTGTTTTCTTTCAAGCAGATTCTGCTTTCTGATTTGCTGTTTTATCTTCAAATCATTGCAAAGAGAAAGACCTTCTGCAATACAAGTGCTGATCAGCTGACCATAAGTATAATCATCATAGTTAACAGAAATGTCATCTTTTTTAAGAATCTTACGGACTCTTTCAGCAAAAAGATGAGGAAGGCCATCAATAAACTTGGCTTTCCAATGACTATTATTACAGTCTTTTAGTTCAAAGATACGGGAAAGAAAAGTATCTTTATACCATCTGAACTCAGTGAGAGTCTTACAACGAAGATTACTGATAAGGGTTCGAATATTTTCACAATTATCAGAGAACCTACCAGTAAAATGCTCTATAAGAGTAAGGACTAAAGGATAGACAACATTTGTTGTCTCTTCACCATTTTCATTCTTAACAGAGTTAAGAATTTGATCTTTTTGGGCAAGGGGAATGTAATTATCCCACCAGCCTTTTAATTGACCAGTAAAACCTGCAATAATCATTTTGGCAATAGCTTTATCATTATTGCCAGTGTTTTTACACACCGTACTATACATRAACATGCGATGAGCCATATTATAAATATGCTTATCAGTAAAACCATCAAGGCTCCATTCATAGATACATTTACCATTATAACTATTATTAATAATGTACTCCTGTTCTTCATGAAGAACATCCATAGGAGTAGGACGATTATAATAATATTTATTGAGATTAGGAGTCTTGGCCCATTTCATTTTATGAATTTGGCCATCAATAAGCTCAGGATGAGGAGACTCAGACTGGGAGTCTTGATTAAGCATAGAAATAGAGGGTGGTTTGGTAATATGTAAATGAGAAAGCTTTAAATCAAGCTGTTTCATAAACTCCTCAGAAGGGGATTTGAGTTTAAAATCTTTTATTTCAGGAGGAGGCTAAATAGTATTGGAAGTTAAAATAACCTTTTCAGAAAAAGAGGGAATATCAGCTGGAGTAACAATTTGGTTTTGCTGATTTGTCTCGATTTGAGAAATCTTTTGTAAGATTAAGGAAATATTATCCTCTATGGAAAAAAGCTGTTCTCCAAGAATTTTTAACATAAGATTTGAATAATTCTGTTTTTCAAGTAATTCGTTAATATGTAACGAAGTAGCAGTAAGAGTATTATCTTTGATAAGATTTGAAAAAACAGAGAATCGAAATGAAGAATTATTGTTTTTCATTAGAAAAGGAGATTGAGGGGGATAAATGGTAGATTTAATATCTCCATTAAGAAGTTGATAATCCCTTTGAATAACATTTATAAAATGTTTYAYATGAGTATGAAAAAACCAAGGAATAAATGAGAATGTCTCATTTTCCTTAGTACAGAATTCATAGAATTCAGCAGAGAAATTAGCAATTTCTTCTTTTGAAAAATTTTCAATATACCAAGCCCGAAAAGGAGCCCATTTTGGATTACCATAATAATCGTTGCAGACAAGCTGTCTAGCAGGAGAACCATGAGTAAAATCTATTTTTCCCTCACTAGTGACCCAACTTCTAGAAGAATCAAAATTCATTAAAAACTTTAGAGGTTAAAGTCAGACATGGTCTCTCCAAACCTATGAGGTTGTCTGGTGCTAAGATCATTTCCAACTGGATTGTCATGGACAATGCCATTCCTATGAACTTTTAGTTCATCTATAGGTTGTTGGGAAGAGGATTCAATATGCTCTTCTGA
>NC_037532.1:12478018-12487366 GCF_001531365.2 Cynara cardunculus var. scolymus
CTAAAATCACTCTGAATAATTGGCTGCCTAGGAATATTTCTAGCAAGAAACCATCCTTCTGGGAAGACTATTTCATCCCATTTGATAGATCTTCTGGTTTGAATCTTAGWTCTATTAAAATTGGTTTYTATCAGAATTGTTTCATTAATATCCTTATCAACTCTTTTACATCTGGGGTTAAGAGTGAATAAGGGTTTGAAATAGATTCTATAACAAATACAGAAAACTTATGTTCCTGCAGCATAGTTATAACCATGGGTTTTAACATTTAATGTTAAAGCATCAAGAATATTAACATCAGTTAAAGATAAACTTAAATAATATTGGAAGGTATTAAATTTTGTTAATTTTGAAAACATAAGAAAGGAAACGTTTAATATGGTAGGAGTTAAATCTTTTTCTTAATTTAGTTTTTTCACAATAAATATGTTTTATTTATTTTCACGATTATACTAATTAATAAAATGAATTTTAAAATCAGTTATTGTTTGATCTTATCAACAATTATTGATGAAATTGTTTCAAATCTTTATTTTTTTTGGGTGATCTTGTTCCCTTAATGGTTATTAATTTGTATAGTATGGTAGATGCAGTAACTTAATGAAACGTGTTCAGATATCAAAACTTTTATCGATGAAATTGTTGCATAATTTATAGGATACAAAATATTTTCTATTATAAAAAGGACACTAATTTAATTGAAAAAAGGACATTAATTTAATGAAACTTGTTCAGATTTCGAAAATTTTATGAATGAACTTGTTGCATAATATAATTTTTTTGGATAATCTTGTTTCCTTGTTTCCTATAAGTTTTGAAACGTAAAAATGATTAATGGAAGCAAACAGTGAAACCATAAAAATGCATGACGACAGCTACTGTTTTATATAATGGTTCATATAATGTGTAAAGTGCTATAGTTGTGAAACAGGTTCATATAATGGTTATTGTAATGGTTGATAGGTTAATGTTAAGAAAATGGTGTGTACTTGGCAAACAGTGAAACCATTTCATAATAAGATTGAAACGGATCCATGTACTTAAAACATGAAAATGACAGATGTCTCCTCTAGCAATAGGTTGATTTGTGTATTGATGAAACGGTGAAACCAATTCATTCATGGAATGTAATGGTAAAAAAAAAATTGTTTTATTATTCAAAAGGTTTCATTATGTTAACTTGATTATAGTGTGTTTTATGTTTCAAAGTTTATTACGATAAACTAATTTCGTCAGTCTTTACTTTGATCTATTTTTATGATGGATGTTATTTTGCTTATAATATTTGAACATAAAATGAAAATACTTTTAGCAAACCTATAATTTTCAAGATTATTCTAACATTTTTTGTTAGAATCTTTGGAAGTATAAGATAATATATATAGTTTTTAAAACGATGATTTTGTTTCATTAATATTAGGATATACATGATCTTGTTGTCTCGGTTATAGATTTGATGTTTTACATTTTTGCCCTTTTTCAATTAAAAAATAAACTTTTTTTTATTTCCTAATATAAATTAATCTAAGTTTGACCATTGATCAAGAAAATGGATGGATGAGATTGGTTTGTAAGGTTTTCACAAATGAGAGTGGTTTTCATTTGATTCCTCATATATATATATATATATATATATATATATATATATATATATATAAGATTGAGTTTGGGTGAGAAAGAAGTTATGGTGAAAAGCATAAGAAAATATCTACACATTTGATCAATTTTCTATTTGAATATCAACACTAATAATATACACCGAGATGCACCAGATCAATTCCCTTCTAAAGGGCAATTCGTAGATGAGCATAAGATTAAAAGTAATCAAGGGTTCAAATCTCTTTTTACGTTTCTCATTATAATTTCTCTTCTCACACGACCCTTCGTCTGCATATACATACATACATACATACATACATACATACATACATACATACATACATACATACATACATGTGTACGTATGGTGAGAAAGATCATTGTAAAAAAGGAAGTTATATTGAGAAGCGTAATAAGATATCTAAACCCTTGATGTAATTTATATGTAATAATAAGATATTTTAATTTTTAATTAATTGATAATCATCTTTTATATTTCATTAGTTTGTTGTATTATTAATTTTCACTCGTTTACTTTCTCATATATACATTATTTGATGGTAGCATATAAAAAAACATACATTTTCATAAAATATATTTGACTATTTTAAATAAAAAAATCATCACATCGGGAAAACAAAATATAGTAAATATAAAAATAATTGTAATTAAAAATAACCCGAAAACACCAAAAAATCATTTCACACAATAAAATAATACAATACTGCTAAAGTAAAATAAATCTAGTGTGGTTTAACAATGTGAAAGCAAAAAAAAAAACAGTTGGTGTAGAATGTGATGTGAGAGTGAAATACAAGTTCTAAACTGAAGCGTTTAGAAGCTAAATGTAGTGCAGGTCTGAACTTAGGTATTCTGAAACTAAATAATGAAGGTATCACTAAAGTGTCTTTCATATTGTGAAACAACATAATATCGCTAATGTGAAACAACAAAGTGTTGTTTCAAAGGTGAAATAATGTAGTATTGTTTCAAAATTTGAAAACAAAAAAAAACAAAAGTTGGCGTGAAATATGATGTGAAACATTAAAGTGTTATTTCATAATATGAAAGAACACAATATTGCTAATGTGAAATAATGTAGAGTTGCTTCACATGGTGAAACGATGTAGTGTTGTTTCACATGGTGAGGCAACATAGTGTTGCTTCACATGGTGAGACAATGAAGTGTTACTTCATATGGTGAAATAATATAGTGTTGTTTCACATCATGAAACATAACGAAGTGTTATTTCACAATGTGAAAAGAAACAAAAAATAATGTGAAATATGATGTGGCATACTAAACTATTGTTTCACAAAGTGAATAACATAAGAGCAAATCATTTCTATTGTTTCATGTAAAAATTGCAGTTATTAAAAAAACTTAAAAAGCCATACTGAAAATCGTGTCAAATTAAATAAAAATAATTTTTTTTATTTTAACTTTTTGATTGGAAAGTTTCTTGTAATAAAATATTTTTGATTTAAGATTTTAATATTATTAATATAATTTTGATTTAAAAAGCAAATAGTGTTTAATCTAATTTAAATTATATAATTTCAATAAGAGATAAAAAAAGGAAGAGATATTACTTTTATGTCCTTTTAGGAGTAGTGTTTGTGTGTAAAAGACCCCATATATGCAACACATCATCTCCTAACTCTCACCATTGATTAACTTGATTGTGGTTGAAATTGGTTTTTTATATTTTTCAAACCTTTTTGTGGTTTTCATTTGATTTGTATCATATAAGAGTAATATTTGTGTTAAAATAGGAGTTAGAGTAAGAAACATAAGAAAGGATCTGGACCTATGATCACTTTCAATCTCAACCCCATCCCATGAATTACAATTGATACGAGAATTCATGCGGTGCATCTCGATGCATCTCGGTGATGTTGACGTTCAATTAGGATGATCCAAGGCTGGAGATCTCTTTCAATCCTTCTCACCATAACTTCTATTATGATCGGAACTTAACCCTATATATATATATATATATATATAGGGGTACCTTCAAATGAAAACCGTGCATTTCTAAGAAACCGTGTAAACCAATTTCGACCAATAGGATTTTTTTTTCTAATTAAACTTAATCAATAAGGGTATTTCGGTCATTTACAATATTTTCTATTAAATATAGAAGTTATTAATAAATCTTAATTAAGGAAACGTAATAAAAAAAATTGTATAAATGGTAACATTTAAATATTTAATTATATTAAAATATTAAAAATTTGGATTTCATATATTGTCATGAGTTATAATCAGGAAACGTGTCTTGATGAAACAATTGAATTATAGAATGAAATCATTAAAACGTAGATGAACAAAAAAAAATCCACAAAAAGAAACAGGTTTCATGAACGTGAAACCGGTTCATGTTGCAAAGAAATTAGGTGAACCGAAACATTTTTATGGTGAACCCGTTGCATTGATGGTGTAGTTAATCATTTTTTTTATGAGAAGCAAAATGAAACCGGTGCATTTTGAAAAAAATTATGAAAAGGAAAATGAAACAGGTTTCATGAACGTGAAACCGGTTCATGTTGCAAATAAATTAGGTGAACCAAAACATTTTTATGGTGAAACCGTTGCATTGATGGTGTAATTGATACATTTTGTTGATGAAAATGAAAAATGAAACCGATGCATTTTGAAAATAAATTATGAAAAGAAAAATGAAACAGGGTTCATGAACGTGAAACCGGGTCTTGTTGAAAATAAATTATGTGAACCGAAACATTTTCATGGTGAACCCGTTGCATTGATGGTGTAGTTGAGTCATTTTGTATTTCGCTCGTCATGAACGAAGTGCATAATGAAACGGGGAAATGATTTTAATCTGCTACATAATCTTGAAGATTGTAACCTGCTCCAGAATCTTCAAAATTGTAAGGACTAAAGGAATGATTTCATCAAATCGGTGGTGAAATAAGAAAATTATTGTACATGAAATAGTTTTCATGAAAGTGAAACTGGTTCATGGCAGTATTGAATCTGATAAGTTAAATGGTTGCATAAGTGAAACAATTTCATGTTGTATTATAAACTTTTATGAAGTCAGTAATCGATGAAAAATTTTCGTTATCTAAATGTAACGGATCCATCTACCAGTATAATGAGAATTACGAAATATGATCAGTATTACATACATTAATCTGTTGATTAAATTTTGAAACCAATTTCGTTCATATAATGTAATTCAAAATTTAAAACGATTCACTCCATATAATTGAATATTGTGTGTTATATTCATTTTTTTTATATGTTTTATTGATGGATGTGATTTAAAGTTAAAAATAATATATTGCTTTAAAAAATGAAAATAGTGTCATTAATATCGAGAAGGATGTTACCAAATGTTAAATTTTGTTTACCATTTTTGCCYTTACTGTTGAAATAAAATAAAATTTTAATATATATATTTTTTTAATTTACTAAAATAAAGTAAACTAATCTTGGTCATTGATCAAGAAAATGGATGGATGAGATTGGTTTATACGGTTTACACAAATGGGACAGGTTTTTATTTGAACGCTCCTCTTTCTCTCTCTCTCTCTCTATATATATATATATAGAGAGAGAGAGAGAGAGAGAGAGATAGATAGAGCTAGGTTCTTTTGTTACTTAATTTTTAGTGTTAACTATGTTAACCTAGTGGACCAATAAGATTTATTGTTTGCGATAGGTTTCAATAATGTAGTGATTATGGGATGGAGGACATAAGGGTAAATTATATATACATGTAAGTTACATTTTGTATTAATTAATGAGCGGTTACAATTTGATAGTTGTTTGATTGTAGGGATTATGATGAATTATTCAAATTACACAATGTATTATCATTAAATAAAATTAATCTTGATGAAATTGTTAATTTTGAGTGAACAAATCATAAGTAAATATTTTTGAAAATGTGAATATTAATATACACATTGGGTAAATTTTTAATCAGAAGTAAACATTTTTGAAACGTATTGTTAATGTTGTTTCCAGTGATATGAACGGTATGGAGAAAAATATCATGAAATCACCGATAAACATATTTTTATAAGGGTACAATGTTCATTGTCTGTTAATATATGAAAATGTGGAATAGTCAAGTGAACTTATGTGAACATTGTTCAAATATTAATGAACATAATCACATTGTTCATAAGTGAACCTATGTTCATATGGGGAGAGATGTCCATGTGTATATTAATGTTCATAATGATGGAGATTTTTTTATTAATGACGGAGATTTTTTTGAAAATGACAATGGATTAATGTTCATATGAACACTAATGTCATTAATGGGCAATTACAAACTTATGCATTTTTTTTCCCAATAATTCTCTTGTTTATTTATGTTCATCTTAGATGATAATGTATTATATTTATCAATTATTACAAAATTGTCATTATAATTGCCATCCATTGATTCACAATATGAATGATTGTAACGGGTTTGCAAAGTTAATACTATAAATTGGGTTAACAAAAAAATCTACTCCTATATATATATATGAAAGAGATTTTTTTACAAACTCAACTACCAGTAAAAATTACACAAACAAATTAATTGAGATATACTTATGGAAACGATGAGTTTATGTATTATGATTTTCAATATTTATGAAAGATTATTAGAGTTCATTAATTATGATCAATGTTTTATATTATAAAACAATCGATATAATCATTAAATCAAATATTCGTTAATGAATGTTTGAGATTGGTATGTATAGTTTGTACTAATGGTTGGGTTTGTAAATGGAACCATCTAGGGGAGAGTTCATTTGTAAAAAAATTCCATTATGAATTAAAGACCAAGGTTGAACACACGTCACGCGTCCCGGGTTGTCCAGATTCATTATCATGTGTCTCCATTTATCATGAATAATGAACTTGAGCATTCATGAACTATTCATAATGAATTATACAACATTCATGATCCATGATGAATTGATAGACTATTTATGATGAATGGTAACATAACTCATGACGAATAACTCGTTGTTGTATGGGATCGGAACACATAGTGAGTTCTCCTTTATCCCCCAGTTCACAACGGAACTTAGATCTTCAATCAAACCTACCACACACACACACACACACACACACACACACACACACATATATATATATATATATCAAGGTTCTAAATGGCTTAAGACATGACGTGGCGCTGAGGTCAAGCCTCAATTCTTACACATCATGGCGGATACACGACATTTTTGAAGGCATGACATAAAGAGACAAACTTATATGTCATATATATAATTACATACATATATATATATATATATATATACACACACACATTTGTGTTTTCTATCTAATATTCAACGAAATAATGATATTAAAAGAATTTACATTCATATAAGAACATTCATATGTATATTAGATTATATAAAAAGTCTATAATCAAATAATCAAAACATAACTTCGAAGGATATTACAATTATACGTTTTAACTGTGAGTACGTGATGTGTGAATCCATAAAACTGTAACTGATGTGATTAGGTAATCTGTAAAAGTATAAAATCTAAAATAAAAAGTGGAAAAACAGAAAAGCTAAAGAAATTTAACAAAAATGAAAAAAAAGTCGTGTCTCGTAAAAAACGCATGTCTGTGCGTCATGCGTTACACAAACGCTATAGGTCTTATTGTCACACATCTTACGTCATGACATGTCTTTTATAACTGTGATATATATATATATATATATATATGTGTGTGTGTGTGTGTGTGTGTGTGTGTGTGTGTTAGAGGGACCTTCCTTTGAGAACTTATGAAATTGTGATAAACTTGAGAACTAGTGCATCATATACTATTTCATATAATTTTGTTCTCATCTAAAACTAGGATTTAGAATAACGATCCACATTTATTTGTTTTACAATGTTTATGTTTTACATGTATTTGTTTTACAATTTGATCTTTTTAGCATGTTTGAAACAAAAGTTTTACATTATGAACAGCATACATACGAAGCAAACACATTGTAAAACAAAGATATGTTCATCAATTTATCAAATATTATTTTTAAATGAGAAAAATCATATAAAAATAATATTTTAAGATAAAAATTCTCAGAATTATATCTCAAATAGTTAACTCCACCCCTTATACATATTAATCATACACACATGGTGTCCTTATGGCGACTTGGGGTAAAAAGGAAGAGAGAGGGATGACCCTTTTTCTTTTTTTATTACAATTTATGGAATATTATATGATGGTTATATATTTTATAAAAAGGTGAAATAGAAGTAGACAATAAAAGTAACTCCAAAACATGGAAAAAGAGGTATTATTCCAAAACTTTTGCCTTGACAACATAAAAATAAATAAATAAATGATATTTCATTATCATAATTGAAGTAATAATCCTCGGATTCATCTTTTTTTTTATATAAAGAAATCTCCGTCTTTGCAACAGTAATGTGTTTCATTGGTTGTTGCCTAATCTAAGAGGGGATAACTAATGCATTCCATCTACTGAACAAGACCTTAGATGTACTGCATTTAGAGTGTTCAAAAACCTGACCAACCTAATGCGTATATATGTTAAGTAAATGTGAACACATATATATAAATTGAGAAAAGTAGTTGAATCACTACAATAAAATTGGGTTTATAGGACACCTCCAATCTCTAAGCGTCCTAATAAACCGTTTTATAGGACTTAATTTATAAGACCAAAATACAAATCGTTCTATCTAAAATGTGTTGTAATAAGTTTATATGACGTTTTTGGGCGTCTTAACAAGTTTTTTAGAACATTTTTAATACAAAGTGTTGCATTAGCAACTTTATAGGACACTTTTTATAAAGTGTCCTATAAACTCAATTTTTTATAAGACACTTGTTCTTATAGAACATTTTTTCAAATAGTGTCCTATGAAGTTGCTGATGAGACGTTTTATATTAAAAGTGTTCTAAAAAAACTTATTACGGCGTCAAAAAATGTCATATAAACTTATTACAAAGCCTTTAGATATGACACTTTATTTTTTTGGTCCTATAAAGAGGTCTATTAAGACATTTAGAAATTGGGGGTGTCCTATAAACCCAATTTTGTTGTAGTGAATGTGATATACTTAATGAGTATGAATAAGTTGTACGAGAAGAACAATGATAGAAAATGAATTATGAGTAGAGAAAACAACATATTCATGATTACAAAAATAGAAGAATATTTTTGATATACCTAATGATCCACCCAAACAACCCGTACGATTTGGGTTGGGTTGCACTTTAATTCGAATTAGGTTAAGAATTTTAAAATCACAAACATTGAATTAAATTATTCAAATTTCATCAACTCAAAAAACCAACCAATAAGCACCCCTATCGTACACATCTACACCCTCACACACTCATGATTACTACATGAAGGGAAAATCAGATGCATTTTGTATAAACTTTTAAAAAAATACTTCAAAAAAGGAATGACTTGTAATTCATTCGTTGGTTTACTGATTATACCTTTGTAGTATCTAAAGACGAATATGATACCCACAAAATTACAAATGCATGTAATGAAAGAATGTGTACATATACAAACACAAGGTTTTTACCCTGTATCCATCCCCAATCCCAATTGATTTTCTTAGAAAATGACCCTCATATTATATATATATATATATATATATATATATACTAGAAGAGTACTCGCGCAATGCAGCGAGATACATCATGTTTTTAATATTTCATTTTATTATTTATCTCAGTCGATGTTATAATATGACTTTAT
>NC_037532.1:12489051-12491201 GCF_001531365.2 Cynara cardunculus var. scolymus
TAAGAGTTTTAAGAGTTTAAGAGTTTTTAAGAGTTTTAGCCAAATGCATTATAATATAGTATATATATATATATATATATATATATATATATATATCCTATGTAGTTTTTGACACATTATATCAATATTAATGAGATATGTGGAATCTTTTTGTATTACTCATTAAAAGAGTCTCTAAAGAAATAAATGAGATCCTAATATATAAAGAGATTTTAAAAAAAATTATGTAGCTTATGTCAAACTTTAACAAGTAACAACCCTTTAAAAGGGTTTTCCATTAGCCCGATGAAGACATTTGATCAAGTCCGTTATAGTTGAATAAATCTCAATGTGACTGCAAAAAGTTGACAAAATCATAGAACGTTACAAATGATGTTATTATCCACGTATAAAACTACCCCTTCAATGGAAATGCCAAGAGGTATGGGAAAACGGTTATCTGGTACAAGTACATTTTATAATCAATAATTGTTTAAATTTAATCATAAAACAAGTAAATAGTGTTAGAATATTTGAAACCGTCTTGAATATTTCTCTAATAAAGCAGAAAGATTTCAACATATATATATAGAGATTTTGATGGCCTATTTTTAGTCAATGGGAGACTTCAACAAATACAATTATATTTTATACCATTCAAATGTAGCCTCTAGACCTAGCTAAGGTTTAAATCTTAATGATATATGCTACGAAGTTACAAATAAATATAATGATACCCGTGTTTAAACTTTATCAAGAGAAAAAGAATCATAAATCATGAATATATCAATAGATATTTGGTTATGAATTAACAAATGTACTCAAAACAACTAGATTATTTCATAACCAAATCAACAAGTTTAAGGAAATCATATACAATTAAACATGATTATTTTATACAGTTTAAATTGAAAATCAAGATATATGATCGTTACATATTTTTTATTCAATAACTAATAAGGTGTCCGTGCGATGTCGCGGTGTGCATCTCGATTTAAAACCATGAACTTAAAATGTCAGTCATTTTTCATTTTTGTTTCTTTTTTTTTCCATCCTGATGCTAGTTGTATACCTGTACAATAGTCCATGTGAGACTGCAACACGTCCTTTAAAAAGTAGGCTAGGCAATACCACCAAGAACTATACGAATGTGTTGAGTCTCTAGGTGGTGCTAGACACCAGTTCTGATACCATTTGAGGGGAAAGTATCCATTCCTACCTTTCGACTCTATCGTCAAAATAGTCCATGCAGAGAGGAAAGTTTCTACATGTATATATATTTGTAATATCATGTCTAATAGACATGAAACTCCATTTTTTATGTATTATTATTTAAAAGGTAAAAAACCAAGGGTAGGACTATGTTGAATTATAAGATCACCCATACTACCACTTAATTGTTTTGTCATAGGGGAAAAAATTGTGTTACTTAATAAAAGGTTATGTTTTATTGTATGTAATTGTATTTCTTAAAATAAACTTATGAAAGAATTTTGTGATGGTTGACTTCATCCAAGTTGCTTGATTATAGTTTTTTGTTCAAAAGGATGAGGAATCGAATCCCGCAACTTACATTCATTTGCAACAGTTTCTTATTAAGGGTGTGTTTGGGATTGCTTATTTAAAACAACTTATGTTTTTTTATTAAAAAAAATACTTATCAACCTATTATAAGTCAAAAGGGTTTAACTTCTTCAAAAACTTCTTATCACCGGTTTGGCATCGGTATAAATTGTTTATCCAAACACTCAAAAGTGCTTATTACCATTGTTACACCGGAATAAGTCAAAAAATTGTTTTTACAAGCAATCTCAAACACCTTCTAAGACTGGTAATCCCCATAAACAGAGTCACTCTCAACATCTCTTTAGCTTTTAATATTGGGTCTTTATAGCTTTTTTGAAAATATTGAGAAAAATAAAATAAAAATTATTGAACTTATGATTTTTCCTTGAAAATACTAGCAATTAATATGTTTAACGAATATTAAAGAATGCAAAATGTAGCAAACTAATCTACACAAAAACTCCATTAACCTATTTAAAAAAAACTAAATAAAATATTTTAATTATACCAAGCCTTAAGATTTCTTTTAAACTTGATTTTGAATGCACAAGTTTAAATATTTATTTATTTGAATGAAAAGCATTTTATAAATTAAATTAAATATT
>NC_037532.1:12491586-12508409 GCF_001531365.2 Cynara cardunculus var. scolymus
GAAAGCATAAACCTCACTCAAATACTACTCTTTAATAGAAGTAATGGCAGTAGGTGGAAAGGTGGCTTTGATGGTACTGTTCTGCTTGATGGTAGCAACTGCACCACCGTACACGGCGGAGGGAGCGATGACCTGCCAGATGGTGGTGAGTAGCCTAACCCCGTGTGCTTCCTACCTCACAAGAGGAGGTCCAGTGCCAGCCTCATGCTGCAGTGGGATAACCTCTCTCTACAAGGCTGCAACAACCACCACCGACCGCCAGACGGCTTGCCGGTGCATGGAACAAGCCGCCGGAATGGTCCCTGGAATCGATCTTAATAACGCCGGTAGCCTTCCGGGGAAATGCGGTGTCAAGATCCCCTACAAGATCAGCCCTACTACCGACTGCTCCAAGTAATCATACTTTCTAAATATAACACATTAATATATATATATATATATATATATATATATATATATGATAATCGAGAAGAAGCACAAATAGGTTATAAATTATAACGCTGAGAAGCGATATAAAAATATTTGTTTTTTATATAAAAAATTATGATTTTAACTATTGTTTTCACGTATATGTTTTTTTAAGTATATAATATTTATATACAACAAATACAACAAATAAACTCACATACCCTTCTTATATTTAGTGATGATTGAACCCTTGACCTCCAAAGAAGCCATAGGCTACAATACCGTTTGGTCAAAGACCCTTTGGTATATTCACATATATGATTGTGTTCATATGGTGAAAAAAACGAAAAAAACACGTAAAATATTTCAGGATGTGAAATAAATGAATGTGAAACTATCGCATTGTGAAACAAATATATATGAAATAATACCTTAAACATTTCTAGCATTTGATGAAAAAATCATGGAAAATATGTTTTTTTAACCGATTCTCACACGTTTATAACCTTTTTTTTTGTTCTCATTTGATTTAACTCATATATATCCCGAGGAACCAATGCAATCATGTGTTATTTTACGTTTTTCTTTTTCATATAAGGTTAATATTTAAGGTATTGATATATATATATATATATATATATATATTTGTTTTACAATTGTCAAACTTTTTTACGTGTTTGTGTAACAAAAAAAACGTATATGAAACGAGCAAATTGTGAAATAAATATATGTTAATCAATACTTTAAATGATAATCTTAGAAAAAATAATATGAAACAAATATACGTTAATCAATACTTTAAACCATAATCTTAAAAAAAATCATATGAAAGAAGAACTTATAATAAAAGCTTCAACTAGTATATGAGGTTTTCATTTAAATATGTATATACATTTATTTGAAACGAACGAATTTTTTAACTACAAGTGCATAAATCTGGTTACCAAGTTGATTGCAATACCTAATATACTTTATATATCATTAAAATGACTATAATAAATATTATAGTAATTGATGGTGTGTTATATATAATATAATTAATACAGACAATGTATCAGTTTACGTGCATCTCAACTGATTTCAAAATTTTGTGATTACCATACCTCTAAATACAAATCACAAAGTTTTGTGGATATAATCATGGGTGTATAAACCAGTTTACGACTTTGCATGCATCTCAACTGATTTCACGAAACTTTTTTACATTTGTTATATATCGTATGGCTGTTTTTGTTATATGTTATGATAAAATGTGATATATCATGTTACGATACAGAAATATTTATGCATCTGATTTAAAACATGTTACAGGGTGCAATGAATATAGAAATGTAGATGTGAGCAAAGCAGGATGTAGAAGCCACAATATAACGGTGAATAAGGATGCAGATGATCCAATACTCGTGTCTCCTGCTAGTTTACTCTTAGCATATCCATGCTATGGTAGCTCCCATTTTGTATGTCTGTTATCGTTGGTTGTACTAGGTGCTTGCTTTTATCGTCTTTAATGAATATGTCCCTTTTTCGACGTTCATTTGTTGTTTACAACTACTTTTTTCGCTTATAACGGCTTTATTCTTAGACCTAAACCAATTATCTCAATAACTAAATCCTTAGGTAGCTCAACCGGTCAAGTCTTGAGTTTCTTTCCCACTAGTCACTGATTCGAATATCTTCAGTATCATCAGAGGTTTACTGATTCTAAATTTCAAGACCATAAAATTAATCAAGATGTACACATATAACCTAAACATCTATTGTTATAAAGAAACGTCTCAACGACATTTTAAAGTAAAAGAAAGAAAACCTATCAAAGATGGTATAATTTTGCTAAGCATCATATATGGTTAATATATTGTTAACAATTGCTTAAAAAAATATTATTAACAATAAAAAGAATATAAACCACAAAGGAAAAGACAATAATACAAACAGATATTTCCAAAATTCTTACAAGGAAAAATTTCATTAAAATAAGAACTCAAACATATATCATATATATGTTCAATGCCATTAAAAGAGTATATTCAACCTTAACATGTTAACATATATTAATAAATTATTAACATGCATAAATGCAAGTAAACATACCTCACAAGTTTAACCCTTTTATTTTATTAATCTGGATATCCAACCTGTTATGTAAATTGATTAATCCCGGAATGACCACCTGTTTTGTAGATAGCATGCACAAATTTAACTTTTGTTAATTAACATTAGTGTTTCACATATCTTGTGTTGTGTGATGACTCAAATCTATGTTAAAAATAATGTGATATTTGTTTTTATTGAATATTTTCTAAAATTTAAGTTTCATAAATAAATAGAGAATCATTTTCATGTCAAAGTTGGATAATCACAATAACACCATAATTCAAGAAATTTAAATACTCAAATCTTATTATATCATTTAAACCTCTACCATCTTTTTTTTTCTTTATTAACCTGGATATCTAACCTGCTATACGAACCAACTAATCTCAGTGCGACCACCTGCTTTGTGGGTAGTTTGGAGTTATCGCATTTGAACTTACATGGCCACAAGGGTATTTTTATTTATTCTTGGATTTGAGCCTGAGATCTCCAGACACTTTTGACATTTGGAGCCTAAGCTCAAATCAATCACGCACCACCTTTGTGGTTGAGATTTTTTTACTTATTCATCAGGTAACCGGTTATCTCAGATGATGTGGTAAATTTAAAAAAAAATGAATATTCTAATATTTTTAACGAAAATATATTTTCAAAAATAAAAGGTTAAACAAACCTTAATCCCAATACACCCTGATGCCTGTATCATCTTCATCTTTAATGCACTACTAAATGAAATACTTTTGTCTACGAACTTTTCCCTGATAAATTTATTCCTAAAGGGTAATTTCTCACAAAATCGTCACAGAAGTTGGTAGGTAAATTGTTGATGGGTAATTCAAATAAGTGATAAATTAGCTAGGGATTCTTTGGATAATCCACTGGTATTTTCTTGAAAAACTTTAGATTCTACCAAACCATTGGTATTTTATGCGTAATCCATGGATAATTACGGAAGGAAATTTCTGTTGATGATTTTGGTGGGTAAAAGTCATTTGTTTTGTAGTGATACCCTTTCTGTTCTGGCAGCTGTTATAAATACCCACGCTAACTAAGACAACTGTGAATCGTCCCATTAATCTTGGGCAACAACCCTACCCATCTCCACCTTTCTGCACGCCAACTCTCTCCACACCACCTCCACCCATTTCAAAATGCAATATATATTGAGAGAAAAAACCAACTCGTTTTTTTATGGAGGGATACCATTAGAAAAATAAAAATCAACTCCCTCCACACCACCTATACTAATTTCTTGTACATCCACACATTCAAGAGAAAAAACCAATCAGGGAGGTGGATGATCCTCGTCAAAGAAAGAAGGGAGGGTGAAGGTGTAGTAGAACGAAAAAATAGTCGCCAGAGAAGTATATACTCGCCGTTAGGAAACTGAGAGTTAAGTAGACCTATCCGGTAGGAAGCCGGAAGTTGAGGAGCCAGAGGGTGGGAGTACATATCAACTTACGTTTTTTTTTTCTTTTTGTAAGAAGTAATTTATGTTTGTAGAACTAATTTAAACATGTTATTTTAATTCTCGTTTTAAAAAGAACACATCAATTTCAACAGTTCCACATCATCATTTATAGGTTGGTTATTAGGTAAATGAGTCCTTTGAATAAATGAAAAGTTTGTCTTAAACCCTAAAATGCATGATTTGGGAGTTGGTTTCCCAAAAAAAGAATAATGGCAAAGTTGATTCCATTTTAATGCGATTTTCTCATTGTTTTAATTTTTCCTTTTAAAAACTCAAAACAATGAGAAAATCTATTTAGACAAATCCTATTCAAACAATCTTTTACATCATTCTTGGTAGGTTTTCCTTGTATGTATATATACTAACGTGTGCACCGCTCGTTTCGCGGTGACGAAATGTTTTTGATATAAATACATAACTACGGTAGCTAGGATGAGATGTAATTTATGAGTTGTTGCCTGTTTGAGATGTTGTAATACAATTAAATATATATCACGGGTGTTTTGGATATAAATTATTTTGGTATACTAATACAATGAATGTCTAAGTGATGTTTTAGATGTAAAATATTTTGGTGAACATTAAATTATATAATCTGTAACAACTTGTAAATTTCACATAACAAATACCACAAATGTTATACATAACATGCCATATTGGGGCTACATATTGGGTCTCAGCTTACAAAGCTATAAAAACTGCCCGAAGGCTACTATAAAAGTTTTTCCATCAGTAAGTTTCATACTAGAAGATATAGCATCATAACCAAAATGTTAAAATTAGACTTCA
The DNA here is from genome assembly GCF_001531365.2 of Cynara cardunculus var. scolymus. NCBI lineage: Eukaryota > Viridiplantae > Streptophyta > Magnoliopsida > Asterales > Asteraceae > Cynara > Cynara cardunculus. The sequence goes on from NC_037532.1 coordinate 12,496,349, forward strand.
CAACATTCTTTAACAAGTTTCAGATATTAAACTGCAATTAACATCATTATACACTTTTCCTTTCCTCTCTATAAGTTGTTGTCCTGAAATGCATATTTTTTATAACAAAATGAGGATTAGATCATATGGTCTAGTGAAGAAATCTCTGCAAGTGCACATTATATTAAAACATTTCAAATCAACCTTTCAAAATATTCACCAGGTAATAAACTTTTCAAATAATATTATCCAACCACAAATAAGATAAATAATTGGTTCCATATCTCCTTCAATTACACATAGGTCCAAACGACTCAACCCTAACACATTGACCCAACTGGCTCAATCCCAGCACCATAGACACCTCTCTGTTACACACCCGTTGAGCTAACTGGCTCAACGCTAGCACCATATACACCTCCATGTTACACACCATTAGCCCAACTCGCTCAACACCGTCACCACAAACACCTCTTTATTACACATTTGTTGGCCCAACTGGCTCAACACTACCACCACATACACCTCTTCGTTACACATAATGTTGCTGATACACATTATACAGTAATCGGATAATCATACCCAATAACACATCCTTTCATAAGGAAATCATTTTCATATCATATGCATTTCAACTCAAAGGTTCATAATAAACTTTGATTTCCAGCAACATGTATTCAAATATCGTATCACAGTTAACGTTCGAAATAATAACCATTTCATAAGATTTGCATTTCAGTTTGAAAATGTTTATAAGAAAACTCATCTTGATTACAATATACGATGGTAAAAACTTTGATTGAACGATCGAAATCGAATGCGAATCCAACATCGAACACGTAACTGAATCAAAGAAGTACGGTTACAATCTGAATGGTTTAACCCAATCCAATGCTCTAAATAACCTCTAGGAAACCTAAACGATACCCTGAAACATGTTTTTCCTCAACTTAACCCACGAATCAAATATGAGAAGTAAAATAAGAAAATAATTCTTACCTTCAAACATAAGAAATAATGAAATTCTAAACCCTTTTTCTTGCTTCTCTCTCACTACCCAAGTCACTCCAAGAACACACACACGAAAAGAGATTTTGAAAGCAACTTTATCTACAAACCACAAGAGGTGGTGATTGTGGTGGGTATTTATATCACCAATTTTCAATTCAAACCCCCAACAATGAAAGCTTAACACGAACAACCCCTGCACCGTCAAACTTCCTAAGAAAATATAACTCTAATGGTATTACATAATCTTCCAATACAAAATGATTAGACAAGGTATATACGCAAAGAATTCTTGAACTCAAAACCCTATGGCCAAAAGATCCTTCTTTGAATCAAAAGATCCATACAAATATGGTCAAATTCACCTTCAAAAGTAAATCTAAAATGATTTTATGAAGAAAAAGACAATACAAAAGTATAAAAATCCAATAAAAACGTTGAAGACATAAATTAAAAAAAACTAGGCCAATAAATCGGAAAAAAAAAATGCCTCCTCATTGATGCAACTCTACTTACTTCAGCTCTTAAGTTACCCTATAGTTACTTAATGAAAAAACCTAACAACATCCTGATGATGGTTGCTTGGAATCTCGAATGTATCTGCCATGCTCTTGATTTTCAAGCGTAATATTAATGATGACTATTGAAGAATATGGATAGAGCGAGTATTTTTGTTATGAGTATGGTCCTCTTAACTCTAAGTTGACTATCTTCATTATGTGTCAATTTATCGCAATTGCATTTCTCTTGCAAACCGGAAAGTCATACAAAGTTTATGTTGTTCTTGTATTTAGTTAGTTACTCATTCGATTCCATAGTTACTTCATTGACGTCTCCTTGTTTTGCTCTTTTTATGCTTAAGAAAAGCCATTGACTAATTGAAACGGATTGTTTAGCTTAATGGTTATAATCCAATGCATGTTATGTAAATCTCAAGTTTGATCATCAAATGATCAACATATAGATGGTCATAAAATAAAATTGCAGTCAACTATGTTGGTAAGTTCAACATTTGAATATTATCTGCTAAGGCCATATACGGGCATGACTAGTTGGAACATAGAACTGTTAGTGTATATAGTCCATGTTGAATAGTAGTCTTGAAAATTTATCCTAGTATTAGATAGGTTTATTATATTTCCTTTTATCATTCTTTTTTCTCCTGTAATCTCACAGAAGTTGTCTGCCTCTTTGAAATATACCAAGCTTTTGGCTATCTCATTCTTGTTCTTGGTTAATGTTCTAATCAAACATATATAAATCATAACCTGGTATCATAGTTGTAGGCATGTGATTCTTGTTCCATGCCTTTCTGATTTATCTATCTTGTTTTTCTAAACCTTAGCCTTGGCCCTTTCTTTCAATACTCGAATCATCGATCCAGTCGGCATAAATCTGAACCATCTGTTTTAGTTGCTCAAATCCATAATCCATCAAGAATCAGGTATTTATCAATCATCTATTGTTCTTGAAGGCACATATCAGAGTCCCTTAACATTCAATTTTTTAGTCGCACAAATCCAAAAATCAACGTTTTGATGTCTTATGGCATCATCAGATGACAATCCATCTCAAGTCTCGAGGGCTTTAAGTTAGGTATGGTATGACTCCATCACTCAGAAGGGAGAAAAATAAAACTGATGTAGCTTTCACAACGGGATTAGATGATTGGGATTTGGGACATCAAAAATGCTAAGAATTTGGGATTCTTTAATGCCTAGACTACTACATAAATTCATTATCAATTATTGGGGTATACAACTACAATGGTAGTTTGGAATTTTCTTGCTAAACGATTTACAACAGCAGGTCTTTCTCATCAGTATCAATTGTGGTCTGCCTTTTAGTGCATATGACAACAAATGATCACTCTATCAGCTTCTATGTGTTAGAGTGCAAGTTGTGAGATCGGTTGAACTTGGCTGCTCCTTAGATTTTTGATGAGACGATTCGAAAGTTTTGTGCATATTTTAGTCAATTACACGTAATCAATGTATTGATGAGTCTTACTAACAGGTTTGAGAATGTTCGAGCATTGCTCCTATAAGACAACCTCTCCCTACTTTGGATGATGCTATTTCAGAGTTGCTAAGTGAATGAACCAGACTTCAACCTCGTTTACAAGAACCATCCAACACTATTCTTCACGTCTCTTCATTGAGTAACAGGGGTAAAGTTAATGATTCTAAACTTGCAGGAAAATGGAATACGAGTGAGTGATCTTTTTGTCACTCTACACCCCACTTGCTACTAAATTGTTCGGTGCGCTTTTGTAAGTGGTGTAATGTGAAGCATCCACGACTACATGGATATGACTGCTCAAAACATCTAAAGATTCTAATTCTCAATGACAATAGTTTTTTTCGAAGCCTATAGCAGGGTATATCACTTCCGAGATGTCCAAGTCTGAGACACACACCAATATTGTTGTTCCTAACAGGTACCTCATGGAGATTTAATGAGAAGGAATAAAGAGTTGATGGAATAACTCATGTCAGGTTAAATGGGTACAAATGAACTCACACCCTCTTCAGGTAACATTTGGTTATTTGATGCAGGTTGTTGCAATCATATGACCCCACACTCAGACATATTTGTTAATAAACAACCACCACAGTCTTTTCCATTTGTCAATACAGTTAATGGAACTCTCTTACCAGTATCATTTAGTAGGCATGTTTTCACATCCCACTTATGTCTCCTTAATGCAGTCCATTTTCCCAATTTATCTCTTAGCCTTATATCTATTAGTCAGTTATGTGACTGTGGTCTGACTGTTGCCTTTTCTTCTTCTGGTTATGTTGTGTAAGATCCAAAGACCCATAAAAATTCTCCATTATGATAATGATATGGAATATAAGGAATCATCTATTCTATCCTTTTTGCATCAACAAGGTATTGTGCCTCAATACATGTCTAAGTATCTCTCAACCAAAGGTTGTGTTAAAAGAAAACATGACACATTCTCAATACCATTCATACTCTTTTTATATCGCCTAGTGTCCGGAACACTTTTGGGTGAAGCCGTCTTTACCGTTGTATGTACCATCAACCGACATCCCATACCCATTCTCCAATACAAATCTCCATACGATATCCTGTATGGTATGTTACTTCCCTATGACTTATTTACATTTAGGGTTGTGCATGTTTTGTCATGATACAACCTCATAAGCGTCTCAAACTAGAGCTTCTTTCTAGATTGTGTTGTTTATTAGGTATAGGCTTAAGCAAAAGGGTTATAGATGTTGGAATCCAATCTCTAAATGGCTTTGAATCTCTCGTCATGTCACCTTCTGGGAACACAAGATGTTCTCCTCACTCTCCAAATTTCAAACAACATCCTCCTTGAATGCTCCTTGCTTTACCGATCCATTTGTCTTTCTCGACTCACCTCAGTATGAGTCCCCATCTATCATTTATTCCCCCATTGAATCAACCATGCAATCTGAATCATCAACTTCTGTTTGTCTTGATCATAATCAACCATCTGTACCATCTCCAACATCTACTTTTAAGACATGTTTTTACTCCGAGGATCCAAGCACTGATCAACCATAACAACCACGAAGGTTAGATCCGGTAAGACATGTTCCCTTACATCTTATTTATTATCATTGTTATACTATTCTCTTATCTCATCATGAACCTACTTCTTATGAGGAAGCTTCCTCTAACCCACTTTGGCAGCAAGCGATGCCTGAAGAGCCTCAAGCTCTTCTAAAGGCTCAAACATGGGACATTGTTTCTCTTCCACTAGAGAAGTCACTTATTGGGTCTAAGTGGGTCCAAAAATTCAAGACCAAATTTGGTGGTTTAGTTGGTAGGTATAAATCCTATATTGTTGCTAAAGGCTTTAACCAAGAGTATGGGATTGTTTACATGGAAAAATTTGCACCTGTTACTCGAATTACATATGTTCGTAGTCTTCTTGCTATTGTAGCTATTTCGTCTTTGACCAATCTCTCAAATGAATTTAAAAATTCCTTCCTTAATGGTGAACTTGCTGAGAAAGTGTATATGCTACCACCTCTTGGAATAAACCATCCAACATGTCATGTTTGCAAGGTACAGAAAGCTCTATACGGTCTCAAACAAGCACCTCATGCTTGGTTTGAAAGTTTAGCACTGCTATCTTGTCTTTGGGCTTCTCATCTAGCCATTATGATTCACGCTTGTTTACTCTCACCACTAAGGCTGACACTATTTTTTTCTTCTATATGTAGATGACATGATTATTACTGGGAGTGACAGTGCAGATATTACTAATCTCACATAATCTCTCAGCTCTTATTTTTAGATGAAGGATTTTAGCACACTACATTATTTTCTTGATTTTGAGGTTCTCTCCAACTACTCAAGGATCTATCTTTTCCAGACGAAATACATCTTAGATCTTTTATCTATAGCGGGTATTACGAATGCTAAGATAGCTTCTACACCTCTTGAACATAATCTACATCTCGCCCTAGGTGCTAACACATCATGTACAATAGATGTACTTGTGTATGGGACTTTGTTGATGTTCATCCCACCAGAACTTCCACCCAATCCTTGATCATTCCTAGAAGGAATGTTTATAGGTGTTGAGACAGATTGACACACAATCTGTGTGGGTAAGTCACAAAGACTTGTGCAAGTGTTTGAAAGAAAAGCAGTTTGAGGTTCTGCATTAGGCTCAAATAGAGATGGACCCTCACACACAATATGCAAGAAAGGAATGTGAGGAGGGGACATGTGTTCCTCTATTTCATCATTGAATTCCTCCAAATGAGGAGCCAATGGTATATGAACTACTTGCTCCAAGAGTGTCATTGAAACACGTCCTTTTTGAGAAGGAGGTGAGTGTTAGGGTGGGGTTATATCAATTTGTGGCATGGGCTCAATGCATGTTTCAATATCTCCCACCAAGAAGTGTGGAGATATAGGAGATGTGGGTGTCCGGCTTTTTGTTGATGGGGTAAGGTCATCTTTTTCTTTTGACCCTGATCTCACAGCCTCTCTTTGAATTTTATCTTCGCTACCTTCACTCTCCTTTATATTTTCCCTCTCAGCACTCTAAGCAGACTCACCCTTCTGGATATCCTCCCCAACCCTTACATGTTTTGACCCCTCACTTCTCATCCTAGTGGGTTTGCTTCTTGTGTAGGGTCTTCTGGTTCTGGCAGTCCCATTGAAGCACAATAGTCTACTAACACCTCATTATCATACCGAATGTATGCCCTTAACTCCATGGGGGGCATGTGATTTGTAAAAGCAGAAAGAGGGATAATAGATAACCTAAGGGAGTCCATGATTAAGTGTAGAGCTATCTCATCCTCTTCTCTACTTGGTATCCTTGATTCCAAGTACATAGTCCCTTTGACACAATGTTAAAGGAATCTTTGAGAAGTAATGTAGCCAGGGGGCTTTGCCATGTATCCCTTTATTTCTTCCATGAACAGGGAGGCATAATCATAGTGCATGTTTTAATGCCATCCCATGGAAGATCTTCAGAGTTGTCCTTAAGGCCTGGTCCAGACTTGATGCCTTAGCAGATAGGCACCTGTTGACACAAGAGAAAAGGTAGTACCATACAGGAGGTAGAGCCTTCCTTTAAAGCTGCTCAAGAAGGGAAGGACATCCTTGTAGCCCAAGGAGATGAAATCTTGAATCATTTTTGTCTTGAGTGGGCAGTTCATCAAAGTTAGACTTGCCTAGTACTTCATATTTTCCAGGTAGAGACAACATCTTTCTCATAAGATCCAGATTTAGTGAGAAAGAGTACCCTCCCACCATTGAAACCAGTTCTTCTTCATCTTCATCACAGGAAAGGTATTTCCACCATTGTTGTAGTATTGAAGGGGCACGTCATACCTTTTAGTGAACATACATTTGAGAGGATGGGCTTTCAGCATTTCAATCACAATTTGGTGACTTGGCTTGAACTTCCCAGACTTGAGGTTCAAAGCACAGTTTTTCTTTTTGATTACCTCATACTCAAACTCTAGTACGACAACCTTTCTTAGGTCAGGCACCTGGTTACTCTAGACATGGCAGTAGTGGCATGGGGTGATTTCAACAACATTACCTACTTCCCCTTGTGATTCAGCAGGTACAGGGTATCTGGAGCAAGTTGTGGGTTTTTAGGTTGGTGTTCTTCTTCATTTGGGTTCGCAACATGGGCTAGGGCATCATCTGCAGTGTGGAAATATGAGACGTTTTGTGCCAAAAGAAGAGACACATGTTGATTCAAAGATACTTCAATGTTTCCAACCATGATTGAAGTACCCCGGTTGACCTCATTGTTAGATTTTAACGAGGAGGATGGTTCGAAGCATGTTTTGGTGGTGTGTATGGATTTCTGGACGTTTGAGTGTGAGTGAGCCATTTTGCGATTGAAGAGGGTTTGAAAGATCGAAGACAGGTTACTGAAAGCACCAAAAGTTTTTGATGCGATTTGGGTTATAGTAGGTCGAGTCTCAAAATCCGCTCATTTCTTACCAATCAAAAAACGTATATGATGGAAAGGTTAGCAAAATTGTATATTGAAGAAGTGGTAACTCGGCACAATGTGCCACTATCGAAAATTTCGAATAGAGACAGTCGGTGTACCTCTATGTTTTAGAAAAAAAATTCATACAACAAAAGTTTATCACTCCAGTATTCAAGCGACACCCTTTGAGGTTCTTAATGACAGAAAGTGTACAACACTTTTGTGTTGGAACGAAGTGGGAGATAAATCATCGATGAAAATATGTTGTCGACGATTGTCATTAGTGATACTCAGTTTTCTAGTAATATAATCAAAATTAGAGTCAAACAAATTATACAAAAAAATAAAAAAATTATTCTCTTTGATATGACATTCATATTATAATATTTTCTTCGTTTTCTTGTGTTTCTTTTCAGCCTGTTTATTATTTCCATTTCAGCCTACATAGATGTTCAAATGAGAACAACATAAAAGCAGTGAATTAAGAATGATGAAACAACATATTAAAAAATAAAATGTTATATAAATGTCAAATTAAATAGAATAAAATGCTCGTCTTTAGACAGGGGTGGACCCACTCTATACTATATGGTAGCACGGCCAACCACTTCGTTCCTCCGTCAAAGTCTAAAACCATATAGGGTCATGAAAGGTGTCATATTATCATTTTCTTATGTGCAACCATATATGTTTTGAAAATACAACAATGACACGAGTTTCCCTTGGTAGATATGGTTTGTATGGTTCTTTTCCCACCATTTACATAGATTCGAATCATGTTTTTAGTTTTTAGTTTTTAACTTCAGATTTATTGTGTTTATGAAATAAAAAATCATTAAAAGACTCAAATACGAGACCTCGTATATGAAAATTAAAGATTTAACCAATAGCTGACGGTTTTGCAAAAAAATATCTACATCTTTATTTATTAGAGTTAAATAAAGAATTCTTAAGTGAGGCTTTGGTGAGTGAGAGAGAGAGAAATTAACGAACGAACAAACGAATGGATGCATACATAGGTAGGAGTAACATGAGTACGATGTTAATTTATTCTTTTCGGGTTATAAAGTAGCCATGTGATTTTGGAATTTATCATTCCACAATAATTATTTACTAACTTTTTACGCTAATTTATTTATCACACTTAAAGATGGCAGGTATATAATAATCAATTCCTAACCAATGGCTATTTGTCCCCATAAAATATATATATATATATATATATATATGTATATATAGGATTGAATTTCTATGAGAAAAGAAATTATAGTGAGAAACGTAATTAAATATCTACATCTTCGATCAACTTTCTAATTGAATGTTAACATTAATGACGTGCACCAAGATTCACCAAATCAATTCTCTTCTAAAACCTAATTCATGGATGAGCATGAGATTAAAAGTGATAAAATGTTCAAATCTCTTCTTACGCTTCTCATCGTAACTTCTCTTCTCATACGATCCTTCGTTTGTATGTACACACACACACACACACACATATATATATATATATGATGAGAAGGATTATGTGATAAGGGAAGTTACAATGAGAAGCGCAAGAAACTGCTAGTACTAGTACATCTGAGAATTCTTAATTAGTCGTAACAAGGTAGCCGTACTGGAAGATGCGGCTGGATCACCTCCGGCGAAAGCACCCTGGTGGACCGACAGTGACACTGAGAGACGAAATCTAGGGGAGCGAAGGGAATTGATCTGGTGCATCTCGGTGCACCTCATTAATATTGACATTCAATTAGGATTAATCCAAGGATGAAGATCTCTTCTTATGTTTCTCACTATAATTTCTCTTCTCACTGGAATCCAACCTTATATATATATATATATATATATATATATATATAAGTGGAGGTTCAAACGAGAACACCTCCATTTTAGAAGAACGTGAGAACACCCTTATCACATGTGATAATATGTGAGGGGACCATGTGATGTGCGGACGACGTGTTCTACGACTTAGGCTGCGCCAAAGGTTGTCTGTATCTATGATTTAGCATCACATGTGATGGTCTTGATGAATTATAGTATCATTGCAACAACAACCTTATCACATGTGATAATACTTGTGAGGGGGCTTAGTGGTGTAAGGGTGACTTGGCCCGCAACCAAGATCGCATTGAAAATCGCCGCGTCTCTGATTTAATATCACAAATGTCATATGTGATGAAATAATAGTATCACATGTGATTGTCTATAATAAAAGAGTGTTCTCTCGCATTCTCGTAAAATAAAGGTGTTCTCGTTTGAACTCTTCCCTATATATATAATTACACACACATATGTATATGGTTGAGCATCATGAGTGTCAATCATAATCATTATTTGAATTTAATATACGACAATGAAAGACAATGATATTATTGTGATATTTTTTAAATTTGAAACTAAATTATTAGATAAATGGAAAATTGAAAGGGATGTTATAGGCATTTGACATCCAATCCATACTCAATAATGACGACTACCAAAATTATATTAACTAGTGCTCGACACCGTGCGTTGCACGTTAATCATAACACATATCAAGTGAAATATAAAAAATTGTGAACCACATCAATATCCCTATACTTTAAAACTGAAAATACTAAATTTTCATAGTGCATTTATAACCCTTCCAATATTTCAAGGCATTCGTTCTCGTTTCATATACTTTACTGTTTTTTAGTAATTTCTTTTCTCATTAATATGGATTAAGATTGAAGTCAAATTCAACCACAATTCACGATTTGAAAATATTAAATTCTAATTTGTCACATCAATATCTTATAGCATTATATATTAATTTAATTAATTAATTTATTTAACTTTTAATATAGATTTTTTTTGTAAAAAGAGGATTAACCAAAAATCCTATGTTAGGAGGGTCAGCCAAATAAGTTAAGCACCATGAGTTTAGATAATCATTCAAGGGAGTGAGCCCTATGAATTGCCACAGAGACACCTCAATCTTCCTTTAGATATCTATCATTCAGTGTTAATCTTTTATCTACCTATCAATATGGGATAGACAAAACTCAATCACAATTCATGATTAAAGAATACTCAATCTTAGGGTGTCACATTGATGGTTGTGGTTCTTACTTTTAAATATAGAAAGAGTAAATTATATATATAATTAATTTTTAATATCAATTAACCCTTCTTGCAAAAAGAGAGTTGGCTAAAATGAACCAACCCTATGTGTTCGGAGGGTCGGCCAAAATCTCTAACCATAGGTGTTAAGAGAATCAACCAAGAGGAACCAACATCATGAGTTGTGACAAAGGCATCTCGACTTCATTTTACATATCCAACATTTTTGTCAATCTTTCAACTCTCAATCAGTGTGGGATATATAAAACTCAATCACAATTCAAGATTGAAGAATATTCAATTATTAGGATGTCTCATCAACGGTTCCGCTTCTTACTTTCAAAAACCTATTAAAATTATCTCTTCAATTAATATTTAGTATAGATTAATTTTTCATAAAAATGGGTTGGCCAAAATGAGTCGACCGCATATGTTTAAAAGTTCAGTCAAAATGATCCAATCACGTGAGTTTAGAAAATTGCTCGTGAGTTTAGACAATTGCTCTAAACATTTAAAGATAAACATGACTTATATATCCAAATGAACCTTTTAATGTTCAAAGGGAATTCATATTTCTCTTATATACTTATTTTTCTCATTGATGTATCAATTTCCAATCAATGTGGATACCCAAAATCCATCCACAATGCGAGAAATGTAAAATATTTGGTATTAATGATATCACCTTATTATTTTATAGTTTTCTTTTGTATTGATATATTGATTTTTTTATATAGACAACTTTTTTGCAATAGAAGATTCGTCAAAATGAACAAACCCCATGAGTTTAGAGGGTTAGCCAATATGAACCAGTGATATGAGTTTATAGGATTAGTCAAGAGAACCCAACCCTGTGAGTTAAAATAAAGACACATTAACCACCTCTTATATATCTACCATCAATTGTCGATATTTCATCTCTCCATCAATATGGGATACACAAACTCAACCTCAATGCAAGAAATATATAATACTTAATCCTTAGGGTGGCACGTTATTTCTTGTGAATCTTACTTGTATATAGAGAGAGCCCTATATTTATAAAGATGACTTTTTTTGCAAACAAAGGGTTGGCCAAAATGAACCAACCCCATGAGTTTGGAGGGTTAGCCAACATGAGTTAATGATATGAGTTTATAGGATTAGCCAAGAGAATCAAACCCCATGAGTTAAAATAAAGACACATCAACCTCATCTCATATGTCAATCAAACCCCATCAATTGTCAATCTTTCATCTCTCCATCAATGTGAGATACACAAAACTCAATCACTATGCAAGAAATATAGAATACTTAATTCTTAGGGTGCCACATCACTTTTTGTGGATCTTACTTTTATATAGAAAGAAGATTGATACATATACATACATACATACATACATACATACATACATACATACATACATACATACATACATACATACATACATACATACATATACACAAACACATACACACACACACACACACATATATATATATATATATATATATATATATATATATATA
>NC_037532.1:12508859-12510280 GCF_001531365.2 Cynara cardunculus var. scolymus
AGGGCGGTTTTCATATGATCACTCCTCTATATATATATATTATATATATATATATTGATGATTGTAAAAACAATTTATTTTTATATAATAAGATTTGTTTTGCAAAAGAGAGTCATCAAAATAAGTTAGCTTTATGAGTTAAGCCTCTTGAGTTGATGCAATAAATTTCATCTTTTTTTATACACATCTCTTTATTCCAATCTTCAATCTTTCATCAAAGAGTGATATCTCAAACTCCACTACAATGCACCAACACTTCAATACTTAATTCTCATGATTCACCTAATTACCTCTTGGTTCTTCTTTTAATATATATATATATATATATATATATATATATATATGGAAGGGTTCAAATGAGAATCCATGTGATCTACGAGAATGCGAGAACAACCCAATAACCTCATATTGTGATAAAAAAATAAAATAAAAAGATTTTTAAAATTAAAATTGAAATTTAAAAAGATTCAAAAAATATTAAAATTAAAGGGTAATAATGGAAATGATATCATAAAATCTTTTAACACGATTACACGATCATGATTATCATTATCTAATAAACGGTTAAGAATTCAAGGAGAGTTAGAAGTCATAATATCAAATCGCAAAACAACAGTGATCGACCGTGATCGACCAAGAACACACAAACCCTAATCGATCAAGAACCCTAATCGATCAAAGAGAAACTATTGCATTCAACAATCGAACTGCAACAAGAAGTTTATTCAAGGTATCTTTCACAATTACTCGTTTTGAACATGTTTTTAATCGATTAGTTGTGATAATCATGTGATATCAATGTTACTCGACTTGATCATGGTTTCAATGGGTTATGTTAGACATTATCACAACGATTTCGGATGGTTTCGATAGGTTAGGATTAGACTAGGTGTGATAATCATGTGATTATCACACAATTATCACATTATCACTTATATCAACACGATTTGGTGTGATTTGGGTGTGATATAAGTGTGATAATCATGTGATTATCACAGAATTATCACAAGGATTCCGCTAGGCTAGGGTTAACTTAGAAAATCGACTATCGATTTGGTGTGATATGGGTGTGATAATCATGTGATATCACTATCATAACAGCGCACTCGATTTGATCATGGTTTTGATCGCTTAGAATTAGACAATCACACATTTATCACTCATGGTTTTGATAGGTTAGGATTAGACAATCACACATTTATCACAACGATTACTCATGGTTTCAATAGGTTAGAATTAGACAATCACACATTTATCACAACGATTACGGGCGAAATCCACTAAACGATTTGGTGTGATATGGGTGTGATAATCATRTGATATCACTATTATAACATCACTTGCGCACTCAATTTGATCATGATTTTGATCGGTTAGGGTTAGACAATCACACATTTATCACAACGATTACTCATGGTTTC
>NC_037532.1:12510751-12512485 GCF_001531365.2 Cynara cardunculus var. scolymus
AAACGTGCAGAAAAAAGGGATAATTATGACTAATTAAAATAAAATAAAAATTATAAAAATTACTTAATTACATTACTGCCCTTATTAATTTATTTATATTTAATATAAGTTAATTTATTAATTAAAAAAGTTTGAGGTTATTAGGTTGTTCTCGTAAATCGCAGAAGTTCTCATTTGAACCTCCATATATATATATATATATATATATATATATAAGATTTGTTTTAAAAAAATAGGGTCATCCAAATAAGATAACCTTATGACTCAAACCTCATGAGTTGACACAATATAAGATTTGTTTTAAAAAGATAGGGTCATCCAAATACGATAGCCTTATGAGTCAAGCCTCATGAGTTAAAACAATGACTTTCATCATTCTTTCTTATACACACCTCTTTATTTCAATCTTTCAATCTCTCATCAATGTGGGATATCTCAAACTCAACCACAATTCATCAACACTTAAATACTCAATTCTAATGATACCACCTCAATACTCTTGGTTCTTCTTTTAATTGATATATAGAACTTAATTACATTACTGCCCTTATTAATTTATTTATATTTAATATAAGTTAATTTATTAATTAAAAAAGTTTGAGGTTATTAGGTTGTTCTTGTAAATCGCAGAAGTTCTCATTTGAACCTCCACATATATATATATATATATATATATATATATATATATATATAAGATTTGTTTTAAAAAAATAGGGTCATCCAAATAAGATAACCTTATGACTCAAATCTCATGAGTTGACACAATATAAGATTTGTTTTAAAAAGATAGGGTCATCCAAATAAGATAGTCTTATGAGTCAAGCCTCATGAGTTAAAACAATGACTTTCATCATTCTTTCTTATACACACTTCTTTATTTCAATCTTTCAATCTCTCATCAATGTGGGATACCTCAAACTCAACCACAATTCATCAACACTTCAATACTCAATTCTCATGATACCACCTCAATACTCTTGGTTCTTCTTTTAATAGATATATAGATTATAATAAAGTTTTAAATCAAAATTTTTATATAGAAATGAACGTATTATTTTCTTTAGATTGACATGGGTATCATTAGTTCTTTTACAATTGTCTTAATAATTGCAATTTTACATTAAACAATAAAAATAATTTAACTTGTATGTTATTTCACCTTTATATAACAATACTTTAGTATTTCACATCACTTTTCATGTTCACTTGTGTTTATATTCACATGGTGAAACAACATTATATTGATTCACCATGTGAAATACCACTATACTGTTTCACCATATGAAACAACACTACAATGCTTCACCATTAGTAACATTATGTTGTTTCACAGTGTTTCATATCTCATTTCACTTCAACATTTGTTTTGTTTTATTTTCAATTTATGAAACAATACTACATTGTTTCACCTTGTGAAACAACAATTTATTGTTTAACGTTACCGACATTATGTTGTTTCTTAATATGAAAGAGAACACTTTAATGTTTCATGTTCACTTGCCCATAACGTTAATATCAAATTTGTTTTGTTTTCACATTGTTAAAAAACACTAAATTTGTTTTACTTTAGCGACATTGTACTATTTTATTGCGTGAAATAAAACTTTGGTGTTTTTAGGTGATGTTTTAATTTCATTTTTTTTTATATTTATTTTCTCATTTGATGTTTTATTATTTAAAATAATAAAATATATTTTATAAAATGTATATTTTTATCCTTAAATAATGTATATG
>NC_037532.1:12513040-12515268 GCF_001531365.2 Cynara cardunculus var. scolymus
AGATTGAATTAAAACAAAATAATAATTTATTCTAAATTTTGATATCTATAAAAAAAAGGGAAGTGGAAAATAATCAAGAAAAGAAAAAATTAACATTATCTCATTTCCTAATTATATATAGAATATTAATTAAGGCTGTTAGATTAGAGTAACTAGACGGTTGAGATTGATTCTCAAGGTTCTCAATTTTTTTGTGGTTTTAATTTTATTACCGTTCTATGTACATATATACATAGAACGGTAGAGAAGGTTTACTTTGCAAACTACATTATTTGTACAAACGTACAAATCTCATTCAAGCAATCATAATTTTTTATTTTGTTCATTTTTTTGTAATTATGAGAGGTTGATTAATAATTTTTATTGTAGATGATGTTAATCATGGATATTATCATCTTCATTATTTTAATTTAAAAAATATTACATGAAACAGTTTCATTAAAATTTCATTAAGTATGATATGAAACAATTTCATAACCATATATGAAACAACTTCATCAAAAAAAAGTATTATATAATACAATTTCACAAGATTAAACAATTTCATGAAAAAATTGCATAAGATTAAACAATGAAATCGACAGATAAGAGTGGTTTGCACGGTTTGTACAAATTGTGTGATTTGCATTTGATCGCTCATCTAGAACGATAATCAAATTAGAACCACAAAAGGTTGAGAATCATAAGAACCAATCTCAACCATCTAATCACTTTAATCTAACAACCTTAATTAATGTCCTTGTTGGTCCCGTGAGGGTCTACAAGAAGAGAAACAGTTTGTAGAAGGGGGAGATGAATACAAACACAATATTTTCAAATTTAAAATATATATATTGATAGAGAAGATCAATACAGATTTTACAAGATTGTTTGCGGAAAGATAAGGTAATAAAAACCTATCTAAACAATCGTTGGTTACACACAAAGTCTTAGCAAATACAAGAAAAGAAATTGCTGTAAGGAATATCCTTTACTTAAGCTAGAAAATGCTTGAAGTAAGAATTAGGGTTTAAGAGTGAGTTGCGTGCTATCTGCATGGAGAAGAAACACTTCTATTTATACCCAGTGTATTAAATGAATATTTAATGCAATATGGTAGGGTTAGAGTGCGTGTCAAGCCTTAAGAGGAAGGCTTGTCCTTTGCTACAGTGAATAGTACAAAAAACACTATTCATGAGCAGACATCCTTACTTAAAGTTGGTGGACAAAGAGTCGACTAGTCGGCTCCGTACYGTACTAACTTTCATAAGGGTATGGGTTTTGTCCTTTGCGTGCATAAGGACAAGACAACAACAATCGTGCTAAGTAAGCTCCCTTTGATCGCTGAATGCTGGAATGACCTGAAGGTCTCATCAGCATTCGCTGAAGCTTGAGCAGTCTTCACACATATGTAGACAGGCTTGTAATCACTGAGTACCGCTTCAGATCACGTACTCGCCGGTCTCTAATCTTCAGTTTCAGTCTTCGACGTTTGCTGAAGGTTATTTGATGTGAGTGTTGTCTTCTTGAAGTATTGCTGTCTCAGATAGATTTACAGTGCAAGTTCTTCAGCGATCACTGAACATACTCAGTGAAGATCGCTGGAACTGGAAATACAGAAACATAAATACAACATATAAGTAAAAGGGATTATCATCAAATCACTCGAGAGAGAGGATCAACAATCTCCCCCTAATTGATGATAACAAGATAACATAAAGAAGGTTATCTTATCAAATAATAGTAAGGAAAAGTTACATACAAAGTGCATGTCCCTTTTTACTATTTTGGGATCTTTTTCAGTTTGGTCAGTCTTAGCTTGAGAATTTTTCTTAAGTTACATCTAAGAAAATTACAAGTATGGAAACTGAAACTGAAAGCTTATTCACTGATTTATAGATTGTCAGTGAATGCGAAAAGTAACACTGAAACTCATAGACTTGTGTCCCTATTACTTTTTTCAAAGATATTTTTTCAATGAAGTATATGGAATACTCATTTCATTAATCATAGGAAATATTACAAGTATTACAGTACATGTCCAGAACTTACAAAATATAAGTACAGTCACTGAAAGTAGACATAGTACACGAAGTTACAWGGAAAAGTGGATTGTTGTTACAAAGAGAAACTATTCTAGAGATCTTAGATCTATGTACCCAGGTACATTTTCACCAAGTTTTCTTCGAMGTAGGAATTCCCTTCGTATCTTCAGATCTACGACTTTTCCAGGCATGCTATCATCTATC
>NC_037532.1:12515401-12517685 GCF_001531365.2 Cynara cardunculus var. scolymus
ACCTTCATAGTCAAGGAATATAACTCCTAACTCAAGTTTAAAATGCATAGAGTTGGGTGTAAAGGGACCCTTATCTGGCAAGTCATGATTCAACATAGAAATGTCTGTACTCTTATGACCATTCAAGACTTCATCTAAGGAGAACCTTGTTTCATGTTCATTCCTTAGGAATGGTCCATCATTAGGATCAGAGAGCTTTAGTTTCTTCTTCCCACCTTTCTTCAGAGTTGGCCGATCAGGGACCTTGACATACCTGGACATCCTTTTGATAAGCTCGCTGATGGTGTCCTCGATAAGTGTCTTGTGTCTCGACTTGGATTGGTGAATGGCTTGTCTGATCTTTATCCATTCGCTATATCCATAGCGGCCAAGGTAGGAAGGGTCCTTGATAACGGCATCAAGATTGTCCCTAGTGATGAGTAGTGAGACCAGTGTTCCATCGACTTTAGAACGTCCGCTGATTCTGACGCTGATAATCGGGCGGGGACTGAGTCTCTTTTTCAGTTTTCCTTCGCTCCATTGCTTGTCCTTATCCATCAGCTTCAGGTTCTTCTTGCGTTCAGCTTCTGCAATTGAAAGAAGTTTGGCCTGGGCTTGGACAACATTCACCATTTTCTTGGGAAGAACTTTTTTAGCTAGTGACTTGGCCAGCTTCAAGCTGTCTTCAATCTGTTTCTTTTGAATCTCTAGTTCTTCTTCAGGCCTTATTGCCTCGAGTCTTTTAGCTTCAGATAGGAAGTCAAACTCACCACCACTAGAGGTACGAAGAGGAATTTTTACTCTAGTGTGGTCGAGTGACTCCTTCAGCTGAGACATCTGCTGGTCGGTAAGAGCACGAGAAGTGGGTTGATCAGGTACCCGCTCCAGTCGACCGCAGGTGGTTGATGGAATATGAAGTTGATAATTTGAAGTAATCACTACCTAATAGGTAGAGTCTTCAAACAAAGATTGTTGAGGGATTTTGAACAATACCTTCAAGTTCCCTTCTTCAGCGACCGCCTTGCCTTTCGACTTGGGGTCCTGGTTCCCTGATGGAGTCGATTCACCATGCCTTTGCTCACCCTGGGATGCGGAATCCCCAAAAGTAACACCTTTGGTGACGGTTGATGGTTTCTGAAACTTGATGGTAAAGTCATCTTCATCATCATCGTCGTCGTTGTCGCCATCTAGATCATTTCCAGTGTCTGGAATGGTAGGTTCATCATCGTCTTCATCATCATCTTCATCTTCATCTTCATCATCATCATCATCATCATCACCAGCAGCTGTGATGGTATGGGCATCATCCCTAAGGATGGCATCGACATCCTCAGCTAGAGCAGCTTCGGTGGTCGGGATTACCGGAGCAACAACTGCTTCAGCTCTAGAAGCCTCAGCTTCTGCAGCTGTAGCTGATACTGGACCAACGGCCTGAGAAGGGGTAGGCACAACATCGGATGATTCACGAGCGTTGGACCTCATCTCCCCCTCTTTGGCTAAGACTTGAGAGAATTTGCCAGAGAGTTCGTCCAAGCGCTGACGCTGGAGAACCATTGAATCCTCTAGCCTTTGCAAAGCATTGGCTAGAGTTGTCGTTGCCTCATGCGTCTCATGGAGCTGGTCACAATCATCAGCAGAGAAAGAGGGTGCAATCACTGGAGCTGGTTGACGGACAACATCCAGGATCTGTTGAAGAAGACCAGTCTGCTAATCAGCTATAGCCTGAGCATTGTCAGCCCTGCAGTGAAGAACAACAATGGCATCGTTGTAGGCTTGAACAACTTCTTGGAGAGTCTGGAGATGACTCTGAACTTCTTGAACATCCGCCTGGAGGGCAAGGAAGTTTGCAGCAAGATCACCTTGATGGGGCATCTCTTCGTGAACTTCGTTGATCCTACAGAGGATGGTATTAACGGCTGGAAGGAGAAGTTTGATGTCTGATGCCATATCATAGTCATCATCGACATCTTCATCTCCTCCATCATCTTTCTCTCTTTCTTCCTCTGCCACTTCAGGAGCATCAGACTGATGCATCGAAGAAGGATCTGCAAAAAAAGAAGTGTGAGCTGAGGGCTCAAGGTTAGAAGAAAAGAAAGGGTAATAAGATGGAATACCTGAGGGGCCATCAGTGACATCTAAAGGATTGTCACTGGCATGAGCAAAGATGTCCTCGAGAGGATGGACATCTGTATGCTGAGAAGCATCAAGAGGAGCACCCTCAGGTCCAGTGGTGCGCGTCTCAGTATCAGGGAGGACAGGCGCTGATACATCATCGACATGTGTAAAGACCAAGGAAGGAGGAGAA
>NC_037532.1:12517805-12520235 GCF_001531365.2 Cynara cardunculus var. scolymus
TGATGGGAGAAATCACTGAAGAGCTGGGAGGGTGAACAAAAGACGCCTCGGGGGTAAGGCTAGTTTCAATAACTGAAGCCTTTTGAGAGGCCCCAGCTAGTGACKTGGTTGTCCCCTTTTTGGACTTCTTGGCTCTCTGAGGAGAACCAAGAGTTGGTTGAGAGGGTTGTTTTGAAAGGGTTTTGGGGGCTTGGCTAGACGCGGGGGGGTTTGCCCTTGTCATGGCCACCTGAGGAGAAGAGGTAGTGATGAACACAATGGAAGATAGTGCCACATCACTGTCCCTCAGCTTATGATCCAGAATCCTGGATCCAAGCTTGAAAACCGGAAGGTTTCCTTCTTTGGGGTAAAGAGCTTTAAAGATCTTTGAAAACACCATCGAAAGAAACCTAGTGTAAGGCACCACCCTTTCTCACTGGCGCTTGTTCAGCTTAAGTACCAGGTCATCGAAAATAGGTTGTTAGAAATAAGCCAAGAGGTTACGGTTAAGATTATAGAACAAGTTTTTGAACAAGTAAAAACTTCTTTTGAAAAATCCTTAAAAGATTAGGGTTTATCAAGTGGAATGTGTATAAAGAAATAAGATTATAATCAAGAAAAAGATGATTAATGAATCTTTACTGTTTAATGTATTAAGAGAACAAAGTTCTTAATCATATTAAACACATTTCTTGTATTAGTAAGAAGAAAAGAAGATTCTGACCTTTGAAGATTAAGATGAAAGGTTGAAAAGGGTTTGAAGATATAGAGAGATTTCTTGCTTTGGAGAGATCTTAGCAGAGGTTCGTCTAAGAAATTTAAAGCGTAAAGAGAAAAGTGGAGAAGAAGTCTCATATTTATAGGTAGGAGGAGAGAGAAATAATATGAGAGAGAAAAAAGACGACAGTTCGGGAAAGTGGTCATGATGAAAATTATGCCATGTTCTCATCCATGATTGGATGACATTTAATGAGGTAGCGTAATGACAGATCATTTTGCACGTCTCAAAGCGTCGCTCATAGTAAACAGAGAATGTCGTCATAAAGACGGTTCATTTACTATTTTCTTTTAAAAACAAATAGTTTTTAAGAAATGAAGAGTCATTCAGTGTCAAAAGGAAACTGAAAACCCCATTTAAAACATTTTATCACTGAAGAGAAACATTCAGTGATGGTTTTAAGACATCAGATTTTAATGATAAGAGAGTCACTGAAACTGGCATTTAAAAAACATTTTAATCACTGATAAGAAAGGTTTCAGTGATCTTTTAGTTTTTTTTAAGATAAGTATAAAGATATACTTGAAGATGTGGTGAGTGTAGAGAATCACTGAGACCACCTTTTAAAACTTTTATCACTGAAAAAGAGAAAGCTTCAGTGAAGGTTTTAAGTTGACAAAAGAGAAGAGTAATCATATCTTAGAGAGAATAGATATATTTACTCAAGAGTTCAGTGTCAGAAATAGAGCACTGAATCATTTCATTTACTGAGTAATGTTTAATGACTGAAGATTAATATTCAGTGTTCAACATGCCCAATTCGCTGATCAAGTTATTAAATCTTGTCTCATCAAGGGGCTTGGTGAAAAGGTCAGCGAGTTGATACTCAATTGGAACAAAGTGAAGTTCAATATCACCATCCATAACATGATCTCTGATAAAATGATATCGGATCTCAATATGTTTGGTCTTGGAGTGAAGTACAGGGTTGTTTGCAATTGCAATAGCACTGGTGCTATCACAATAAATAGGAATCCTTGAAAACTGAAGATCGTAGTCCAGTAGCTGATTTTTCATCCAAAGAATTTGGGCACAACATCTACCAGCGGCTACATACTCAGTTTCAGCTATTGATGTGGACACTGAATTTTGCTTTTTGCTTGTCTAGTTTACCAACTTTCCACCTAGAAGCTGACAGCCTCGGGTGGTGCTTTTCTTATCAATTTTGCAACCTGCAAAATCACTATCCGAATAACCAATAAGGTCAAAACCTGAACCTTTAGGGTACCAAARAMCYATAKTARGAGTTCCCTTAAGATATATGAATATGCGTTTGACAGCGATCAGATGGAATTCCTTAGGTTCAGCTTGATATCTTGCACATAAGCAAGTGGAGTACATGATATCGGGTCAGCTAGCTGTGAGATACAGCAAAGAACCGATCATCCCTCTGTAAACAGTCACATTTACAGGCTTTCCATTTCGATCCTTGTTGAGAGTGAGTGGAGGAGCCATAGAAGTCTTCATAGATGAAYTGTTGGATARATCAAAYTTTTTYAGCATGTCTCGAACATACTTACTTTGGTTGATAATGATACCTTTATCATTTTGTTTGATCTGGAGACCTAAAAAGAATGTTAGTTCTCCCATCATGCTCATCTGATATTCTTTCTTCATGAGTTCAGCGAAACGAAAACATAAGAGGGATTAGTGGAACCAAAAATAATATCATC
>NC_037532.1:12520777-12522950 GCF_001531365.2 Cynara cardunculus var. scolymus
GCAAGAACCCAACTAGGGTCAGAGATAGCATCATTGATTTTCTTGGGTTCAACTAAAATAAGAAAGTTGACAAAGAGACAAATATTACCTACACCTCGATGTGTCTTGATACCTGCATCTGGATCACCAAGAATTTGATGAATTGGATGGCTTTTAGTCTATCGCTGAGCCGGTATGTTGGACCGAAAACTAGGGAACCACCCACATGATATTTTCCGCTTTGGGCTGCCCCTCTCGGCAACAACCCCTCACGACTTTAAAATGCATCACTGGTAGGAGTAAGATCCCCCTAGCCTCACCGGATGCTCCTGCATTGCTACAAGAGCGTTGGGTTTAAGAAACGCGGATTTGACCGGCTCGAGGGAACGATGAGGCGGAAGTCCCAACATTCCCCCCCACATTGGTGCGGCCCTAGTTCTGATACCAATTGTTGGACCGAAAACTAGGGAACCGCCCACATGATATTGTCCGCTTTGGGCTGCCCCTCTTGGCAACAACCCCTCACGACTTTAAAACGCGTCACTGGTAGGAGTAAGATCCCCCTTCCTTATAAGGAAGACGAATCCCCCTAGCCTCACCAATGTGGGATGCTCCTGCATTGCTACAGGAGCGTTGGGTTTAAGAAACACGGATTTGACCGGCTCGAGGGAACGATGAGGCGGAAGTCCCAACACGGTAGAGGAGCTTCATCTGAATAGGAAAGTTCGGGTATGGAAGATGAGGCTTCAACAACAGTTTCTTCAACAATAGGGACTATTGCCAAAGGAGCCTCAGATTCAGCAACTGGAACAGGTTCAGAAACTGAAGGCATTTCATTCACTGATGGATCAATGTTTGAAGTAGAAGGAGGTACACAGCTAATGGGCACTGTAGCGATCTCTGAAGAAGATGCGATGGAGTGACTAGCTGTAACTGGAATGATGAGTGGATCATCTTCAGCTTCTGAAGATTCAGTGTTAAGAGGAGCACTGTAGGAAGCTTCAGGTTGTCCATAGTGAGATATCATCCAGTTTTCTAATTCATCCTCATCATTTGAGATGGGTTTTGAATTAGCTGGCTGAGATTCGTCAAAAGTGACATGAATAGATTCCTTTATTGTCTGACTTCGTTTGTTGAATACTCTGAATGCTTTGGATATAGAAGAATATTCAAGAAAGATTACTTCATCAGCTTTGGGATCGAACTTTCCAAGTTGGTCGCGGTTGTTAAGAATATAACAAGTACAACCAAATATATGAAGAAAGCTTATGGAAGGCTTTTGTCCATGGAAGAGTTTATAGGCTGTCTTCTTGAATCTTTTCACGATCAGCGATCGGTTTTGAGTGAAACAAGCGGTGTTGACAGCTTCAACCCAGAATTGAGTAGGGAGATGGGATTCGCTGAGCATTGATCGAGCAACCTCAATGATTGTTCGATTTCTTCTTTCAGCGACTCCATTCTGCTGAGGAGTTCTCATAGAAGAGAAGTTGTGAGAGATTCCTTTGTCCTCAAAGAAGTTATCCATAGTACTTTTTCGAATTCAGTACCATGGTCACTTTTGATAGATCGTACTTTAACATTGTTTAGTACTTCTATCTTTTTGATGAACAAAATAATTTCTTCAGGTGCTTCATCCTTGGATCTGAGAAAGAATACCCAAGTGTACCTGGCATACTCATCAACAATGACAAGTGTGAACTTCTTTCYAGCTAGGGATTGCACGTTGACTAGACCAAAGAGATCCATATGCAATAGCTGAAGAGGCGTGGTCACTGAAGAGATTTGCTTCGACTTAAAGCTAACTCTTGTGTGTTTTCTTTTCTCACAAGCTGAGCAAAGAGATTCCTTTGCAAACGAGTGTTGAGGAAGATCTTTGACAAGATCATTTCTTGACAGCTCACAGAGTGTCTTGAAGCTAAGATGAGATAGCCATTTGTGCCACAACCAGTTAATATCTAATGAGGCTTTGAAGAAGAAGCAGCTATTCTTGGTGAGAGGAGAATTCATGTTGATGATATAAACATTCTCTAGACGAGAACCGGTTAGAGCAACCTTATCATCTTTGTCAAGAACATGACAAGAATTCTTTGAGAATTTAACTGTATAATCTTTATCACACAGTTGGCTGATGCTAAGAATATTGTGCTTCAGTCCTTCAACATATGCAACGTGTTTGAAAGTTGTTGCACCATTC
>NC_037532.1:12523570-12526273 GCF_001531365.2 Cynara cardunculus var. scolymus
AGTATCAGACTAGAAGCGGGACCAGCTCCAAGAATTCCCTTCTCATTGGTTCTACGAGGAACTTTTGAGGAATTGGATTTCTTAGGTGAAAAGTTCACCTTGAGCTGTGACTTAGATTTCTGATGCGATTCAGATTTCTTAGTCCCTGAAGAAGAAGAAGCTTTATAAGTTGAAGGAATGGACCTAGATCTATTAGACTTGTTAGACTTTTTGGGAAGGGATGTTGTGACAATGGATTTCTGATTGTCTTTGCACCCAGAACTCGAAGGAGTTCCTTCAAGATGACTCTCAGTAAAAGAAGAGGACTGAGAGAAAGAAGTGTTGGGAATAGAAGAGACAAATGTACCAAACTTGAGCATGGTCCTGTCTTTAACACATTCTTCCTAATCATAGAGAATCCTAGACCAGTCTTTATCTTGGCGGGGATCTGAGCATTAATGATCTCAGAGGCCTTGATGGAAGCTTTGCACCGCCCTTCAATGGTAGATTTATCAGCCTTGAGTTCAGCGATTGCTCGCTTACGGTTAGCGATAGCCTTCTCATGTTCAATAGTGATGGCTTGGTTTACAATAGCCTGATCTTTAAGATTTTCTCAACAGAGGTCAGTTCTTTGATCTTAAAATGACAAATCTTCAATTACTCTTGAAGATCAACGTTAAGCATTTCGGCTTTCAATTTGCCATTAAGGGCATTGTAAAGGTCAACAGTCAGCGTATCTAGTGCAGAAAGACTAGAAGAAGAATAGGGTTCATTCAGGAAACATACCTGATTAGAAAAGAAGATAGCTCAAAGAAGATACACGCTTCAGAAGATCCTTCATCAGCATCTATGGCCATCATGCAGACGTAGGCTTTATCCTCTTCATCTAAAGATGATTCATTGGATGATTCAGCCCAATCATGCTCTTCAGCAATAAGGCCTTTAGCCTTTCGCTGGTTGTTCTTCATCTTCTTATACTTCTCCTTCAGTTTTAAGTACTTTTCATCTTTGGTCCTGAAGGAGGAAGGAGCTTTAGAAGATGGCATCGCAGTCTTCTTTGATCTGCATTCACCTGCAAAATGTCTGGGCCGGTGACAGTTGTAGCAGATAGCTGAAGCTTTGTATATTCTTTCAGACTTTGGCTTCTTCCTGAGGGATAGCTGAGGAGATCTGCGGAAGTTGCTCTTACTGGCGAATCTCCTAAATGACTTAGTCAGGAGTGTCAGGGACTCATCAAAATCTGTTAAATTAGATTTTGGAATATCCTCGGAAGACTCTATCTCCGTGATGACCACGGGAGGAAGAGAAGAAAAAAAAGGGTAGAAGAAGTTTCAACTGAAGAAGCTTCAGAGATCAAAGCTAAAGGAGAGCTTTTCATTTCCCTGGATTCTTTTACAAGACTCCTTTCTGTTGACGAGATTGCTCATGGTTAAGCAGTATCCCGTATAAGGTAGAAAGAGAAAGAGTGGACATGTCATTTGACATCTTGAGGCACATGGAAAAGGTATCCCAAGACTCCAAAAGGCATTCTAGAAACTTAGTCAAAGTTTCAGAATTAGAATATTTCCTGCCGACAGCCCTAAGATCAATAAGAAGGCAGTTAAATCTTTGATGTACTTCAGACAGCGTCTCAAACTTTTCACAGAGAAAGCTTTCATACTGTCTTACTAGCTTAATCTTTCTAGTCTCCTAAACCTGAGTGGTTCCTTCATATTGGACATAGAGTGTATCTCACATGAATTTAGAGGTTTTGAGTTTCATCACTGAGTGATAAATCTCATCAGGAAGAGACATAGCTATTATAGACCGAACACGCGTGTCTATAGCTATCTTCTTCTTGTCCTCATTGCTCCACTGATGTGGGAACTTTGGGACCTGCCGTTCAGGAATCGCGACAATCGTAGCTGTTGCTGGAACAGCCGGAGCAATAGGAAGTGGAATATATGGTCCATTTTCTATGTAATATGGAATTTCAGGATCCACACCTTCCAGAAAGAGGGACATTCGGTTCTTCTAGAGATTAAAATTGTCACGGACAAATCGGGGAGGTTTGGCAAGAGAGCCATTATCTTGTGTGTGTGTTTGCAATTTGTAAAGCCATTTGTAAGCGGTAAAGTTATCTAAGAAATGAGATAAACTAATACAGAAAATAGCTAAACACAAGGAAAGAAAGAAAACACTGCTCTGATACCACTTGTTGGTCCCGTGAGGGTCTACAAGAAGTGAAACATTTTGTAGAAGAGGGGGGGTGAATACAAGCACAATATTTTCAAATTTAAAATATATATTGATAGAGAAGATCATTACAGATTTTACAAGATTGTTTGCGGAAAGATAAGGTAATAAAAACCTATCTAAACAATCTTTGGTTACACACAAAGTCTTAGCAAATACAAGAAAAGAAATTGCTGTAAGGAAGATACTTTACTTAAGCTAGAAAATGCTTGAAGTAAGAATTAGGGTTAGAGAGTGAGTTGCGCGCACTCTGTACGGAGAAGAAACACTTCTATTTATATCCAGTGCATTAAATGAACATTTAATACAACATGGTAGGGTTAGAGTGTGTGTCAAGCCTTAAGAGGAAGGCTTGTCCTTTGCTACAGTGAATAGTACAAAAAGCACTATTCATGAGCAGACATCCTTATTTAAAGTTGGTGGACAAAGAGTCGACTAGTCGACTCCGCACCATACTAACTTTCATAAGGGTATAGGTTTTGTCCTTTG
>NC_037532.1:12526278-12532735 GCF_001531365.2 Cynara cardunculus var. scolymus
CGCTTCAGATCACATACTTGCCGGTCTCTAATCTTCAGTTTCAGTCTTCGACGTTTGCTGAAGGTTCTTTGGTGTGAGTGTTGTCTTCTTGAAGTATTGCTGTCTCTGATAGATTTACAGTGCAAGTTCTTCAGCGATCACTGAACATACTCAGTGAAGATCGTTGGAACTGAAAATACAGAAACATAGTTACAACATATAAGTAAAAGGGATTATCATCAAATCACTTGAGAGAGAGGATCAACAATCCTACAAAAAGGAAGGACATTATTGATCCCTAATCTCTCCATAACACTAAATTATAGTGTTTTAATGAACAAAATGATGAACACTCAAGAACAATGTATGAACATTCAAAGAACAATCTTGAGTGCCAATGATTTCACTCAATGAACAAAATGATGAACACTCAAGAACAATGTATGAACATTCAAAGAACAATCTTGAGTGCCAATGATTTCACTTTATTCAATATGAAAAACGTAAAAAGCGACATAGTTTACAATTGGCCTAATCACCTATTTATACTAGAAGGCTAATTAGAAGATAACTATCTAGTGAGACTATTTAGCTAATCTTCTACTAACAGATAAAGTTTATCTAAACTATAGATAAGCTATAAACTAAGATAAACTTAAAGTCCAGCTATCAATTAGTTATCTCTAGCTGTCTTCCATGGAATGATGATTCAACCATATCTTCATATTTTCATCGTATGCCTCTGGTTGAATTGCTGAAGAAAACTCTAAGTGTTGTTGACCAGAGGGGTGATGAAGATGCTCTTTCCATCGTATCTCTGGTTTTTCATCGACCCTCTGGTTGTTCTCCAGACTTGGTCAATTCTGCCTTAACGTCTTCATCGGTCTTCTAGTTCTTCATCACTTATTGTTCTTCATTACTTTTACACTTATGAATTATGGGGTCTAACAATCTCCCCCTAAGTAATGAAAGAACAAACATGAACTAATCTATGAACAATATCGAAGAACGGAGACTAATCTAAAGAAAAGCATCAAATTCTAAATTTTCATTGGATCATGAATTCTTACAGTACTGGAAGCAAAGACATTTCAATTTAAGGAAAAAATTTTAAAACTCTATTCATGATCTACCTTGAGATATTTTCCAGAAGCGCAGTAGCAGTCTTCGATAACTGATGACTGTAGATATCTCATGAATGAGTTGTTTCCCTTCTTCCCTTGGCATATGAGTTCTACCCAGTCTCTCTCTGATGACTTTCTGAAAACACTCAAGTGTATCAGTTGAATAATTGAATGCTTCAGTTAGTCTAAAAAATTTCTTTACCCCGAACTCATTCTTGAAGACAAGTCCAAGCTCGGGTTGAGTTAAGACCGAAGCCAATCTCTTCTCCTGCAGGCCAGGAAAGTCTTCATCAGGTGGAGTACAGGAGAGTCTTTTGATGCCTAGCTGAAGAGCAATCTGAAAATCACTCTTGGCTTGATGCTTCACCAGGGTCTCCATCGTCTTCACAATCGCTCTGTTTGCCTTGATCCTGTCGCTGAGTTGTGAACGCATAGAGGTCGATCTAGTCATAGGGATTGATATTGATCAAGCCATTGTTATTGAAGACGCTAATCTGACCATGGGCTCTTTCCACTGTGTACTCAATGTATTTTATAGCTCTGTTGGTGAAGGTCCTCATCTTTATGTCCATAACCATCCTTATCGCATCGTTTGAAAAGATAGCCTGTGGTGGTTGGGTGGTATGTCTAACAAACCTATGGTGTAGGAAGTCCATGGACTCTGGCGATAGAATTGGAGGATTGAGAGTCAAACTTTCATCACGATCGTGGTATAGGTACTGATGGATATTCTCCATCATAATGGGTTCCCTTGGTGGTATCTCTAGACGTCTCCTTAGCGACTCCATGTCCTCAATTATTTCATCGACTAAGCTCTACGGAGGGTGCCTTGATAAAGAGGGAATGTCTGCTTGCACCTGGGTTGGTTCGGTTGGGGGTTGAGTTTGGGTTATGGGTTGTGTATCGGTTGGCGATGAGATGGTTTCTTGGGTTTGCTCATGTTGGGGTGGTTCAGGTTCATCAGTTTGTGTTTGGGCTTGAGGTTGTTAAGGTGAGGAGGGTTGGATGTTTAGTTGTTCGGGTTCATTAGGTAGGGTGATGAAAGGTTCTTTGGTACGAGTTGGTGATGGGGTTAATGGCAGGCTTCGTGTTGGTGAGGTAGTGAAAGGTGGGATGGTTTCTATTGGCGGGGTTGATGGATTTTCATCGGTTGAGGAACTCAACATGATGGGTTCAGGTGTGGTTGCAAGGGGAACATGTACATTATGTACATCTTCAGAGGGCTGAGCCTCTGGTTCCCTTGCTTGGGTTCCTTGGTTTGGTGATGGTGGGTTTTATGTTTGTTGGTGGGATGATGAAGGTGCAGCGGATGGTGCTTCCTAAGTTGTAGCAGCCGGGTTCTCCACCTCATGAGGACCGAGACCATGATCATCTTGGTCTGGATCCTCATGCCTTGGCCTCTTCTGCGGGCGGCTGGCGGAGCACGAAGCTTTGCTTCTCTTCTTCTTGAGGCGGTGGGAGGCCATGTAGGCTTTCGTAGCCTTTCTTCTTCGATTGGCCTCCATGGTTTATATGAGGGAGGCGGTACGTGCTTGTTGATTATCAAGGCTCTAGGTGAGAGCCTTGGTAGGTTGAGCCGCTCGATGGATGAATTTAGCACTTATCTCGTTAAAAGAGAAGATAAGTACCTTGGATAGAGCCCTGAGGTCGGCTCTGGTGGCATACTCCGTGCTTGAGGATGAAGCTTGTGGTGGCACGGAGGTGGTGGTGGCTGTAGATGGAGGTATGGGAAGATTGGCGATGAGATTTCTCACCTCTGTAGTGAAGGAGGAAAAGGCGTCATCGAAAGATGGGCCTGCAGAGGGAGGAGGAGGAGGGGGTGGTTAGGGTATTTGGGCTATTATAGTGGCTGGGAGTTGGGTTAGGGTGGTTTGGATGGTGGCAATTTGGTTGGTGAGGGAGGCTAGGATTTCATCGATTGATGAAGTTGCTTGAGGTGGGGTTGGTTGAGGGATCTGGGAGATTATGGTGGCTGGTAGGGCGTTGAGGGTGTGAAAGATGGTGTTTATCTGGGTGGTTATGGAGGCTAGGGTCTCATTGGTGGCAGTTGCATGGGCCGTATGAGGAGTTGGTTTCTTTGGGTGGCAAGGGAGGAGGAGGTGTTGTGGTGTTGGGTTACGGTTTGTTGCAGCATTTGGAGGCGGGTGGTGTTATCTTTGGTTTGGGTTTCGAGGGATGCAAGGGATTGTTGAATGGGGGGTTAGATCGATGGAGGGTGGGTTGTCGACAATCCCTTGGATGATGAGTAGGTCTTCCAAGGACCGCAGAACTGAGTCAACAAAGGCTTGGAACTCAGCCTTTGTGACCAGATCGGCCACGGGGGTAACCCCTGCAGCAACGGATGCTGTAGGTTGAGCCTCAGCTCCAGAGGCACCTTCATTGCCTTGTAAAAATATAGGCCGTGAAGGACTTCGATCATGTCCTTGATAGGGCTCAAGTGAGAAGCTATCTCCTGATGTTGCAACTTCTTCTTCTTCCTCGGCAGGATAGGAGAAGTAAGTGTGTTTTTCCTTCGCTAGATCAAGTATCGAAGGGGGGTTTTGTGCATGAATTGGAGACCGCTCTGAACGATCTTGGGGTGCATCAATGTCAGAATCAACACATGCTTCTGGGTGTGTGGGTGGAAGTTTCGAGCCATGAGGCGATGTGGCTCCTATGTCTTCATCGCCTCTCTGTTGGAATAGGGGCGATGGATGTTGTGGTTCCTCAGCTAAGTCATCTCCAGATGCCCGAAGAATGGCCTTTGGATGGCTGGTTTGGGGTTGGTTTGGACTGGGCCGTCCTTGTTCAATACCCCTTTGGCCTTGATCGCCAGGGGTAGAGGTGGTGGTTGCCCTTTAGGGAGAGGGAAGGGGATTTGTTTGTAAAGGGCCGAGGGATGCACGAAAAGTGCCATCATCATCATCATCTTCATCATCCGATGAAGATGGTTCCTGTGCTCTCTCGCTTGACTGAGGGGACGGCTCTATTCGCTCTGGGGTTGCTGCCCTTGGTTCATGGGACAACATAGAGCGTTCGTAAGTTCTTCGGATCTCAGATGTCTTTGGGATGACACTGACCATGGCTCTGGAGATTGGTCGGTTGATGGTGTAGCCTTCCTTTGAGAGTGTTGGCCGATGGCCATGCATCTTGAAGAGAGGAGTGAAGGGTTCCTCAGCTGGTAAGTTATGTTTCCTCATTGCATCCCCGATGAAGAGAGATAGGAAACGAGGAAACAAAACAGAAGGTAAGGGCTTGCCGGTGGCCTGGAGCTTGCACTTTTTGACTACCGCAGCGTGAATCTCATTGTATATGAGGAAGGCGTAGTCAAGAGGGATGTTGAAGAAAAGTCCATACATGATCGTCATGATGTTGATGTTGCCTTGATCCATTGACCCAAGCTTGTAGGTTAGTGCCCTGTTCAATATGGAAAAGAACATATTCTACATTGGTGGTAAAAACTGCCTCTTGAAGTCGGAGGCATGTGTAGGTCACGATTGTAACCTAGCATTTAGATGAATTGGAGGATGTCTGAGGTGGTGGGTTGGTCGGCATATTGGTCAATGCCGAGCTCTCGGCGGGTGGGAATGCGCAGAACCCTAGAGACTTTTGCCCGAGGGATTTTGAGGGAGAGGATCATGTCGTTTGGGGAGTCAATGTCCCTCATTATTCCACGGCTGTCAGGGTCGTACTCGCAGGTCTGCCAGTATTGTTGGACGTACTTTAGTGGTACACCATTGTCGATTAGAGTCAAGGCGGGTAGAAGAATGCAGTTGCGGAAGAACTCGATCATGACAGCAAACCTATCGTCGAACAGGGTGGTTCGAAGTTCGATGGCATGGGAATGCATTTGGGTAAAATATGATTTGATTTGGGGATCGTGAGCCGTCTTGATTGTATATGCCATTAATGTTGGAGGACACGTGTCAAGACGAGGATAGGTAAGTTGAGAAGGTGATGGGGAACAGGCTGTATACTGTGTCAGGCGCGTGGGTGGATGACGTTTGGATTTTGTGGAATAATTTAAAAATTATTCCAAATAATATCTCTTGAAATATTAATCAAAAAACAATTTATATTTAAAAATTCCATCTAATTGTAAGATTAATACTAATTACGAAGTTTTGGTCTTCTAAAAACCTATACTGTATAGTTTTTAGTTACAAAAGCTGCAATTTTGTATTAATCTTAAAAAGTTTACAATTAAAAATGGTTTTTGAAAAAAAAAAATTCATGTAACCAGAGGAGCTCTGGTTAAGCATAACCCTTTTGATAGGGAACCAGAGGTGCTCTGGTTGAACATCGATGAAGGAATTCATCGATGAAATGTTGGATTGCATGATTAAGAAGCCTTGGATGACAAACTAGAGGCTCTGTTTGAGCATGGGCAATCTATTATGTAGGACCAGAGGGGCTCTGGTTAGATACTTGGTGTATTATTTAGCATTTAGGTGTCCAGAGGCTTTGGATAGTGGTGCCAGTGGCTCTAGTATGGAAAATGCATATTTATGCAATGGAGATTCATAATGAATGAATAGCTCCCCCTCAAATGATGCATGTATATAAGATTTGAGTTTTTGAAACTCCCCCTTGAAATAATAACGATATGGATTGAGGTGTCCAGAGGCTCTGGTCTATACAACCAGAGGCTCTGGTTGTGAATGAAGATGAAAAGTTGTATGAAATATATCAAAGTATGCAAATGGATATACATATGAATGGGTCTTTGAGACCATAGGGCTCTGGTTCCGAAGACAATGAATCTAGAGGCTCTGGTCTTTAGAAACAAAGGCTCTGGTTGCAAAGACAATGAATCCAGAGGCTCTGGTCTTTAAAATCAGAGGCTCTGGGTTGCAAAGACAATGAAAAGAAGTATGAAAATATAGTTAAGTGCATGTGAGTGAGAGAGGGGGAGACTCTTTGGATCCAGAGGCTCTGGTTGTCTTAGAGATGCTATTTTAAGATGAATGAAAGGTGAAAATAGCATTCCAAGTCTTATTTGGAAACCAGAGGTCTCTGGTTGCAAATGACTTGGAAACTAGAGGCTCTGGTCTTTAGAACCAGAGGCTCTAGTTACATGAATGATGATATGCGATGGAGTCCAAAAGGGCTCTGGTCTCAAAGGATGAGAGTCCAGAGGCTCTGGTCTTTAGGACCAGAGGCTTTGGTTGCGAAGGTAATATTAGTGAATAAAAGCTAAGTATTTGCTTTGGACCAGAGATCTCTGGTTCCAAAGGCGATGAAAAACTTTGAGCCATATTAAAAGTTTTCTTCATGGCAAGAGGCTCTGGTCTTTTAGAACCAGAGGCGCTGGTTTGGAGTACTTATTGATTATGGCTTATTTCTATGTATCACTTGAAGGCATAACCATGAGA
>NC_037532.1:12533540-12536311 GCF_001531365.2 Cynara cardunculus var. scolymus
ACATATATTTGAACAAGTAAGATATCACCTTTGTGCTTTTTGAGAAAAAGGGTTGTATCGATTGTACCTTTTTCGAATCCATTGTCGATGAGAAAGGTGGATAGTGTTTCATACCAGGCCCTGGGTGCTTGCTTCAGCCTATAGAGAGCTTTGTCTAGAAAGTAGATGTAATCTGGATGCTTTGGATCTTCAAACCCAGGGGGCTGCTGCACGTATACTTCTTCTTGAAGTTTCCCATTTAGGAAGGCGGACTTGACATCCATCTGATAAACCTTGAAGCCTTTGTGAGCTGCATAGGCTAGGAATATCCGGATGGCCTCAAGTTTTGTGACGGGAGCAAATGTTTTATCGTAGTCAATCCCTTCTTCCTGGCAGTAGCCCTTAGCAACAAGCCTGGCTTTGTTCCTTAGGACTATGCCATCTTCGTCCTTCTTGTTTCGAAAAACCCATTTGGTTCCTATGGCCATTTTCCTTTTGGGTAGAGGCATAAGGGACCATACTTTGTTTCTTTCAAACTGGAGTAGTTCTTCTTGCATCGCATCTATCCAGTTTGAGTCTTGTAGGGCTTCTGAAATTTTCTTTGGTTCTATCATACTTAGAAAGTTGGCGAAGAGACATTCATTGGCAGTGGCAGATCTCGTCTTGACACCAGATGTTGGATCACCAATGATTTGGTGGTGTGGGTGATCTTTTGTCCATTTGGTGCTTGATTGGGGTTCTGGAGCAACAGGATGCAGTTCTTCATCGACTGATGGGACAGCATGCTCCCCCTCGAAGAGATCATATCCAGAGTTAGGCTCTTTGTTCTTGATCTTGATCTTGATCTAAAGACACAGAAGAAGTAGAAGATGAAGTAACATGAGTTTCAGTAAGAGATGTACCTTTAGCATTGGAGACTTCAAGTTCTTCATCGATTCTAGAGATGGATTTTGCATTTTGTGCATGTCCAGAGATACTTCTTCGTAGAAGATGTCTTCAAATAATTGAGCTAACTCTGATTCATTGGGTTTGCCAAGTGATGAATCAGATGCTCTCCTTTGAGGTCTGAGTTCTGAACTGTTGTGTTCAGAAGTCATTGGTGTAGAATCATCAAAGGACACATTGATGCTTTCGATGACTATTCTTGTCCTTTTGATGTAGACTCTGTAGGCCTTGGTAGTTTGAGAATAGCCCAGAAAGATCCCTTTATCAGCTTTCTTGTCGAACTTGCCAAGATATTCTCTATCGTTGAGTACAAAGCATTTGCACCCAAAGACATGAAAATATTTGACATTTGGTCTTCTTTGGTTGATGAGCTCATAAGGTGTCTTCTGGTGCCTCTTGTTGATGATTGATCGATTCTGGGTGAAGCAGATAGTGGAAATAGCTTCAGCCCAGAATGTGATGGGTAACTCCGATGAAGCAAGCATGGTCCTTGCTGCTTCCACGAGGGTTCTGTTCCTTCGTTCCACTACTCCATTCTGTTGTGGAGTTCTAGCTGCTGAAAAGTTTTGTGTAATGCCTTCACTGATGAGGTGTTCATCGATTCTGACATTTTTGAATTCAGTTCCATTTTCACTTCTAACCTTAATTAGTTTTCGTTGTAGAAGGACTTGGAGCCTTTTCATCACTCCAATGAGTAGATCAGAAACATCTGATTTCTTCTTTGCAAATTCAACCCAGGTGTATCTGGAGTATTCATCAACCAGTACTAATATGTACTTCTTTCCAGAGAGGCTTTGAGTTGCTATTGGCCCACAGAGATCTATATGTACCATGTCCAAGGGCTTGGTGCAGGAGGTTTCTGACATAGTTTTATGAGAGGTCCGTCTTAGCTTTCCCATCTCACAGGCTGAGCATAGATGATCTTTTTCAAACTTAAGATCCGAAATTCCCTTGACCAGCTTCTGTGTGGCTAGTTTTCGTAGTGCATCAAAGTTGAGATGCGAGAACTTTTGATGCGATAGGCAATTTTCATCGCTCTTATGAGACACAAGACAGAGGGTGTCTTGTCCCATAGAGGATTCAAAATCTAGAAGATAAAGATTTCCTTCTCTCTTTGCCTTGATGATTTTTTGACCGGGCTTTGTTTCTATGATACAGAAGCCTTTGCGGAACCTGATTTCAAGACCCTTGTCGCAAAACTGGCTTATGTTTAGTAAGTAGTGCTTCAAACCTTCAACATAAGCCACTTTGCTAATGGAGATGTTTTCTTTGATGAGAGTGCCATATCCCTTGATTGTACCCTTGCTGTTGTCTCCAAAAGTCACAGATCCTCCAGATTTTTCGATGAAGAAGGACAACTAACTTTTATCACCAGTCATGTGCCTGGAGCAACCTGAATCCATGTACCATGGTTGCACATGCTGGTCCTGCAAGACAAATTAAGGGGTTTTAGGTACCCATTTCTTTATGGGTCCACGTTTGTTAGTAGGGGGTACCACTCTCTTTTCATTACCCTTAGCCTTTGTAGGCTCGTGTTTATTAGTATTTCCCTTGCCCTTGGATTTGGGCTGCTTCACGTTTTCATTGGTTTTAACTTTGTATCGATAAACGTGTTGGGAGAATGGGCAGTGATGGGTCAACATGTGATTCCTCAGGTTTTGTAAAAGAGTTAAACATTGACAGTTATGATGCTTTGGATATGTATGTCTAACGTTCTTTTTATTTGATGGAAACGAAGAAGTAAATGCAGGAGATGTAAATCATGTCCTAGCATCGGTTGTTTTTACAAACTTCCTATCTAGTTCAGATTTTTTATTTGAAGAGGTCTTTGGCTTTACTTCTTTTCT
>NC_037532.1:12536536-12537393 GCF_001531365.2 Cynara cardunculus var. scolymus
TTTTCTTCAGCTGAATGAGAGGAAAAGTGGTGGTTAGTTTTCTCAGAGGCAGGCCACTTCTGTTTTTGCTCACGAGTAAACTTGATGAACTTGAAGGATGTACGAGGGCCTTGTGAGTTATCTTTGGCATATTTGCTATTTCTCAGCTTTCCCTTTCCTTTGTCCGAAGATTTCATCAATGATGGAATAACAATTTTCATTGAGGATTTGAAGTTTTTAGGCTTTTTATCCTTAATGGTTTCTGATGATTCACAATTATCTCTTCTTCAGATTCGGAATCGAGAAAGTCTCTTGCTGATTTCTCGAAGTTAAAATTAGCATGAATGTTTGTGGRAGGTGTGGGTTCAGAGGTTGATGCTTCAGAGTGATCTGTTTGAGGTTCCATCGATTCTAACTTTGATGATGTTCCAGTTTTACTTGGATGGTTCATCCACTCATCAGCTGATGGTTTCTTAGTAGGATTCTCCTTTTTATCAACTGTACTTGCTGATGAAGTGGGATTGACAACCAGAAACTCTGGTTTGACCATAGGGTTTCCATCGGCCTCTGATTTGGAGGTGTCATTCCTTTCATCAGAATTCTTACATGTACTGCTCTCGTACACCACATTTTCAAAATCCTGTCTTAAAACGACAGTTTTTCCATCGACTTTAACTCTTTTAAAATTTGCTTTTGGTTTTGGGATAAAGTCGGGTTTCTGAATGCATCCAAGCTTGAAGGTGGATTCAAGGGTTGATTTCTTTGAATCGATGAAGGAGTCCAATTCATTGAATCCAATCCCTTGAGTGTCCGTTTGACCGTTTAACTTTTCATACACATATTGGGCATCTTTGTACTTCTTCATCAGAAGTTCATTG
>NC_037532.1:12538498-12539650 GCF_001531365.2 Cynara cardunculus var. scolymus
GTGGAGGTCCTTGAAACGTCCTTCTCTTCAGCTGCAAGAGCCAGGGGTCCACCGATGGACACCTTTTTCTTCATGATATCGTTCTCTTGTGCAACAAGCATTCCGTATACGTGATGGAGTGACCAGCCGTCTAAGTCCTGATTTGCTTGAAGGGACATCGGCAACTGTGTCCATTCATCGTCGAGACTTTTAAGGAATAAAACATTGTTTTCTTCCTTTGTTCTGGAGATATCGTTTCGATGACATTGATTAATCAATGTGTTGAAATGATCGTATGTCTTCTGAATCGGTTCATTAGGAAGAGCCTTGAAGTTGGTGTATTCATTAAGACATTGGGCTCTACGGTTCTTCTTTGTTTTTGCCCCTCCTTCCAATTGGCTTGCCAGTTCATCCCATAATTCCTTTGTTGTGGAACATGCATCCAGGGATTGAAAAGTTTCATTGGGAATGGCCATTATGATTAATCGCTTGGCCTTCTTTTCAGTTTCCACACGCTCAATATCGTCTTCATCCTAGTTTTCCTCATCCTTGGGCCTGTAGTATGCAGGAATTTCTGCTGTGGTATTTGTTCCTGGGACTTTTGGGACAAGAGTATGTGGAATGTAAGGACCCTCCATTACAGATCGCAGGAGGTTCCTGTCCATTCCTTCCAAGAAGTTTACCATCCTTATTCTCCTTTGCGGGTACTCTTCTCGTTGAAGAGTTGGAGGCTTGGTGAGGGACCCAACACTATATGCAGAATTCCAGTTGGCCATTGAAGATTTTTAGAAGAGAGAAATTTTACGTTTTTGGTGAAGATATTTTATGTAAAACGTGAATTGAGAGATTTTTGATGATCGTTTGATTGGAAAAACAATCAATTGGCTATGATACCAATTGTTGATCTCTGATCTCTCAATAACACTAATAATCAAGTTAAGAATAACCAAATTATAGTGTTTTAATGAACAAAATGATGAACACTCAAGAACAATGTATGAATATTCAAATAGCAATCTTGAGTGCCAATGATTTCACTTTATTCAATATGAAAAACGTAAAAAGCGACATWGTTTACAATAGGCCTAATCACCTATTTATACTAGAAGGCTAATTAGAAGATAACTATCTAGTGAGACTATTTAGCTAATCTTCTACTAATAGATAAAGTTT
>NC_037532.1:12540175-12542625 GCF_001531365.2 Cynara cardunculus var. scolymus
ATACATTATTTATTGGTAACATATAGAAAAACATACATTTTTATAAAATATATTTGACTATTTAAATAATAAAAACATCACATGAAAAAACAAAATATAGCAAATATAAAATAATTGTAATTGAAAATCACCATAAAACACAAAAAATTTATTTCACGCAATAAAATAATACAATACCACTAAAGTGAATCAAATTTAGTATTGTGTGTGTTAGACCCCATAATTCATAAATGTAAAAGTAATGAAGAACAATAAGTGATGAAGAACCAGAAGACCGATGAAGACGTTAAGGCAAAATTGACTAAGTCTGGAGAACAACCAGAGGGTCTATGAATCGACCAGAGATGCGATGGAAAGAGCATCTTCATCACCCCTCTGGTCAACAACACTTAAAGTTTTCTTCAGCAGTTCAACCAGAGGCATGCGATGAAGATATGAAGATAAGGTTGAATTAACATCCTATGGAAGACAATTGGAGATAACAAATCGACAGCTGGATTTTAAGTTTATCTTGATTTATAGTTTATCCATACTTTAGATAAACATTATCTTTCCTAGAAGATTGGCTAGATAGTTTTACTAGATAGTTATCTTCTTATCGCTAGTATAAATAGGTAGCTAGGCCTATTGTAAAATAAGATTTTAAGTGAGTTTTTACGCATCTTTAGTGCTCAAGTATATGCTTTGAATATACACATTGTTTGTTCTTGAGTATTCTTCATTTTATTCATCCACACTACTTATTTAGGTTAGTCATATTCTATTTATCAGTGTTATTGAGAGATCTGGGATCAACAATTGGTATCAGAGCCAACTGATTGTATCACAATCAAAACGATCACTAAAATCTCTCATTTCATCATGTCTCCATAAAACTCATTTATCTCTCTTCATATCTTCAATGGCCAACTCGAATTCTACGTATAGTTTTGGCTCCCTCACCAAGCCTCCAACTCTTCAACGAGAAGAGTACCCACATTGGAGAATAAGGATGGTAAACTTCTTGGAAGGAAAGGACAGAAACCTCCTGCGATCTGTAATGGAGGGTCCTTACGTTCCACAGACTCTTGTCCCAAGAGTCCTAGGAACAAATACCACAGCAGAAATTCCTGCTTATTATATGCCCAAGGATGAAAAGAACTGGGATGAAGACGATGTTGAGCGTGTGGAAATTGACAAGATGGCCAAGCGACTAATCATCATGGCCATTCCCAATGAAATTTTTTTCAGTCCCTTGATGCATGTTCCACAGCAAAGGAATTGTGGGATGAACTTGCGAGCCAATTGGAAGGGGGAGCCAAAATAAAGAAGAATCGTAGACCACAATGTCTCAAACGAATACACCAACTTTAAAGCTCTTCCTGATGAACCAATACAGAAGACTTTCAATCGTTTCAACACATTGATTAATCAATGTCGTCGAAATGATATCTCTAGAACAAAGGAAGAAAACAATGTTTTGTTCCTAAAAAGACTTGGCGATGAATGGACTCAGCTGTCAATGTCCCTTCAAGCTAATCAGGACATAGACGTCTGGTCACTTCATGATGTATATGGAATGCTTGCAGCACAAGAGAACGACATAATGAAGAAGAAAGTATCCATCGGTGGACCTCTGGCTCTTACTGCTAATGAAAAGGAAATATCAAGGACCTCCACCAGAGATCACAAGAAGAAAGGAAAGAAAGCAATGGTGGTAGAATCGGAATCTGAAGACGAGTCATCTGAATCAGATGATGATATCAAAGCCTTTGCTAAGTCTCTGGCCTTGATTACAAGACAGTTCCAAAAGAAGTTCATCAAGAGACCCTATGAATGAAGAGACTTCAAGAAGGAGAAGTACTAGTCATACCATGAGAAGAAACCATCAAAATTCCATCAAAGGGAAGACATAAGAGAAGAAAAAGAAGAGAGAGAGTACAGAAGGGAGGACAAGAAAGAAGATAGAAACGGAAGGAAAAATGACCTTCGCTGCTTTAGATGCGGGAAAATTGGTCATTTTTCAAAAGAGTGCATAGGACGATTGGTAAAGGATGGCTGAGAAAGAAAATTGGGTATCCGACTCTTCATCCGATGAAGAAGATAAAGCACTCATCTGTCTGATGGCCACATCTACTGCAGAATCCACCTCCGACTCTAATGATCAGGTATGTGAGTCTACTTCCAATGAAACCGACTCTAATGATCAGGTATGTGAGTCTACTTCCAATGAAACCAACTCTACTCCATCTAAGCTAGTGTTAAGGGTGATAAAACTTTCAGAGGATTTCTTCAAATTGAAAGAGAAGTGAAATTTTGAAAAATCTGAAAGACTAAAAGCGGAAAAAGAAGCAAGTTTCTACAAAAGAGAGACTAATCTTCTAACCGAAGAAAAAGCCGAACTTGCTAAGGAAAAGACTTGCATCACCACACTTAAGAAATCAGAGGAAGAAAAACTTCTGGAACTAAAC
>NC_037532.1:12542725-12544388 GCF_001531365.2 Cynara cardunculus var. scolymus
AGATTTTTCTATTTTTCTTATTTTCTCATTTTTATGTGTTATATATACATATTTTTATGTGTTGATGTCGTATGTATGCATGTACATGTGTTGTTTGTGTGTGTATATATATATATATATATATACATCGATCCAATCGTAAAATCGAATAAAGCCTAGTAAAACTGAATCGACGAGTATATATGTACATCGATCCAATCTATATATATATATATATATATATAAACAACACATATACATGTATACATACGACAATAACACATAATAATATCTACATATAACACATAAAAATAAAAAAAAATAAGAAAATAGGAAAATCCGTCACTGATCCCTCGCTGATCTGCGAGGGATCAGCGAGGGAATTGTCAAAAATTAATTTCCATTGCTGATCCCTCGCTGATCTGTGAGGGATCAGCGAGGGAATTGTCAAAAATTAATTTCTCTCGCTGATCCCTCGCAGATCAGCGAGGGATCAACGAGGGAAATGACAAAATTCACATTCCCTCGCAGATCCCTCGCTGATCTGCGAAGGATCAGCGAGTGATTTTTCTATTTTTGTTATTTTCTCATTCTTATGTGTTATATATACATATTTTTATGTGTTGATGTCGTATGTATGCATGTACATGTGTTGTTTGTGTATATATATATATACATGCATATATATACATCGATCCAATCGTAAAATCGAATAAAGCCTAGTAAAACTGAATCGACGAGTATATATATACATCGATCCAATCGTGGTTAGTAATCACTACACATCTATACACATCGTGTATTCATATGTATATAACACGGACTGATGAGTATATATACCTATAACAAATACAACATCGTGTAAAATATATATATATATATATAATACAAATCGCGGTTAGCATCCACAATATATATATATATATATATCTATATATATATATATATATATATATAAACAACACATATACATGTATACATATGACAATAACACATAATAATATCTACATATAAGACATAAAAATCAAAAAAATAAGAAAATAGGAAAATCCCTCACTGATCCCTCGCTGATCAGCGAGGGATCAGCAAGGGAATTGTGAAAAATTAATTTCCCTCGCTGATCCCTCGCTCATCTGTGAGGGATCAGCGAGGGAATTGTCAAAAATTAATTTCTCTCGCTGATCCCTCGCTGATCAGCGAGGGATCAGGGAGGGAAATGACAAAATTCACATTCCCTCGCAGATCCCTCGCTGATCTGCGACGGATCAGCGAGTGATTTTTCTATTTTTCTTATTTTCTCATTTTTATGTGTTATATATACATATTTTTATGTGTTGATGTCGTATGTATGAATGTACATGTGTTGTTTGTGTGTGTAAATAAATATATATATATATACATGAATATATATACATCGATCCAATCCTAAAATCGAATAAAGCCTAGTAAAACTGAATCGACGAGTATATATATACATCGATCCAATCGTGGTTAGTAACCACCACACGTCTATACACATCGTGTATTCATATGTATATGACACGGACTGACGAGTACTATAACAAATACAACATCGTGTAAAATATATATATATATATATATATATATAACACAAATCGCAGTTAGCATTCACAATATATATATATATATATACATATATATAAACAACACCTATACATGTATA
>NC_037532.1:12545773-12571933 GCF_001531365.2 Cynara cardunculus var. scolymus
GTACATATTTTTATGTGTTGATGTCGTATTTTCTTATTTTCTTGATTTTCATGTGTTATATGTACACATTTATATATTTAGGTATTCGTATATTCATTCTCTGTATTATTGGGCCTTGACCCATTTAACTGAGCGTTAATCCATTTACCGGGCTATTTTGAGTGGGATTTATTCGGTTTATTGGGCTTTAATGAGATTTATTCGGTTTAATGTAATAATTAATTAAATTTTTAGTTTTTTAATTAAAAAAGTAATTAAATATATTAAATAATAAAAAAAATACATTTTTAGCGACGGAATTTCCCTCGGAAATCCGTCGCTGATATCAACTTATGAATAAAACCCATCATCTAGGTCAAGCCCCCATTATCAGATTCTACACATTTTGAACACATCGGTTCCTTCCCGTCGCTACCACCACYGTTTTAACACATAGATCGATCGGTTCCTTCCCGTCTTGCCGCGATTTGCCGAYCACCACCGTCTTCCCATTGCCGACCACCACCGTCTTCCCGTTGCTAACCACCRTCGCCGACCACCACCGTCGCCGAGCAACAGCAAGTCRCYRGACCTRTTGCCAACCACCACCGCCTTCCCGTCGCCGACCACCACCATYTTCGAGCAACAGCAAGTCGCCGGACCCGTTACCAACCACGACCGTCGTCTCCATTTCCRACCACCACCGTCTCCATTTCCGCCGTCTCGGTTTACTTAGGTACCCTTACTTTTTATGTAAAGAAGTAGAAAATCGAACAATATTTGGGTTACATTTAGAGTGTATGCAGATCCAAAAACATCCAAAGTTTGGGGATGATAGTAAAAAAKAAGTCATGAGTCCATATACAAAACAAGTGCAGATGCCGTTTTGGTTTTAATGAATACAAAAGTCATGATAGTAAAAAAGAAGTCTCGGTTTTGGTTTTAATGAATACAAAATTATGTTGTAATTYT
Organism: Cynara cardunculus var. scolymus; assembly: GCF_001531365.2. Taxonomy (NCBI): domain Eukaryota; kingdom Viridiplantae; phylum Streptophyta; class Magnoliopsida; order Asterales; family Asteraceae; genus Cynara; species Cynara cardunculus. The sequence continues at coordinate 12,546,725 of NC_037532.1, forward strand.
GGGAGGAATTGCATTCGCATGTTTAGTTGGTGTTGTAATTTGTACAAAACAAGTGCAGATGCCGTTTGTGAATATATTTGTACAGAACCAAGTATTGGAATTTTAGAAGCTTATGTTGTAATTGCAGAATATTTGTGTAAACCGTGCWAACCGCTCTCATCCGTCGAATGAAGTTTGCACGGTTTGTACAAATTGAGTGGTTTGCATTTGATCGCTMCCCTGCGTATATATGTATATATGAACTGGGAGTTCCATGCTCATATCTTCTTGATATGATGGGAAATATTAGTAACAAAATTGCTCCCTAGAGGTTTTACTAGACAATTTCTGCATGCAATTAGGCACATTGGTTTGAAAATGTTAGTTATTGAWGTTTTGTTGTGACATGTTCATTTCTTTCAGGTGGTTGAAGGAGAAGAAGTTAAATATTTACGTGGAACCACGAGTAAGAACGGAACTTGTATCAGAGTCCCCATACTACAACTTTTTGCAAACTTGGAAAGATAGTGAGCCATGCAACCCATTCTGATTTCCAGAAGTAGAATTAGACCGTCCATTCTTCAGTTAGTACAACTTAGAATTACCCTTTCAATTTCTTATTTCAAGTATGTTAATATGTTACTTTCAAATGCGGTTACTACACATAACTTTTTATAGTTGCACAACAACAATAGTTTTTCTCCCATATGAGTTGCAGTTCTTGTTGAGATGCTATGCGATTCATACTGAACCAAAATGAAGTAACATTATATTGTGATATTAAAGAATTCAATGAAGTTATATGTAGAGCGAGCATTTATCTTATGTCTATTGTCGTTCAGTTCAAGGATAAGCTAGAAAATTCTCTTGTTGATCATTCTCGTCTTGTTATTCACAGAGGATGGCATTTTGCTTCTGCATGAGAAAGTTGATCTTGTTGTAACTCTTGGTGGGGATGGAGCCGTGCTTTGGGTATGTGCTTCCATTTCCATTTCTTCATGAACCAAATGATCTAAGAACTCTTTATGTGATGTTTTAATCAATTTCATAGTGCAGTTCATACTCTGTGGCTTGTGTAGGCTAGCAAGAGATATAAAAAACAACTTAAAAAAGGAATACGAAATGTGGAAATTTTGGTTCGGGACAGTTACTGTTGTTTAAGAGAACGTTATCCTTGGAAACCCCTCCATAAAAGGATGGTGATGAAGCAAATCTTGAATACGTATTGATTCATGAAATTGATACAGGAATTCTCAAGTTGATTMAAGTATCAAAAACTATGCACTTAGCGAGTTAGCRGAGCTTCTTTTTTTGAAAATTCAAATTTAAGAGGACGTTAGTGCCATTTCAGTTGTCGAATGCTCAACCCATAGTGTGTGGACAGCACAATTTAGCACCCGTGAAGTATAAATTGTAAGGAAACTGCATATATTTTTATAGTCGAACCGTTTTATAGTTCGGATTCAAGTTTTTCCTCATAATGATCAGATATGTTTTTGTTGTACTGTAATTTGGTTAGCTTGATTCCAGAGTTTATGCTAATGGGCCCGTTATTAGCATGATGACTGGAAAACTCTTAGTCTGTTACAAAATGACACCTTGAATGAGAGAGGTTCTTTAATATTTGGTATTTTTTTGTGACATCTTGCTTGCAGCTGGAGGTTCAATGGTACATCCACAAGTATGTCTTGCATGCCTATATATAATGTGTTTCAAGGCCTTGTGAGTCTTGCAATAATAACTGAAACCAACAGAACTAAGCAAAGTGTTGTGATGCTGGTTGAGATTGATAGGGTGACCATTTATGAAAACAACTTTTACTACCCCTTTGGGTACATCCTATTCCTCCCGTGCCCTACTTTCGAGTGGGATATACTGGAATCATTTGGTGTGGTCTTTAAAGTCAGGTTCCTGTCTATTACTCTTATAGATGCCAATTTTATACTGTTTGCCACTATCTGTTTTGGTATTTCATTATGCGACTTAGATGTAGCAGTAGCGGGTCATCATACGAGTCAAGAGCGGAGGTACGTTAGTTATATTGTTATAAACTTTCTCATTGCTAAAATTGGGAACAAATTACTGATTTTGTCGAATATTTAATATTTACAGGTAGCGGAGTTGAGGGAGAAGTTGGCAAAGGTAGAGAAGGAGGCACAGTTACGGGAGGAACGTCATCTGGCCGAAATGGAGGACGAACGGAGGAAGAGGGCAGATTTGGAGGCCGAACAGGCCAGACAAGCTGCTGCATTAGCCTAACAGGCCGCATTATCGGAGCATTTTGCTACGTTTATACGGCAGTCAGGATACGTTTTCCCAACTCCCCCACATCCCGATAGTTAGATTATATGTATTCGAATATTAAATTGTATGAATTAATTATTTAAATTTTATGAATCCATATTTTAAATCGTATGAATTGGTTATTAAAATTTGTTTACAGTTTTTGTTTGTTAAATATTTTCAGGTTATTTTTATAAATAAATACARGAATTATCCAATTTCAAAAAATTTATTTTTTAAATTTATACAAATTAGCGATGGATTAGCGAGGGAAAATCCGTCGCTGAAAGTCCTCAAAAATTCCGTCGCAGATCCGTCGCTGAAGGTTCCGTCGCAGATCCGTCGTTGAAGGTTCTGTCGCAGATCCGTCGCTGAAGGTTCCGTCGCAGATCTGTCGCTGAAGGTTCCCTCGCAGATCCGTCGCTGAAGGTTCCCTCGCAGATCCGTCGCTGATCCGTCGCTGAAACTATCCGTCGCTGAAAGTGTCCCTCGCAAATCCATCGCTGATATCCGTCGCTGATCCATTGCTGATAGCATTACCTACGACTATTTGATCTGTGAGGGATCAGCGACGGATTGCCCTTTCAGCGAGGGATTTTTCCCTCGCTGATACTCAGCATTTTTGTAGTGCAAGCATGCTTAACATACCACTAGGACACTTAGTAAACATATAACACAATGCCTAGGACTATAAACAACAATTGCTAAAATCAAATTTACACAATCCAAACAGAAGCTAACAGGTTTTGTACACCAAAAGTTTAAGCATTTTTCTCACACTTAGAGGTTGAACCAAACTTTCTTATAAAAAAGGAAGTTGTACATGTACCTCTTAGGATTTCATACCAATTGAATTTACATAATTTGGAGTTCGGTTCTATTTTATATAGAATTTATACAAACAGAGTGCAATTTCGAGTGGCTGCAGAAAGGGTCTGGAAAATCAAAGATTTCAAGCCATGTATCGTTCGAATTAGGTTTCTCAGTAAACTACAAAGTTGTAGATAACTCAAACACCTTTCTAACGATATAGTTCGAATTAGGTACAACTATCTTCAATGGTCCCAATCCATGATGATGTTTATAAATGGACATGGTCGAGATGAGTATCTTACTGGCACACTCACTTAACCAACATCTGATAGTACAAAGTTCATAGCATGGAGGGAAGAAAACAATCAAGTTATGACTTGGTTGATTAGTTCAATGACAACTGAAATAGGAGAGAACTTTCTTCTATACACCACTACGAAAGAAATTTGGGATGTTGCACGAGAAACCATCTCCAGTAGTGAAAACATAGTTGAGTTGTTCCATGTAGAGAGTATTCTTCAGGATTTATGTCAAGGAGAAAACTCCATTACCACCTATTTCTCAACTCTCACTCGTTACTGGCAGCAATTAGACTTGTTTGAATCACATGAATGGAAGTGTTCTGACGATCAAACTTATTTCAAAACCATTGTGGAAACTAAATGCATCTTCAAGTTTCTAATGGGTCTCAACAAGTCTTTTGATGAAGTTCGTGAAAGACTCCTAGGGATGAAATCATTACCAAAATTACGGGAAGTCTTTCTGAAATACGTCGAGAGGAAAGTCGTAATTGAATCATGATGGGACTAACCAATCCATCTTCTTCCCTAGATGTTTCAGCTCTCGCACCATTCAAGGATCCCGCTCTAAACTCTGTCGCTTTAGCTTCCCGAGGAGTGTCTTCAAGCTTCAATTATAATCGATGAGGAAAAGGACATCCTTGGTATGATCATTGCAAAAGGCTTGGTCATCTGAAAGAAGGGTGTTGGAAACTGCATGAAAAGCCCTAAAATTGGAAACCAAGCCGAGACCGTGAGCTTAGGGGAAATACAAGAGGTACTATGGAGTCCCAAGCCAACGATCAGGTGCCATTTACAAAGGACCAATTGGCATTACTTCAACAGCTCATAAGCAAGGCTATTATCTCATCGTCTGCCAATAATGAAGGCAATCTCGCATTTCATGTTGGTGATAGTTCAACTTCTTCATCATGGATAATCAATTCTGGTGCTTCAAATAATATAGCAGGTGACAGATTTCTTTTTTCAAGTTTTTTCCCTTGCAATAAGAAGCAAACCGTTCGCATAGGGAATGGTACTCACACCGTTGTGGAAGGGGCAGGAACAATTCACCTCTCAAATACTCTTACTCTATACTATGTGCTATTGGATCCTGATCTAGACTGTAATCTTATGTCCATGAGCAAATTAAAAAGTGATCTCCATGTTGAAACTAAGTTTTTTTTTTGCCAAATATTGTGTATTCCAGGAAATGAACTTGGGGATGAAGATTGGCAATGTTGAACTTCGTGAAGGTATATATCTTCTCAATGTAAACACTTCATCAACTCCCGACTCCGCAACTAGTAAGATTCGTGTCAAGCCTCCGCTAGAGCATGTTCGTAGATTTAAGTCTGTCTTACAGTCGAATAAAGAGAGTGCAATTATGTTGTTGCATTCTCGTGTAGGTCATCCTAATTTTTCATATATGAGATATTTGTTTCCATCATTGTTCTTTCATATAAATCAGAACTATTTACATTGGGAAGTATGCCAACTCGCAAACCACACGTGTAGCACTTTTTCTCCACCACCTTACAGACCAGATCACCCCTTCTTACTCATTCATGGTGATATTTGGGGACCAACCAAGATCCCAAATATCATGGGTGCTCGATGGTTTTTACTTCTGGTTGATGATCATACTCGATTATGTTGGACATTTCTTATAAAGGATAAAACTGAAATTAATCCCATATTCCAACATTTTCATGCCATGGTCCAAAACCAATATTCAAATTCTCAAAACTGACAATGCTAGGGATTTATTCAATTCAAATCTTGGTTATTATCTCAAATCTCATGGAATTGTTCAACAAAGCTCATGCGTGGACAAACCACAACAAAATGGTGTGGCCGAACGCAAAAATCGTCAAATCCTCGAAATTGCTCAAGCCTTACTCCTTTAAACCCATATTCCTAAAAATATTTGGGGCGATGTTGTTCTAACCACCACGTATCTCATTAATCGAATGCATTCTCGTGTCCTTACATTTAAATATCCCTTGCAAAAATTTTATGAAATCAACCCAACCCCCAGACTTGTGCCTCAGTTCCCACTCAAAATTTTTGGTTGTGTTGCTTTCGTTCATGTTCACCCTCACAATCGCATCAAACTTGAAGCTATCTCTTTTAAATGTCTTTTTCTTGGCTACTCAGCAAATGAAAAGGCTGTAAATGTTACTCGCCGTTAACACAAATTCAATAAAGCTATGAATGTGACATTCTTTAAGCATACATAGTTGTTTCCCATTTTTGCAATTCAGGGGGAGAATAGCACTCAGGAATCACAAAATTGGGAATGGACAACCATCTTTGACTCAAGAACAAGTCATCCTTCTCGTGCATCGTCTCCTCAAAATTCTCTTGATTCGTCTGAAATAAGTCGTCTGTCTGAAATAAACACCTTAATCTCCCTGATAAAGAAATAAAAGTTTATACAAGAAGAGAAAAACCTTTGGAACTAGAACGAAGCCAGCAAAGTCAAGAATCTTTCCCTAGTTCAGTCAATCCTGAAAGGTTACACAATGAGACAGAATCGAGTTTAAAATCAGAGTTAGAGGAGATAATAGCAAATGATCCGAAGATAGATTTTCCCATTGCTCAAAGAAAAGGGATTCGATCATGTACTCAACACCCATTTCGAAGTTGTATCTCATACTCAAACTTGTCAAAGAAATTTCGATCCTTTGTGACTTCCTTGGATAAAACTGCGATTTTGAATTCTGTTTATGAAGCTTTGAAGGTACCAGAATGGCGAAAAGCAACCTTCAATGAATACAATGCTCTTGAAAAGAATGACACATGGCACCTAACATCTTTGCCACCTGGTAAGAAAACCGTGGGATGTAAATGGATTTTTTCAATAAAAGATAATGCATATGGAAGCATGGATAGATACAAGGCTAGTCTAGTGGCAAAAGGGTTCAAACTTAATATTGTTCGTGTTCTATTGTCTATTGTTGTCAATCAAGACTGGCATTTATTCCAGCTCGATGAAAAAAATGCTTTCTTGAATGGAAGCCTACGGGAGGAAGTGTATATAGATGTACCATCCAATTTTGAAATGGAAAAAACAAAAGGAAAATTGTGCAAGTTGAAGAAGGCATTATATGGGCTCAAACAATCTCTGAGAACAAGGTTCGACAGCTTCTCTAAAGTGCTCAAACAAGATGGTTATTCACAGTCTTAAGATGATCACACGTTGTTCATCAAACACTTCCCAAATAGGAAAATTACTTTGCTAATTGTCTATGTTGATGATATTGTCCTTACAGGACATCATGAAGAAGAAGAAATGAGAAGAGTGAAAATTCTTTTATCCAAAGAACTTGAAATCAAATACCTTGGACAACTAAGGTACTTTCTAGGAATGGAAGTAGCCAGGTCGAAAGAGGGGATCTTTGTCTCTCAATGCAAGTACGTCCTGGATCTCCTGCATGAAACTGGCATCAGTGGTTGCAATCCGGTTGAAACTCCTATGGATCCTAATACGAAATTGATATCTCGGACTAAAGAGGAAGCAACTGATAAAGGGCGATACAAACGCTTGATGGGAAAGTTAATAGATTTGACACACACTCGTCCTGATATAAGTTTTTCCGTCGGGATTGTTAGTCAGTTTTTAAGCAATCCCTCAATGGACCATATGAAGGATGCGATTCGAATTCTTAGGTACCTGAAAAAAGGATCCTGGAAAGGGATTAATATAAAAGAAAACACTCAATCGGTCTCTCGAAGTTTATACAAATGCGGACTAGGGCGGATCCCCTATTAACGGGAGATCTACATCCGGTTATTGTTCATTTGTTTGGGGAACTTGATGACATGGAGAAGTAAAAAACAACATGTCGTATCTCGAAGCAGTGACGAGTCCGAGTTTCGAGCTTTAGCTCACGGTATATGCGAAGGAATTTGGCTAAATCGACTGATACTGGAACATAAGTGTGGAATTTCTGGACCTATGAAGATGATGTGTGACAACCAATCAGCAATAGCTATGGCTAAAAATCCAATCCATCATGACAGAACGAAACATGTAGAAATTGACAAGCACTTCATATGTGAGAAAATAGAAGGAAACATTATTTCTCTCAACCATGTTCCCTTTCGGCATCAAGCAGCAAATATATTAACCAAGGCCCTATTTAGACCTCACCTCATTGAACTAAGCTTTGTGCTTGGTCTAACAGACATATTCCAACAAGTTTGAGGGGGATTGTAAGAAAACAAATGGTGGAAATATTGTGTGCTGATTATTATGAATCAATATCCTATAAATAAAAAGTGAGAAAATTATTCTCAACTATATGATCATGAAACTTCCCATCTATTCATAAATTGATCGCATTCTTGTTTGAACTTGACCATATATATATATATATATATATATATAGAGAGAGAGAGAGAGAGAGAGAGAGAGAGAGACTTGGGATCATGTGAGACCAGTCTGTTTTCGTGAGACCCGTGAGACCAACATTTTACACTTGAAACTTCACAGCAAAATACTGTGAAAGTGACTTTTTAAAACCTTCACAGTGTTTTTGCTGTGAAGGTTCGATTTTTTTAAACCTTCACAGTGTTTTTGCTGTGAAGGTTACGTGTAAAAATGTGGTCNTCACGGGTCTCACGAAAACAGGCTGGTCTCACGTGAACCCAACCCTATATATATATATATATATATATATATATATATATATATATAAATAAATATATAGGAGGTTTACTTTGCAAACCATGTTATTTGTACAAATTGTACAAACTTCATTCAACCAATCATAATTTTTTATTTTGTTCATTTTTTTGTAATTATGAGAGGTTGATTAATAATTATTATTGTAGAGGGTGTTAATCATGGATATTATCATCTTCATTATTTTAATTTCAGAGAAATACATAAAACAGTTTAATTAAAATTTCATTATATGAAACAACTTCATCAAAAAAAAATTATATGAAACAGTTTCACAAGATTAAAAAATTTCATGAAAAAATTTCATAAGTATTATATAATTTAATACATTGAATTATATTACATACCTTCACCTTTAACCATATTAATTGTACATTTTGTAATTTTTTATAGTGAAGAAAAATATTTTCAGATAAATTTAAAAACGATAATATCACTTTATTCATACTTGTACGAATGTTTTCATATTACATAGTCCTAGATTTTAAAGCCGACATCATCACTAATCAATTGCAAATGCACCAAATTAAGAAGAGACTTTTGTGGGTCTTATTCTGTGCCTCTTTCCTCCTTTGCTTCTTCACTGGATCCTACACAACAAAAATTTTAAAAGTATTACCAAATAAAGCAAGAAAAGGTTTTCACATGTTTGAAAATCATAAACCAAATTAACTTTTAGTTTATTACGAAAATGTTCTGTAAATCCATCTTTTTACAGGACACTTGTATTTATAAGATATTCTTTTAAATGGTCAATATAAAATAGTTAAAAAGAACACTTTATTTTAAGAGAATCCTAAAAAATTGTTAAAACGTTTAAAAACGTCTTGTAAACATATTGTAACACTTTTAGATACAATACTTTTACTTTGATCCTATAAATTTAAGTCCTATAAAGTAGTATCTTATTAAAACACTTGCTCATTTTTGTTCATGATGAGTTGCGGTGTGAGTGTGATTTGTTATACCTGTTGCAGTCGGTGGATGGGCTGATCTTGTAAGGGAAGTTGATACCACATTTTCCGGGGAGACTCGCGGCATAATTCCCGCTAACACCACGGTAAGACGAAGAAGCACTCTTCAAACAATTGCAGATGGTTTTCCGATCGCCGGTGGTTCTTGCTTTGTTTCTAATCCCTCTAACCCCATTACAACACACCCTTGGCGGAGCACCACCGTTCCTCAGGTACCCAAGACACGGTGCGACGGCGCTCACGACTTCACCACATGTCACTGCCTCCACCTCCGGCGACCACATCGCCACCACAACCATCACAAACACCAACGCACAAGACATCTTCATAAGCATAGCCGCCATTGTTGATTAGAAGGGAAAAGAGAAAGAGCTTGTTTAAAGGTATAGTGGCTAATGGTTTGGATGTGGGATCAACAGCCTGTGAAGGTGGGCTTTATATAGGACAATTTTATCTCTTCCAAATATATTAATTAATGCTTTTTTTTAGAAAATAATGGTTGTAATCATTTTTTTAATTACATTATTTTTAACTCAATTTTAATTCATTTAAAAATAATTTATCAAGGAAAATGTATTTTTTTAAATTAATACATAAAATCTATCTTTACAAATTCTGTGTAGCTTTTCAAGACCCCACGTCATAATTTCATAAAGTCTATCAAAAAAATATGTGACTAGTGTTAAATTTTATTGATATTATTGAGTATTTATTAATTCTAATTTTTTTTAAGAGTAAATTATATTTTTGATCTTTGTGGTTGTCATTCATTATCAACTTTAATTCCGTTTTTTAATAATTACAGTTTTGGTCATTGTGGTTGTCACTCATTATCAACTTTAATCCGTTTTTTGAAGTAATTATATTTTTGGTTCCTATGCTCACCACCGTAAATCCTCTTGCTCAATCTCCCTACCTTTTACACCACCGATCTGCACCTCTCATCCAACTCTATCACCCTCCTCCCACACCGATCTCCCCCCTCATACACATTGTTCACAATCGATATTGAGAAGAGACAATTTAAAATGATCTACTCACATATCAAAGCAAAAATAAGACCATTGTTTACAATTGAGACATAAAATTCGAAATCCAAACCCGAAGAAGACAATTTGAACATACAATTTTTTTAAAGAAACAATTGGAATTGGAGCACGTCTCAATTTGTTGGAAGCATTCTCAAACACCCAAAATCACGACATCATTGCTCTCTTCACAACAAGCCATATAAAATACAATATCTAGCTGAAGTTGGCTCTAGGGCAGCTATAATTTTTTTTTTATTGGGGGGGGGGGGTGTTGGTTGCTTTAGGATTTAGATTTACTGTTTAGGTTCATCAGTGAAAAATGAACAGTGCGAGAGGGACTTCGTTGAGAAGGAGAGAGAGGGAGCGCTTATGACTGATGGTAGTAGTAAAAGTAGAGTTTTTAAATTAAGTGAAATAAGAAAAAGACAAAATAGAAGAAGAGGACCATAATACCCTTGAGTTAGTAGATTTTTGTAACTAGAGTTACTCAGATGGATCAAAATTGAAATCAAGTGGCAATAACCAAAAGTGTAATAAAGTGACAACCATAATCAAGAAAAATGTAACTATTTTAAAATAAGAACTAAAGTTGACAATGAGTGAGAACTACATGGACTAAAAATGTAATTTACTATTTTTTTAATAAAAATATATATATATATATATATATATATATATATATATATATATATATATATATAGTCAAGTCATTGGTGGGTTGTTGGGGGTTCGACAATGATGTATGTGAATTCAACATTTCAATTGACTTGGAGTCAATGGCTTGTAATTTGTAAGGATCGATGATTTAAGAAGGCTAAACAAATGCATAATGAAGTTGTTTTTACCAAGTTTTTTCAAAGTTCTTTTATTACTCATTATCATCACTTATTTATTTTAACAAATCTCACAATATATATATATATATATATATAGGGTATATTTCAAATGGAACCATATCTATTTGTACAACTAATGCAACCCAACTAATTGAGATATTTATAGAAATGATGAGAGTGTATTTATTATGATTTCAATATTTATGGAAGACGAATAGGGTTCATTAATTATGATCAATATTTTATATTTGGAAACAATTAAAACTTCTATTAAATTACATATTCATCAAATTAAATGGACGGTTGAAATTGGGTTGTATTGGTTATACAAATGTAAAGGGTTGTATAATAACCAACCTCTTTCTCTCTCTCTCTCTATATATATATATATATATGATTTTATTATGATAAAAACTTCACTCAAACTTTTTTTATAATATTTTTAAGGTCTCATTATTTTAAATTTATATTATTTATATTTGTATTTATAAAAATTAATATGTCTTAGATTTGTACATATTTTTATATGGTTTTTAGAAATTTCACGATGTAAATGAATATGTAATTTCATAAATTTAAAAAATATATAAAAAGAAATATAATTATTTTAATTTTATGTTATTTATTTATTAATTATTTAAATATAATTACTTTAGTTATATTAATAAATAAAACTAATTAAATACCAAAAATCTTTGAAAAACAAATCGTGCAATTACGAGCTATGACCAAAAACCTCACGAAAAGTTTGTGACCATAAACCTCTCACTATGTGAAAAACATCAACATGAGGTTTTTCAAAAGTGAAAAAAAAAAACCTCTGTAGAACCTCCTAACAAAACACATTGTGAATGCTTTTAAATAGAAAAATGCATTAGTAAATTGTTATATATATATATATATATATATATATATATTAATCATGTATTTACATAGAATATTAGTGAATACATTATATATAAGAGCCTAATCAAAATGAAAACTAGATAGTTTGTGTTAATTGTGAGATCTAATATGAACCAACCATTTTAAATAATTAATATTATTTATTAAAATAAAACAAATGGTAAATTGGTAAATTTGACATCTCATAAAACCCTAAATTTAATCTTTTTTGTAATTTGAAACTCCAAATAAATTTGGCCAATCGTTTCTTGATCCTCCCTTGGTATCCCCTTCCAAAAGCTCCACATGTTCCGACGATCTCAACCATTCTCGTCGCCCGATCTCATCAATTCTCGCCGCCTATCTCAAACATTCTCCGCCGATCTCAACCATCTCCATCTCAAGCACGAAGATGTTGAATGGAGAGCCATACAGATCTGGCTTCTGCCATAAACTTCTGTCGCATCTCAACCAGTTTGATGGCTTCTTCCAATCGAGAAAAACAACCCAGATCGGTATTTGTTATTCATATTCGCATAGATCTGGTTTTTGCACACCCACATCGATTTCAGCTTCCGGTTTTTGCACACATTTCGTTTTAGATAGGAGATGTAACCCATATCTTGCCGGAGATGTAATGCAGATATCGCCGGAGATGTAACTCAGATATCATCAGAGATGTAACGCCAGAGATGTAAGGTTTTTGGATGTAACCTAGATATCGTCGGAGATGTAACGTTGGGTGTAATACAATGGTATCATATTGATCAACCATATCTAGTATCATAGTGGTATCATAATGTATGTCATAGTATTTTTTTGTATTTTATATGAAGTGTATCACACTATATTTTTGTTTTTTTACGAAGTGTAACACAATATATAGGTAATGTTGCTTTACTAAATGTATCACGCTATTTTCGTTATTTATGAAGGGTATCACAGTGTACATCATGTGTTTGACAAAATAAGGTTCGCAAGAATGAAGTTTGCCGAAGAGAGGAGAGAGGAGAGATAAAAATTTTAAAACACCTAAAATACCGTTCAATTAATTTTTTTTGTCAAATTATCAAAAAAACTAGTTTCCTAATTTAACCATTGATTTGTGGTTGAGATTAGATCTTACATTTATCATAAACTAATTAGTTCTTTCTTGAATGACCCTATATATATATATATATATATATATATATGTATATGTTTGTCAATTACGTATTTAAATAAAATATTATTGAAAACATTATATTCCAGTAATATTATCAACTACAAACTTTTTTTAGTAAATTTAATGTAAATCATCTTGAACTGCATTTAGATGATTAACGATTTCCTTCAAGGTGAAATTTTCTTGTTATCTTGTTCTAAAGATTCTGTATACTCTAAAGACGCCCTTGGTACAATATTAATCATTTAGTTTGTTAATTTAATTTAATTATGATAAAATTAATAGTTATTACGCTTGTAAGACTATTTGTATGTATCTCCTAAATAGTTTTTCATTTAAGTTTTTAATTTGAAAAAATATAGCATTTCACTAATGTGTTTGTCTTCTTTGCCTGCTTGAGACAAATTTGTTTTAGGAAACTCGTTTTTAGTCGATGAAATTGTCCATGCAAAACAATTATTAAACAATCATTTTTTATCGTGTACGAAATTTTAGGAAGGCTTTATTGGTGATTTTAGTATTAGACATATTGTACAACAATTAGGAAACTAACTGTATAGATTATTTACTTTCTTGTTATTTGTACAATTCTCAGTATAAATAGAACTCAAAACTAATCTTTCAAGTTGTGGTTGAAATTAGAGAAAAACCATCTTCTCATGGTATTAGGAGAAATTTGGATTATCCTCCCCATCCGGTTCTGACATTTGTCAATCGCTAGTCACCGACAACAATTGCCCATAATGGTTGTAGCCTTCTAGCGTTGCATCCTCCTATCTACAATAATTGTTCTACTTGCGATCATCTTTGACCAATCAGCATCATCACCAACGTTCCTGATGTTCGATTCTACTCTCATCGCCGTTGATCGCCTTCTTTCAGTCAACAGTGTCATTGACTTCTACATCTTCTTTGTTGGATTCTGGCGCCCCCACCATCCAACCCCCTGAATCTATTTCATATGATTACCATCAAACTCACCTCCACCAATTTTCTTTTATGGAAAAACCAACTATTACCAATTCTTGAATCTCAAGATTATCTTAAATATCTTGATGGTTGTTTTCTCCACCTCACTCAAATCGATCAACTATTTGGTGTAATTGTGATTTAGTTGAGATAGATTACGGTGATAAGACAAACAAAGTGAGTTAGGAAGTGTAGAGTGCACACTCATAAATGTTGCCCCTATCAACTTAGATCACCATAAGGCAGGCCTCAAGAGGGTCACGGCTCCTTGCAGGGTTCTAAGGCAGCGCCTCTAGCGGGGTTCCAAGGGGCTAATATAGTCCGAACGTCCTTGAAATGGCTCTCGAAGTCAGTAGAATTTTACTAAGTATGAAAGGCTATGAACTTCATGTTTGGTATAACTCTCATTGGGTGGGCACTTAATGCCTTAGTCATGCATTTTTGTTTAAATTGAGTCTTTTTGTTTGTCTTTTGTTTGCTTGGGGACAAGCAACGGTTTAAGTTTAGGGGTGTGATGTATGTTGAGAATTCAACATATAAAGCACTCGTTTTACGTCTTATTAGTTAAAATAGTTTACTTTTATTCCCACTTTGAGTCATTTTTATTAATTTCTTTATACATTTGTTATTATGGAGCTAAATATTGTGGTTGACTTGTTGGTACTCATGGAAGATGCTAATGGAGAGTTTTTGTTAAAATAGCAAGATGCAACAACATTGGTGCAGTGGCGATCTGATGAATGTGCAGCTTTTTGGAGGGCTTATTGATTAAGACGCTGCCTTTTTTTTCCTCATGGAAGACAGCTGTAGAAGCTGACTTATTGTTTAAAAACCTGTGGTTAAGACACTTGTCAGGTTATTGTACTTTTTAGTTACTCTAATTTTACTTTGTAACTTGTTTTAGGATGCTTAGCCTCCAAGATTTGTATTTTTGTCTTTTAGTGTCTCCTTTGGGTATAAAAGGAGGGCTTGGGTTTCATTTTGATCATCCATCCAAAACTTCAACTAGCTTTAAAATCAACCCTCTACAAGGGTGATTTGTAGTAATCTTTTGAGAGAAATACAAGTTCTTCATTTTTAGTTTTTCATCTTTACTTTCTCGTTTTTTAATTTCCGCTCTTTATTTTACGTTCCTTTACGTTTATTGTCATTTACATTCCGTTATTTAATTTCCGCAATTTATATTCTCGTCATTTACTTTCTCGTCATTTACTTTATGCAATTTACATTTATGTATTTACTTTCCGTCATTTATTTTACTTGCAATTTACTTTCTGTTATGAGTAGCTAAGCTTTTATAGCTTGGGTGTGAGACGGAAAGGTGAGATTTTCAAACCAAAWGAAAGTAGCTAAGTGTTTTCGTAAACAACGTTCCATTGTTTCATTCGAGTTTTTATAAAAACCAAGCACACTTCTTGATGGGTTGATCACTTCGAAAGTATTAAAGTGCCATGGACTTAGAGATAAGCCATTGAATTCACGTCAACTTGAATCACATAAGAGGTAGACCTGAGAAAGTTGTCGACAAGAAGACTTGTCATTATGTTTTTCAAACTTAACTCTCGACGGGTTGGTCACTCTTCGAAAGTGTCAAAGTGCAATAGATTCATAGATGAACTATATAAGAACACACGCCAACTCGAATGATATGTGAATCGACTCGAGAGAGTGATTTTTAACAAAGAGATTTGTTTATCCATATATTTTGAAAACATCATCTTGTCACTATCCCTGGTCCGGACACCACATAGAGATATGGGTGGAAAGCTATAATATAGAGCAATGGTGAAGTCCGAGAGGAATGCCATCAAAATAGATGGTGGAACTTAGCTTCAAAACACTGCTTGCTGTAGCATTCCTACAGCATTGGCTACTGGAAATTGTGTTTGGGTTTCACCTTAAGTCTTACACCCTTGTTACTTTTATATATTATGTATTCTGTTTTAATTCACCTTAACATCAAACTGAAGTTTTCAAAATCGTCATCTGAAATCATCTCTTTCATTGGAATCTCATTTAACTTCTGCTACAATCTCTGTGGACGATATTTCGGTACTTGTACCACTTTATTACTTGGAAAAACGACATTGGACCGTATTGTATATTTGCTTTGTGGTCCATTTAATTAGTCTAAAGGTGTGAGATATAACCGACCAAGTTTTTAGCGCCACTGCCGGGGATTGGCAAGCTAAAAGTTTTATTTTGAGTAAAGTAAAAGATTTGATTTTTCTAGTACCATTGGAATCGTTTTTAAAAGTGGTTTATGCCACGGACACATCACAGGGAATTTTTCGATTTTGATCCCAATATTGAGAGAACGTTTCACCATAGAAGGAGGGCTCAAAGAGCATTTTTTGCTCTACTCCCTCCAAACATGGCGTTACCTCCCCCAATTATTCTAGAAATACCGCATTTGGAAAACCAACCGCCGGTTTTGCACCAATTCCACCATTTCCGAACTTTCCACAAGGACACCCACATAATGATAATAATTTGGGCAATAAGGACACAAAATCAGAACCTAATGAGCAACAAAGAGCACAAACTCCGAACATCATTAATTTGGCAAATTCCAAAAATGAGAGGATCATGGATTATGTTATTCCGAATTTTGAGCAATTAAATTTCTGGATAGTTAGACCACACATGACTGCTCTTCATTTCGAACTAAAACCGATAATGTTTCACATGTTGCAAACGAATGGCCAATTTTCCGGATTACCTTCGGAGGACCCACATTCGCACTTAAAGTCTTTTATGGAAATCACTGATGCTTTTCTGATTCCAAGAGTGTCCAATGACGCTCTCAGACTCACTTTTTTCTATTTTCATTAAAGGATCGGGCAAAAGCATGGTTTAACTCTTTAACACTGGGTTCTGTACCGTCATGGAGTAACATGGTAGAAAATTCTTTGCGAAAATATTTCCCACTAACAAGGAACGCTAAGTCCAGGAACGAGATTTTTCTTTTCAAACAAATGGACGATGAGGCTGTTCCTGACGCATGGGAAAAGTTTGAAGAACTGTTGAGGAAATGCCCACACCATGGCATTCTGTACTGTATTCAACTTGAGACGTTTTACAGTGGGTTAAATTCCATGGCAAAACAAATGCTCGATGCGACTGCGGGCGGAGCCTTCACAACCATGACCTATAATGAAGGATATGAAATCCTGGAAAAGATATCGGCAAACAATGGGTATTGGGCCGACCCACATGCTCAACCACAGAAAAAGACTTCTGGGATACATGATATAGATGCATATACTGCATTAACAGCTCAACTCACCTCCATGACCAACATGCTAAAAAATTTAACTTCTGGTCAGGGAGGCCATCAAGCTGCTAATACACCTGTTCCAACAGTCTTATCTGTGCAGTGTGTGTGCTGTGGCGGGAAATATTTGTATGTACATTGTCCTCACAATTCTGAATCAGTAAACTATGTTCATAACAGAGCTAATCCTTATTCCAACACATACAATGCCAGTTGGAGACAACACCCGAACTTTTCCTGGAACAGTCCCAGTTTAAACCCACCAGTCCATAAACAACAAGGAACTTCTAATTTCCAACCGCAACATCATAGAAACAGTTCTAACTCTCAGAATCACCAACAAAGTTTTCAGAATTCACAACCACCTTTTCAGAACAAACATCCTCCACAGGAAGAATCATCATCTTCTTTGGAAGCAATGATAAAAGGGCTTTTTGCACATGCACAAGCCCAAAATCAAGCTTTGATTAATCAACAAAGTGCTGCCATCAGAAATTTAGAGACTCAAATCAATTAACTTGCACTCAACCAGAGAAATCGAGCCCTTGGTACCTTGTCCATTAATACAGAAGTCCCTAGAGACCTAGGAAAGGAACATGTGAAAGTAATAACCCTTAGGAGTGGGAAGGAGTTGACAAAAAATGTGCCAAAAGATAGTGCACCCAGTTTGGCAAAAATTGATGCTACAACATTGGTTCCTGCCAAAGAAAGATCGATCCAACCTTTAGAGAAGCAAGCATCTGAGACCACCACTTCTGTCCTCCCAAGATCAGACTATCCATTACTCTTTCCTGAGGATGCTTTAAAAAGTTAGAAGAGACTGAGGTTTTAGAGACCCTTAAGCTTGATGCTAAGATTCCATCTGAACCTCCAAAGTGCACCACAAAGACCCAAGGCATTCAAGACCCATCTTGCTCAACACCTCCAAGCAAGAATGTGATCAAACCAGTCCCTCCTTATGTTTCTTACCCCTAAAGGTTGAGGAATCAGAAAGAGGAACTGCACTTTAAGAAATTATTGGATGTGTTTAAAGAATTGCACATCAACATACCACTTGTTGAGGCAATTGAGCAAATGCCTAGTTATGCTAAGTTTTTGAAGGACATCCTAAGTAAGAAGAAGAAGTTGACTGAATATGAGACTATAGCCCTTACCGAAAGATGTAGTGCACTTTTGACCAATAGCATACCCCCTAAGCTTAAAGATCCAGGGAGTTTTACCATTCCTTGTTCAATAGGAGGGAAGGAGATAAGGAAAGCCTTATGTGCTAGTATATCAACCTCATGTTGTTATCCATTTTCAATACCTTAGGCATAGGTGAGGCTAGACCTACCACAGTTACACTTCAGTTGGCAAACAAATCCATAGCATACCCTAAGGGAAAAATTGAGGATGTGTTAGTGCAAGTTGATAAGTTCATATTTCGGGCAGATTTCATCATACTAGACTTTGAGGCAGATAAAGACATTCCTATTATTTTAGGGAGAACATTTCTAGCCACCGGAAGAACTCTGATTGATGTCCAGAAAGGAGAGTTGACCATGAAACTTTAAGACCAAAAGGTCATATTTAATGTCTTCAACTCTCTAAAGTACCCTGATTACTTGGAAGAGTGTTCAAGAATAGCTGAAATAGAGGAGTTGTGCTTTGAAGAAGGAATTCAGAAAAACCTTAAGTTGGAAGGAGAGTGTGATGAGGAAATAGAAGAAAATGTTGAGAAAATAGAGGAAATAGGAAATGATATTGTCCCAATGGATGCTGCAGCATTTGAGCTGCTGGAAAATAGTGAGCAAAAAGACTTCACCCCGTCTATTGTATCACCACCTGACTTAGAGTTAAAACAACTCTCATCCCATCTGAAATATGCTTTTCTAGGAGAAGAAGGCAAATTGTCTGTCATCATCTCATCTACCCTAGACTTGCATCAAGAAAAGAAACCAGTGGATATGTAGAAATTGCACAAAAAGGCCTTAGGATGGACCATTGTTGACCTTAAGGGGATTAGTCCCTTTATTTCTCAACATAAGATCATCTTAGAGGATAAGAATTTCACATCCATAGAACCTCAAAGAAGGCTGAATCCTGTCATGAAAGAGGTAGTAAAGAAAGAGATTTTGAAATGGTTAGATGCCGGAATTATCTTCCCGATAGCCAGTAGTTCTTGGGTTAGCCCAGTCCAGTGTGTTCCAAAAAGGGAGGGTTCACAGTCATCACAAATGATAAAAATAAACTTATCCCCACTAGAGTTGTATCTGGTTGGAGAATATGCATGGACTATAGGAGGCTAAACAAGGCTACTCAAAAAGACCATTTTCCACTACCTTTCATTGACCAAATGTTGGACAGATTAGCCGGCAAAGAGTACTACTGTTTCTTGGATGGTTATCCAGGGTACAATCAAATAGCCATTTCTCCCGAAGACCAAGAGAAAACCACATTTACTTGTCCTTATGGCACCTTTGCTTTCAGAAGAATGCCATTTGGACTGTGTAATGCTCCTGCCACCTTTCACAGGTGTATGATGTCCATACTTTCGGATATGCTTGAAAAATCCATTGAAATATTTATGGATGATTTTTCTGTATTATGGTTCATCATTTGATAACTGTTTAGAAATTTTGAAAAAGAGCTTGGAAAGGTGTGAGGAAACAGATTTGGTCCTCAATTGGGAGAAATGTCACTTCATGGTTAAGGAAGGAATTGTTCTTAGACACTTAATTTCTAAAAGAGGGGTTGAGGTAGATAAAGCAAAACTCGAAGATATTGAAAAACTACCGAAACATACCACTATTAAGGGAATTAGAAGCTTTCTGGGTCATGCCGGATTTTACAGGAGGTTCATCAAAGATTATTCAAAAATTTCAAAACCTCTTTGTCTACTCCTACAACATGACCAAAAATTTAATTTTAATAATGAGTGCATAAATGCATTCAAAACTTTGAAGAAAGCTTTAGTTACTGCACCATTGGTAGTTGCCCCTGATTGGAACAAACCTTTCGAGATTATGTGTGACGCGAGTGATTGGGGCGGTGGGTGCTGTGTTAGGACAAAGGAAAGAAAAGGTGTTTCATTCAATTTATTACGCAAGTAAGATTTTGAATGAGTCACAAATTAAGTACACCACAACAGAGAAGGAATTATTGGCCATAGTTTTTGCTTTTGAAAGATTTAGGTCTTACTTGATGGGAACAAAGGTAATTGTGCATACCGATCACGCGGCCATCAAGTACTTGATCTCAAAGAAAGATGCAAAACCAAGGTTAATAAGATGGGTGCTTTTATTGCAAGAATTTGACTTAGAGATACTTGATAAAAAGGGAGTAGAGAATCAAGTGGCGAACCATTTGTCTAGGTTAGAAGAACCTAAGATAGGAGAAATGGACATTAGTGATATTTTTTCAGATGAAAGAATTCCTCATGATAGACCAACCAACAACATCATGGTTTACGGATTTAGCAAATTTCTTGGCCTGTGGAATAAAACCCTCTGATTACACAGGCCACATATTTTCATGATGCTAAATCTTATTTGTGGGATGATCCGTTTTTGTTTAGGCTTGGTGCAGATCAGATTTTAAGAAGATGCGTGCCTGAATCTGAAGTGCCAGCAATCCTGCAGCATTGCCATCATGCACCATATGGAGGCCATTTTGGAGGCCAAAGAACTACAACCAAGGTCCTACAGTCTGGTTTTTATTGGCCAACCATTTTTAAATATTCCCACAATTTTGCACAAAGGTGCAACGAATGTCAAAGGAGTAGCTCCATTTCTAAAAGAAATGAAATGTCATTTAATAAGATACTTGAAGTTGAATTATTTGATGTATTGAGAATAGACTTTATGGGTCTTTTTCCTCCATCAAAGAATTGCCAGTAAATACTTGTGGTTGTTGACTACGTATCCAAATGGGTGGAAGCCATGGCATGTGTGTGAAATGATGCCAAAACTGTGGTTAAATTTCTCCAAAAAAAATTCACATGGTTCAGTACCCCAGGGGCACTAATTAGTGACGAAGATACCCACTTTGTGAACAATTTGTTAAAAAGAGTTCTTGAAAAATACAATGTTAACCATAGAATTGCCACGACTTATCACCCACAAACAAAGGGTTTGGCAGAGCTCTCTAATAGAGAAATTAAAAGCATTTTGGAAAAAGTGGTCAAACCCAACAGAAAGGATTGGGCATTCAAGTTAGACGATGCTTTATGAGCATACAGAAATGCTTTCAAAACACCAATTGGTATGTCTCCATACAAGCTAGTCTATGGAAAAGCCTGCCATCTGTCTTTAGAACTTGAGCACAAAGCATATTGGGAAATCAAAGAGCTAAATATGTCTTTGGATGAAGCTGGAAAGAAAAGAAAGTTACAACTGTATGAAATGGAGGAACAGAGACAAATGTCTTATGAGAATGCCAAGCTTTACAAAGAAGTGACATGATAACAGAATCCAACACAGAGAGTTGAAAGAAGGACAGAAAGTCCTCTTGTTTAACTCTAGGTTGAAACTATTCCCGAGAAAGCTCAAGTCTAGGTGGTCTGGACCTTTTGTCATCCATAAAGTTTACTCTTATGGAGCGGTTGACCTGATTAACTCAGAGGACAACATTGTGTTTAAAGTGAATGGGCAACGAGTTAAGGTATTTCATGATGCTGTAGCATTCCCAGAGCATTGCTCTGAGAATTGGGCAATACCTTAGGTAATAAAGGTGTATTTGGACTTTTCAAAGTCTAGGGTTGTTTATACATATATTTCCTTTTTATATCTAGATACTAGGGAAGTTATGTTTTATTAGTTTGTTCTTGCGCAGGTTATTTTCAAAAGGATTGTTAAGAAAACTGAATGCTCTGCCAATGCTGTAGCATTCCTATTTTCACATGTGAATATTGGCAGCAACTTTAATGATGTCAGGAGAAGTACAAGTGACATCAGCACTGCATCATAACAGTTTTGTCAACCTCTTTTCTCAGAAAATGTCTCCCATGCATCATTAACCCACTCCATCACATTCATTTTTTTAACCTCTTGATAACCACTTTGACACTTCCTAAACCGCCATTTCATTTTGAATAGAAAGGAGACTTAATGGAGATATGACCTTTCATCTTCCCTATAATCACCTTTGTCAATCACCATCGTCGGCTTCCTCATCCATACATCACACGCCGACTTTCTCTTCCAAACATCACCTCTCCATTTTTATGACTTGCCATCAAAAACCACTCTCATTAAACCACTCTCACTAAGATTATCATTACCATCTCCTCACTCTCACCACTGTTTGATCGTGGCCCGAATGAAAAGGGCAGCAGTTCACGACCCACTACCGCCGATACGGTGAAGCAATCGTCGGCGAGCGTGTACCTCTACTTCGCGATGAACAGGGGAACCCGAATGAGTGGACCTCGTTGCCAATAGCCCCTCATCATCTCCACCTTCATCGCCATCACCGCCTAGACCACGGCTAGTCACACCTTTGATAACTGAGTCTCCTCTGCGCGCTAAACGAATGGCGAGATTTGCACCATCTCCTCTGCCGGCTATCACCGACTGACACCCTCCCCTCCGCCATCCCTCGTCGACACTCCTCTATCACCACCACCTACAGCCATCGAGACCTCCATTCCACCACCATCAATATCGCCAGCGATTGCAAACCCTAAATCGGGTACCGATGTAAGAATAGTTTCGAGCCCTAATTTGCCTATTGAGGGACTTACTACCTCTGATTCTTTTGAAAATGAGGAGGATATTGTGCAAATACAAACACCATCCCCCACTATTTTGGATTCATCAAGACTTTATCTTTTGACTTGGTATGATCACCCTTGCACCCATATGCCTGAGCCTACTATTTTGGCTTATTCTACACCTCACAATGCTGAGGTAGAACATGTTGAGTATGAGCACTATACACCAAATGTTGGGGAAGAAACCATTGAGTCCCCAAACATTGAAGTTGATTTAGAAGCTGATATAAGAAGTTTGACACCAATACCCACTAGAAAAAAAAAGGATTGGGAAGAGTTTTTGCTACCAGATCACAGGCTGCGGATAAGCAGCATCCCAGGAAAAGAACCAAAAGAACACCACCTTCTGTCCGATTAGGCACACAGCCTTTGTGCCAAGAAAGTCACCCTGAAAAGCTTCTTCAAGGCATAATGAAACAGTCGGTCCTTCTCGGGTGAAAGCTACGCATAAGGTGTTAAAATTTAAACCCATTCCTAGGCCACAACAGCCTTTTGATGGGTTTAGTTCAGAAGAAGAACAACAGATGTTTGCAAAGATTAAAAACAAAAAGGTGTTGCCGGACAAGGGGTTCGATAGGAGAAGCATTGAAGAGTTTAGTTTTATCTGGGACGTGATCAACATGCAAGGATGGCATGTACTGTGTGAGGTAAAGAACTCTTTCAATTTAACTTTGATTAGAGAATTTTATGCGGAAGCTTGTGTGTATAGCACTACAAAGCTCAAGGTTCGGGGTGTTCGGGTAAGTATTTCGGCTAAGGCTATTAACAAGCTATTGGGCCTTTCACCCCCGACCGAAACTGATTTTGAAACTCTTTCCCAATTGGCTTCACAAGCCAAGTTAGAAGAAATTGGTAGGGAACTAAGGAAGCCCGGAGCAGGTTGGGATGTCCTTAGCAATTATATGTTAAGGACTTATAGGGCTTCCAACTTGACACCCGATGCAAATGTAAGGGTGAATTTTATTAGACATTCTCTCAACCCGACTACTCACGACAGTTCCATTTCGGTTGAGAGAATAATCTTGTTGTATTGTGTGGTCATGGGTAAAACACTTAATGTGGGGGAGGTAATAGAAAAAGCCATTCTCTATTGTTCAAGGAGGAGACAAGGGAAATTGTTTTTCCCGGGCTTGATTAACAAGTTACTTATGAAAGCGGGTGTTCCCCAATACACGGATGACTTAGTGATTAAGGAGTGCGAAGAGAAGTGGACCATAGATATGAAAGCTGTTTCAAGATTGAGAGAAAGGGGTGAGAGAGGTAGGGAGCTACCCGGGATGACACGGACTGTGGAAGAGCTTATGGCACAAAGTGGTAGTATAATAGACTACCTAATAGAGCAACGGGCAGATATGGTGGAAAAGTTAGAAAACATGCAGGCTGGTTTGACTGAAAGATTAAAGGCTGGTGAGAAGAAGATGAAAAAAAAGAAGACTTGGAGAAAGGGGCAGCAGACAAGATCAAAAGGCTGCAAAAAAAGTTGAATCGGTACAAGACGGAGAACGAGAGACTAAAGGCTGAGATCACAGCCGCGGTTGTCCAGACTGCACAACCTACTCCTTCGGAGTAGGACAGGTTCTACCACCTTACTTTAGCTTCCATATTTTACTTTTTGAGTCAGGAATAGTTTTTTATAGTGTTTAGTCTTGTTTTTATGCATGATCACTTGAGTTGAGGTTTGTTGCACATGAGATCATAGCCTCAATAATTCTATGGATTACTTGTCATTCAATCAAGGTACTTTGTTCTTGCTAGAACTAGCAAACCCCTCTTTGGGAAAACAATTTGATCACACAATCACCATTAGGAAATGAGATAGGCCTTTTTTCTATGATCATTATAAGCCACTTGCTCCCTTCAAACACCGTTTACCCCAAAAATCTCCAATGAGGACATTGTCGTATGCAAGTTTGGGGGAGGAGTTTATATAAGGATAAAAAGTCAATACAAAAAAGCAAAGCTCTAAATTGACTCCTTATCACAAAAGGGTTTGGAAAAACACAACAAAAGTCCCATAAGGACCATGTGTTTTGAAAAATGTATGAAAAAGCACAACAAAAGTCCCATAGGGGCTATGTGCACACTCCAAGCAAAAGAGGTCAAAATGCCCAAAAATTGAAAAATTTATATATGGAGTATTGGAGGAAAAAGGCTATGAGAGAAAAGAAATGCCAAAGAGAGTAAACCCTATAAGCCCTATTGATCCTAAGATTGTGATTGTGTTTGAACTTAACAAAGAAAAGGGTAATGCTAGCCTATGGTTCACACACAAAA
>NC_037532.1:12572808-12574056 GCF_001531365.2 Cynara cardunculus var. scolymus
CCGTTATGAGTAGCTAAGCTTTTATAGCTTGGGTGTGAGACGGAAAGGTGAGATTTTCAAACCAAAAGAAAGTAGCTAAGTGTTTTCGTAAACAACGTTCCATTGTTTCATTCGAGTTTTTATAAAAACCAAGCACACTTCTTAACGGATTGATCATTTTGAAAGTGTTAAAGTGCCATGGACTTAGAGATAAGCCATTTAATGCACGTCAACTTGAATGACATAAGAGATAGACTTGAGAAAGTTGCCGACAAGGAGACTTGTCATTTATGTTTTTCAAACTTAACTCACGACGGGTTGGTCACTCTTTGAAAGTGTCAAAGTGCGATAGATTCAGAGATGAACTATCTAAGAACACACGGCAACTCGAATGATATGGGAATCAACTTGAGAGAGTGATTTTTAACAAAGAGATTTGTTTATCCATGTATTTTGAAAACACCATCTTGTCACTATCCCTGGTCTGGACACCACATAGAGATATGGGTGGAAAGGTATAATATAGTGCAATGGTGAAGTCCGAGAGGAATGCCTTCAAAATAGATGGTGAAACTTAGTTTCAAAACACTGCTTGTTGTAGCATTCCTACAGCATTGGCTACTGGAAATTGTGTTTGGGTCTCACCTTAAGTCTTACACCCTTGCTACTTTTATATATTTTGTATCATGTTTTAATTCACCTTATCATCAAACTGAAGTTTTCAAAATCGTCATCTGAAATCATCTCTTTCATTGAACTCTCATTTAACTTTTGCTACAATCTCCATGGACGATATTCCGGTACTTGTACCACTTTATTACTTGGAAAGATGACATTGGACCGTATTGTATACTTGCTTTGTGGTCCATTTCATTAGTCTAAAGGTGTGAGATATAACCGACCAAGTTTTTGAGGAGTTTATATAAGGATAAAAAGTCAATACAAAAGAGCAAAGCTCTAAATTGACTCCTTATCACAAAAGGGTTTGGAAAAACACAACAAAAGTCTTGTAGGGACCATGTGTTTAGAAAAATGTATGAAAAAGCACAACAAAAGCCTCATAGGGGCTATGTGCACACTCCAAGCAAAAGAGGCCAAAGTGCCCAAAAATTGAAAAATTTATATATGGAGTATTAGAGGAAAAAGGCAATGAGAGAAAAGAAATGCCAAAGAAAGTAAACCCTATAAGCCCTATTGATCCTAAGATTGTGATTGTGTTTGAACTTAACAAAGAAAAGGGTAATGCTAGCCTATGGTTCACACACAAAA
>NC_037532.1:12575041-12583949 GCF_001531365.2 Cynara cardunculus var. scolymus
TGTGAGACGGAAAGGTGAGATTTTCAAACCAAAAGAAAGTAGCTAAGTGTTTTCGTAAACAATTATGCCAAAGTCCTATACTCACCCCCTGAATCCCACTAGACAGTGAGTACGGTAGCCCCTCCAATTGTCTCATCGGAATCCATGGGATGTCGACAATCGGTGCCCAAAGCGCACCACAAGACAATATAAGCAATAAGAAAATTCGAGGGGATACTCAAAAACTAACATGAATCATGAATGAACAAGAAAGCAAATAAGCATCCATAATCACAAAATACATTCATATGTCCACATAAACTCACAATGTTGTTTAATCTATTTGGTTGATCAAACCAAAAGAATCGATCCAACTCCGAGTTTCCATAGTGCAAACACTTGTCACAAGCTCCCAATGTGATTTATATAACCCCTAGAGTACACATACCAAGTATCATAAGAAAACATTACTGTTTACTTGATCTAAACTCATTTCAATTTGACAATTACATTTAAAATTCCCTTCTACAACTCTGTTTTCAAGCCCTGTTTTAACCTACAAAAGATCAGAATCACATAATAGAATCAAAAGACAATTTGTATTATTCTTTCCTTCCAATGTCTCTAACCTCATATTTTTGTTATTTTTCTATGATTTTATACGATTTTTTTAGAACAGAGTTGTATCATGACTTTCAAACTCGAAAATAGCTATATTCACAATTTCATGTTAAATCCCAAACCATTTTGTACCAAATTCATATATTAATCTTATACTACTATAATTTATACAAAATCATCATGAAACCATTATTTTACCAAACATCCACCTATTTCATCATCATACAATATTGACTATCAAAAGTCAAACTTTTTCAAACTATATCATGTATAAACAACTAATTCTTGGAATTTAATCATGATTTCAACAAGATAATAAGTTATCTATCATCTATCCTACATCATATCAAGATTTCTACTTATAATCTTCAACATGGAACCCTAATTTCATGGTTTCTTGAACTCAAATTGAACACATAGTCAAGAATGAAGTATACCTTTGAAATCTTCAAAAATCTTGCAAAATTTCACCAATTTCTTGTAAAAACACCCAAGTTTGGTGCCCTTGAAGTCTCCAAAAGTTTAGAAACAAAATGGGGGGAAAAAGGGTCAAGTTCGTTCTTTTTTTTAACTTAGGGTTGCTAAAAACTCGAGGTGGGTCGGGCTTGACCTAGTTAGGTACCCACTTTAACCACCAAACACTTAAATATTCATAACTTTTCGCTCGGGCCTCTCTTTCTGCTGAGATTTTCTTCTATGTGTTCCTTGTTGAGTCTACTTTCACCTAAAACTCTCAAATTTCCAAAATTCATATCAGAAAAACATTTGTGCAAATTCTTTCATATATAGCCACTATACTTTGCACATTTATGCCCATAGAGTACTAAACCTTATTTCCTTGATATCTACTAACTATAACACCTTACATTAACTTATCATAATGTGTTCCAACCATTTAAACAATACTAAGATTGTTAACACATCATTTGTAGGTTATTTAGGTTGATATATAAAGGTGTGTATGTTACACTATGACCATAGCCTTGAATTCAAAGAACAGCAAGAACGTTGCCAGTCATAGCACGAACGACGTAATGGATTAGAGAGAGGGCGACCAATTTGTACCCATTGCAATGAGAAAATGAATTAGGTGCAAACCTATTGTAAATTGATTGGGTACCCACTTGGTCACCCAAAGGCAAGATAATACCCACAAAGGCAGTGGCAAGGGAATGGATCCAATTCAAGGAATACTAAAAATTTCAGAGTAGTTGCTAATCAGGTGGAGTTTATATGGTTAGAGCGGGCCAAACATTACTATGATAGAGGCTCAATTTAATAAATTCATGGCTACTGTTGAAAAGGCTAACAACAATCAAGCTTCTACTATTGAGGCCAGTATGGTAACAAAATCAGCTCAACCAGTTTTGTTTCGTATTAATTTTTGGAATTGGATCATTGATAATGATGCAATGGAACACATTACTTCTTCATCTCAATTATTAAATATATCGAAACATGGTGCATCCATTTTATTACCTAACGGGGAGCAAATCAAGATTGATGCAAAAGGGGTCCTCACCATTGAGCATGGCCTATTATCTTTGTGATGCCTTATTTGTGCCTCGCTTTATTAATTTGATGTTTGGTAGCCGTTTGACAAGGGACTTAAGTTTCTCAATAACATTATTTCCTTATTAGTGTATTTTGCAGGATCTAGCTCCGAAGAAGACGATTGGTTTGGCTAAAGAACGAAATGGATTATATTATTTGGTGGTTTTAGCGTCAAAGAAAGCTACCATACCATTACCTAGAACACATCAACCTCAACATTCCCCATATAACCTTGCTCTTACCGCATGTAGCCTAGCCATTTCATCTGCCGATTTGTGGCATTATAGACTAGGTCATGTTTCCCCTCCTTGTTTACATTTTATTGCTCATAATATCTTAAAATTTTCAACTGAATCGAATAAAGTTTATCATGTGTGCCCTTTGGTGAAACAAAGTCATCTTCTCTTCATTACTAGTACCATTTCATCAACCCAACCATTTGAACTTATTCATTATGATATATGGGGTCACTTTCGACGACCCTTCTCTTGATGGTGCACATTACTTTCTTACTATTGTGGATGATTTTTCCCGTTGTACTTGGATTTTTCTAATGCGACATAAAGATGAAATACAATAAACACATCAAACAAGTCTTCACTTACTTCTCACGCAATTTGACTCTAACATCAAAACCTTTAGAAGTGATAATAGTGAATTCATCTCACTTCGTCCTTTTTTTCAAGATAATGGAGTTATCTTTCAAACCTCATGCTTTTACACTACCCAACAAAATGGAGTCATTGAACACAAACACCGTCACATTATCCAAGCTGCGCATGCTTCAAAATTCCAAGCTCAACTACCTCCTACCTTTTGGGGAGAATGTTCTTTGACTACAGTGCATATCATTAGCCATTTGCCGACACCTGTTCTCCTTCATAAAACTCCATTTGAGCTCTTATACTCTAAACCTCCTTCACGTTCTCATATTTGTGTCTTTGGATGCGTAAAATATGCTACTAATGTACATCCTGCCATTCCTTCTATTTTGCTTGGAGATCTTATTGGTCAGAAGCCTTTTAAATTGTTTAACTGGTCAACAAAATAGATTTTCATTAGGCGAGACGTAAATATTTTGAACATGTTTTTCCTTATGTTGTTGTAAAACTCGATTATTCTTTTAATCACCTAAGCTGTTATCAAATCCCCAATCCCTTACCTCATTCACATGTTGACTTTACTCTGGAGCCTGACATTTTTTCCCGTCGACTTTGAACTCAGATCAACCACCCACCATCACTCATATAACCAGCTGTTACCATTAATTCCTCTTCAGTTACTCCACAAACAACTATTCAGACCTACTCATGTCACCCTAAGCCTGTTGCTCCTACTTTTGTCCCTTTTACACATACTGTTCCCATCCTCCCTACTGAGGTAGCGAAGGCATCTTCATCATCTGGTTTGTCTGAGTCGATTCAATTCCTACCAATTACACCATCCTTCGACCGCCTCCCTAAACCATATATATCCCTTAACCCACAACTAGTTCTTCATCCTAGCCATCGTGTTTCTCGACCACCAACAAAACTGCAGGATTACGATTGCGAACTAAATGCAGTTTTACCCACTCAATCGTCTTCTATCTCGTTGGGTCCGAACAAAGGTGCATGTTATCCTCTTAATGACTATGTCTCTTACTATCATTATGCTCCAAATTATCGATCTTTCACGACTCAATTAAATGTTATTAATGAACCAAAATCATATTCTAAGTTTGTTGCCATTTCAGAACAGAGAGAGGCTATGAAGTCTGAATTGGATGTTCTACAGGCTAAAGGTACTTGGTATTTTACCACTGTTCCTGTAGAAAAAGTCCCTATCGTTTGTCGTTGGGTGTACAAAGTGAAATTGAAGTCCCATGGTTTGACTAAGAGCTATAAAGCTCGATTGTAGCCAAAGGTTATACTCAACTGGAGGGTGTAGATTATGAAGACACTTTTTCTCCAACTGATCGTATAATCACAGTTTGTTGTGTGATTGCTCTAGCTGCTTCTCAAGGTTGGCCATTGTTTTTGTTGGATGTCAACAACACATTTCTTCATGGTGATATCCATGAGGACATTTATATGTATTTGTCGTCAGGCCTTTAGAGATAGGGCAAGGATCATTTGGTTTGGCATTTGCATAAATCCCTCTACGGTCTAAAGCAAGCTTCTCGCAATGGTTTTCCAAATTCTCAGACTGCATTCATTCAACGAGTTTTGAGTAGTCCAAGGCAGATTACTCACTCTTCATTTGCAAAAAAGGCAAGTCTTTTATCATATTATTGATATATGTTGATGACATTCTGATTACAGGTAATGATTCAGTGGGCATTGCTGATGTTAAGAAGTTTCTTGCATACAAAAATTAGCCTTAAGGATCTTGGCAACCTGAAATACTTCCTTGGCATTGATATTTTTGCATCAAAAGGAGGAACATTTATTTCTCAACGTAAGTATGCATTGGAGATTATTAAGGATGCAGAACTGTTAGGGGTTGTCCATCTGATACGCCAATGGAATGTAATTTAAGATTGTTAGATACACAAAATTACTCAAGGATCCAAGGAAGTATAGACGCTTGGTTGGTAGGTTAATATATCTCACTATGTCAAGGACATATATTACTTATTCGGTACATGTATTGAGTAGATTTATGCATCAACTTAGAAAGGCACATTGGGAGGCAGCTTTATATGTTATGTGTTACTTGAAGTCTGCTCTTAGCCAAGGATTGTTCTTCTCCGCCAATAGTGACTTGAAGCTCAGGGCTTTATGTAATTCCGATTGATTAGGATGTTCTTTTACGAGATCTACCACAGCGTACTGTGTGTTTACTAGCCTTGATTTCATGGAGATCAAAGAGACAAAAACAGAATCTCTTTCTTCAGCCGAGGCAGAATATCATGCAATGGCTGGCACGTGTTATGAGCTAATGTGGTTGTGTATTTTACTTAAGGATTTAGGCATCTTACATCGTAAGGAAGCTTTGCTATATTATGATAAATAAAGCGTCTATACACATAGCCACCATTCTAGTGTTCCATGAGTGTACGAGACATATAGAAATGGAGAACCATTACATAAGAGATAAGATAGAAAATGGCTCGGTGGAGACAAAGTTTGTGACATCTACGAATCATTTAGCTAATGTGTTAACTAAGCCTCATGGCAAAAAGGTTTTTATTCCTATGATTCACAAGTTGGGAGTGTGAAACATCCATTCTCCAACTTGAACGGGAGTATTAGAAAGGAAAGCTTTTTGGTATCTTTTTCCTAGCTGTCAGTATTAATTCCATATGAATCTAGATAGGAAGGTATCGACTTTCTAGGCTGTGCTTCCTAATTCTATGATTGTGTACAGATGTAACTTATATATATATATATATATATATATATATATAATAGCTTTGAATATAGAAATAAATTACAGCCTTTTGAATCATACTCCCCATATTTCACTTATGTGATTATAAATCACTATAATGGGTTTGCATCTATTTTGTTATACATTTGAATTTGCACAGCCACGCTTCTTGATTCAGGCTTTCATCGAGGTAATTAGTGTTTTCTACCTTTTTGTCCCTAGTTGTGGTTTGTTGTTCCGGTTCAAAGCTTAAACTTAGTTTCCTGATTGTCCTTTGTTTACTGGTTGTTTTCAAGTCAATCTTCTCGATTCAAGTTTGAAGCTTAAACTTAGATTTACTGTGAACAATATCAAAATTCTACTTTGCTAAATAAGGTAAATAAGTTTGTTTTCCTTTTTTGCTGCAAGTTTACAAGGAAAGCTTACAAAATGGATGTTACGTTGCTACACGATTGTTGTCTTTGTTCAAAAGATATTCAATCTAAAATCTGAAAGTCCAATTGGATTTGCTTTCAAAGCTTTGACACCCAAATTTTGTTAGCTTTATGGGTTATTGTATTCACGATGGCAGAGTGGAGGATTCTACTTCTAGCAAAATCATTCTAGTATATGAGTACACATCTAATGGAAATTTCAGAGCTTCTATCAGGTGAAGTATTCTCATTAGCAAATGTAATCAATAATGTTTGCTCATTAGCAACGTTGGTCCCAGCCAGATTTACAAGAGTTTATAGGTAATCAGATTGTAGAAAGAAGGGATGAATACAAACACATAAACTTTCAATATAAATTTTACAGATTGTTTGCGGAAGAGATAAGGTAAAGAACCTATCTAAACAATCCAAGATACACATAATTACAAATAGCAAAGAGAAAAGATTTGCTATAAGAAATAAAGAAGAATAAAAGTGTTCTTCACCTTGTTCAAAGTGGTTCTTTCTCTTAGACAGATAGTAGTGAGAGAAGTAACTTCTTCGGTAATTTCTTAGTGAGAAAGATTGATAACTGAGAGGAGAACACTCAACTATTTATACCCATTGAATTAAATATAATTTAGAAGGTAGAAAGCACGTGTCAAACTTTTAGAGGAAAGCTTGTCATTTGCTACAGTATACAGTCTTTTTGGTTGTATATGAGCAGTCCTCTTTCATAAAGTAGGTAAGTACAATAGAATCAACGGAGTGGCTCCGTACTGTACTATACTTTAGAAAGGTATGGGTCTGACCTTTGTGTGAGGGAAGACAAGATAAAAACACATCGTGCTTGGTAAGGTTCATTTGATCGCTGAATACTGGGATGACGCTGAAAGGTCTCTTCAGTGTTCGCTGAAATTTGCGTAGACTTCACGCATATGTAGACGAGCTTGTAATCACTTAATACCGATTCAGATCATGAACTTGTTGCTCTCTAATCTTCAACTTCTGTCTTTGACATTGTTGAAGGATCTGTGGTGTGAGTTTTGTCTTCTTGAAGTATAACGGTCTCTGAACGAATTACAATACACGTTCAGCGATCACTGAACAGACTCAGTGAAGATCGCTGAAACTGAATAATAGAAACAATATACTTTGATAGGTTAAAAGGGATCATCATCAAATCAATGAGAGAGATGATTAACAAGCAATTCTTGTTTTAGATAACTTGATTTAATTTCTAAAGAGCATGATGCTTATAGTTCAACTAGAATTGTATCTGCAGAGAATGATCCAGAAAGAGTTTTAAAATGGTTGAACGATTGGGGGTTCTAATAGGAGTTGTAAAAGATGTACACTTTCTGCATACAAGAGTCATCCTCACTTCTTCTGACAACCGTCTAAAGACAAACAACATATTGCTTGATGATTATCAGATTTCAATACTGAGCAAATATGGAATGTCCGTCATTTAATCTCGATCTCAAACACCCTCAACTAGCTAATCTTCTAAACTTTATAGTTCTTTATGTTTGTTTGCTTTTATATCGTTTTTTCAGTCCTGCTTTTATCAAACTGTTGTATTATGTGGTATATGTGAATTGATCTTCTTGACACTGAGAGTTTGTTTGATCAATCAAATGTGAAAATATAATTCTTTGGAACATGTTTTTGCAATGATTCTTTGGTACAACAATGGACTTGATCAAATTTTGGAATATAAATTAATTGGTTTTTTGAATTTTCTTTTTGTTGTTTGTTAATTTATAATGTGATTTATAGATAAAATCTTACTTTTAAGATTTGGGGATTTTGTGAGCTATAACTAAATTACATTTGTTGCTTGTATAGTCGGCAATAAGAAGTTATTGCAATTGTAGTTCTTCATTGTGGAAGGTATGGCACTTTGCCACTTGTATTTGTAGTGTTGCAACTTGCAAAGACAATTTATTTGTTGAAACATGTTGATATTTGAATATGTCAATTTGAAGCATTCATATTCAAAATAAAGTTTGAACCATCGTGGTATTATGCGAATATACAACTAGTTTCTTCACTAACAAAACCCCTAAGATAGCTTAGGTTATCTACATCAATGCAATAATAGACATTTTTTACTTTTACACCAATAACATTCACATATATCTTTGAAAAGTTGTTCCCATTTCAGTAACTATTTTATAATTTATAGCGGGAATTTAGAAAATTCAATAAACTTTTCAATTTTTGATGATAAAGTCTTTGAACTTTTTTTAATGAATAAACCATTAAACTTTTTCTATTCAACCTCATCACACTTAACACCATTGCTCCCCTTTTCGACCTCTTGCCATCTATTGTCATTGGGTCTCTATCAGTACCCAACCATCAAGATTGTTTTCCCCTTTCAGTATTCTCCCTTTTTGATCGTTTTTTGTTTTATGATTCTCTCTGTTTTTTGATCTATCTATACGTAATCCAGTAAATCGTTGTAAAATAAGGATAACCCAAAGACAAAAAAAAAAAGTAGATCAAAAAGGAGATCAGTGATAGGGGCCAAGAGCGGCGATGGACGACATGGAGAACTAACAATGATTGGGCGACGAGGGGGAACGATGTCGTTGGGTTGGGTGCAAGAGTTTCAATGTTGTAGGGTTTGGAAACGATAAAACTGATTTTAAGTTGTTTTTTTCATTAAAATCTTCTTGGACGGTTACAGATAGTTTTTTTTTTGTTAAAGAATATGTAGATAACCAATTTTTAAATGTCTGATGATTTATTTATTTTAAAAATATTTAAAAACTTAATCATTTAAAATTAGAAGGTTTTTTCATTTTAAAAAATAGTTTAGGATCATAACAATTCAAAATGGAAAAAAATAATTTTTTTTATTTTCCCCTAATTTGTAATACACATTTTAATCATTTATAATCCAGCAAAACATACCAAAAATAATTTATTAATTCAAAATAATATTCAATGAATATTAAAAGTAACGTAATAGTTTA
>NC_037532.1:12584184-12662361 GCF_001531365.2 Cynara cardunculus var. scolymus
ATGTACACGTCTCTCTATCTCTAAAAAACCAATTAATTTTTATTAAAATATTTAATAATTTTTTATAAATATATTCTACGAATTAATCAACATCAATTGATTTTACTAAATTAAATATATTGTTCAATATATTTATTTATTTAACCATAAGGGTTGGTGTCTGATTGATTTGAGTTTGGCTCCAAAGATTAAAAATACAAGGATGTCTCAGGTTCAAATTTAAGAAGGAATAAAAATCCCTTAGTGACCATAGAGATTCAAATGCGGTGACTCCGAGCTATCTTTAAAGCAGGTGGTCATTCTTGGATTAGTTGGCTCGCATAACGGGTTAGATATCCAGGTTAATCTAAGTTAAAAAAAAAATTTAATAATTATAATTATAGGGAAAAAAATTAATCTATAAGAAAAAAACATTCCAAAATCTGCCACGTAGATAAGCTAAGATGATAAATAGTTTTTTTTTTCTGTACCCTTTTTGAATACTAAAAGGATGGGTACTCATACAATGTAACAAAATACATCTCAATTTTAATGTTTCATTTTTTTTGTCTCAGTCATGTTATAATACAGTTTTATATGGTTTTAAGAAAAAAAAATAATATTTTTATTAAAATTAACATATATTTTATTTTTAAAATAAATTATACATTAAATATGTAAAAAAAATTAAATTAGTATAATTTTACAAATAAACAAATTAAAAGTATCATAATTCATAAACTTTTCACCCGTTCGACCAAATTCATTTTTAATTAAACTTTTTTTGAATTTTACTCATTTAAATTTACAGATATGGATATTTAATTTTTTATAATAAAATTAGGTTTATGAAATGTTAATAAATGTCTACATCTTTTGTTAGACAATTTTATAGACTTCAAGTTTATAGGATCAAATAATAAAATGTCTTTTTAAATATTATAATAAATTTATATGACGTTTTTAAATATTTTAACAAATATTTTTTGAAAAATAGTGTATTTATGAGGAAATACAACAAACAGCTACTAGTGGGTCCCATTTATAATGTGAAAGGTCCATAAGTGATGATGTCGGCGGGTTGTGACCGACGAGACGACTAAATAACGACCACACAAAAAAGTCCATAAATTATGAAGCACGGAATTTTGTTACTTAGTGGAATATAATAAGAAAATTTCAGGAAATTCATGAATTTTTTCAATTTAAATTAATTTTTTGAATTCTTAATTTTATTTGAAGAAATTATTATATTTTGATTTTAAATTTTAAATGGTTAAATCTTTAAACACAGAATCCTCTTTGTATGCACGTTATCTCTTGTTTATTCTTTTAGTTTGTGCTTCACAACCGTTTCACCTAATCGATCGTGGTGAAGTCAACAATGGATTTTTTTTCGTCGATAAATGAACTATCAAACTAACTAATTACCTACATTATTTTAACCCAAAAAACTATTTTTAACATATTAGGAAAGTTTTAAGGTAAAAAACTAAATCATTTTTACCATTCTAAAACCCTAAATCATTCGAACTGTTCGCACCAATATGGCTCCCCCTTAGGGACGTCCCTAAGGGAGAGGGCAAGTTCGGCGTATGCACAGGTCACACAAGAAAATGGAGGCCCAAATCTGTTTAGTGTATCATGGTAGTTCAAAAATATTAGTAAATAGATGAGACCTGGTTTTTTTTAACATATAATAAAACCCAAAAAGAATTTAATTATACTAGAGAATGAAATATGTAAAAAGTTAATTGGTATGTTATGTATTAACAAAGTCTAAATTTTTTTGATATATTCTCCATTATTCATCTCATGCCGACTCCTTTTATTATTTCATCCGCATGAGTTCTATTGTTGTATTAGAATAAAATATATTTTTTGTTATTAACTAAGAAAACTCTTACAGTTTTTAAAAATCACTAATCATATAAGACAGTCTAACTCTCTCATACACACACACATATATATATATATATGTATGTATATATATATATATATTTCAAAACTACCATTGTTTTCTCATAATTTGATAGGTTTGATTTTTTTTTCAACTCTAAAAGTATAAAATGGTGATTGTAAACATGAACATGAGGTGAGATGAAAACCTAACCGTACTGATTTACATAAAATACTACTCCTAATGGTCAACATTGTGACCTCAAATTATGTCAATCTATGTACATCAAAAGTATATGTATCATATGATGTTTTTGAATTTTGATGGTGGGACATTGAATGGTGCTATGTAAAAATGATGTAATATATACTATTAATTTAAAAATAAATATTGATTGATTTTGCATCTAAGAAAACTCAAAAAATACGATTTTATATGAATTATTAGTGTTTTTGACAACATATTAATAATTTGTCATACTTACCAAGGTTCCCTTTTTAGATCTTGTCCAGGGTTTATAAATGCTAGGAATGGGCCTACTTCCCCTAGCATCCCCGACCATCATCGTTTGTTCTCCATTTAATTCATTGGCGTTGTTGGTCCCTGCTATAGATCCCCCTCTTTTTGATCAATTTTTTTGTTTTTCGATTCTCCCTCTTTCACAACAATTAATGGAGTGTACATAAACAATCAAAAAAAAAAAAACAAAAAGAACCGATCAAAAAGAGGGAGAGCGATGAAAGGGACCAACAATGGTGATAAGTGATATAGAGAGCACGGCGATGGGGTAGTGGGGGGAGCGATGGTGTTAGGTGCGATGGAGCAGTGGAGGGAGCCATGGTGCTGGTCTTTTACTTAAGAACCCTTCTACCCGGTTAAAGTTAGCTTTTTTGGGTTAAAAATAAACTAATTTCTAAAAGTTTGCTTGATTGTTTATCATAAATATGTTTAAGGACTTAATCATTTAAAAATGAGAAACTTCAATGGTTTATTCATTCATAAAATAGTTTAGGGACATAATCACTAAATATAGGAAACTTCTTTGCATTTTCCAGATTTTTCCCAATATAATAAGGTATATAGTTAGCATTATTATTTATCTGATTAATGAGAAAAAAATTATGTTGGAAAGAAGATCAATTTAAAAAAAACTATAAGTTTAATTCTTTTTTAGAGTTGCGAGGATCATAAAATACTCATAGATGACGATGACCTAAACGTCATGAAAAATAGTATATAGCAGTTTGACACAAGTTTCCGCCTGAAAATTTTCACCTAGAGCTTCGAATTTGATCTCAAAGATTGATTTTGTGACTTTTGGTTAAATAGATTGGATCAAATTAGTATTTTCTAATTTTTCACTTCGCTAATTAGACAAAAAAATGATGCTTAATTTTTAGATTTTGAATGTTGTAATTTTTGGTCAGAGGCTGACCCCATAAAAGAATGATGGGTTGTTTGTTTACCTCTTAGTAGTTCTATTAAAATGCAGCATCTGAATTGCCAAGAGATAAATCTTGTTTGGCAAAAAAAAGTCTGTCTCTTAATAGTTCTAAAACCATCTGAATGATTTTATATAATGGGTCTCCCTTAACCATTAAACGTCATAATTTCGTTGTAAACAATTATTATATTTCATTTTACACTATATCATGAAAACCTCTTAATCATTCAAATCACCTTTTTTTTTCTTAATCATTCTACACCAAACCATTTAGCAACTTCCAAACAGACCCTGAATTCTGTATTTTAAAAATATTGAATAATAATGTGTTTCCTGTCATAATAAGTATAAACACTAGGTGTATGTCTGCTGTTACTTATTCTAGGTTCAAATTCCAATGAATCAGTGCATGTCTCGTAATTAAGACGAACGTGATATTTGTATGGGTTTCCACATGTCTCGAAGCTTCCTAGAATTCCAATATTTCACATTCAAGTCTCAATTATTTAATTTAATAATACCACATAATCCATTTAAAAAAATATCATAGATAAAAAATGATTTTTTAAAAAAATTAAAATTATTAGAATTTGGAGTTGGCTCAAATATTTTGTTAAGGGTACAAGTGTAACAAAAATATTATTTGAATCCTTTATAAATCTCATTATATTTTCTAGATTTTATTTATTTTTAATTTAAATTGTTTCATATATTTTTATCAAGTTCTATAAGATTTATTTTCATTGTCTTTTAGATACACTTTTGATTAAAAAAATCACAATCATAATCAATCTGTCATCTTTTCCACCATTTTTTCTCTATTTTTTAGATCCACATTTTCAATTACATGTGATTAGTTACATTTAATATATGATTATATGATTTTTTTTATTAACCTGCATATCCAACCCGCTATGCAGGCCGACTAATCCTAGGACGACCACCTGCTTTGCAGATAACCCGGAGTCACTGCATTTGAACCTCCATGGCCACAAGAAGATTTTTATTCCTCCTTGGATTTGAATATGGGATCTCCTGGTACTTTTTGACATTTGGAGTCAAGCTCAAACCAATCAGGCACCACCCTTGTGGTTGATTATATGATTTATTATGTATCATATATGATCACTCTGTGAATTTATGTACATACCAGATGTGATAATATACGTGTGAGAATAAGTTACGAATTATCACATGTATGTGATAATATACATCTGAGTATAAGTGACGTATTAATTATCACATGTGGTAATATTTGCATCACAAAAAGATCTATAAATGTTAATATACATAATCGCATATGATTAACAAAAGTATCTACAATTATCACATATGATTGATACGGTCATCGAACAATTATTATATGTGATAAAAACCTATAATCAAACTGTTATATATTTATCTTTGTGATGAAATAGGATTGTAAAACAAACTCAATTCCAATTTATTAAGGATTAGTCCCACGGTTATAGATAATGCTATACACAAAATGACAATCATACTCTTTTTAATTTAATTTCAGAGTGAATTACACCGATGCCCTTGTGGTTTGTTCAAATTTTGGATTTGATCCCTAAAACAAACAATCAAAACCGGTGATCCCTAACTTTTCATTTTCATAACATCTATGGTCCCTCCGCTTTAACACCGTTAGAAAGTTGTTGTCAAGCCTGTTCATGTGTCCCTAACGTAAGGGCACACCGGTTAATTTACTCATAATTTCCATCCTTACCTTGGCTTCCCCAATTCAAACTTCATCTTCCACAATCGAGAACCCTAATTTGTTGTATGAACTCATATTCAAATAGATTTAGACACAAATTTATGAACATCAAACCTTAAATCAACAAAAATATTGATGCAAAACCTAAAATCAAGCCTAGGAAATGATTGAAAAACAGAAGTTATGCCTTTGAAATATGATAACTCGATACATACATACATACATCTGAATTCTGAAAGATCTCTAAATTCAAATGTTATACAAATCCATCATCAAAACTCAAAATCAAATCTTAAAATTAAAAAAAATCAAAGCGTTAGTTCTATGACCTTTTCTAATTCGTCGTTAAACCTTGGAAAAACCCAAAGTCCTTGAAATAACCCAACATATTGTGACCTTCTCCCTATCTTCTTGCTTCGTTTTAATGTTCCCCTTGAAAAAACCCAATAGATCTATGATCTCTCCCAATCTCCTTGCTTCTTTTTGAGGTCTGTTGATCCTCTCTCTTAGTGATTTGATGATAATCCTTTTTACCTTATGCGAAATATTTATGTTTCTGTTTTTCAGTTCCAGCTATCATCACTGAGTCTATTCAGCGATCGCTGAAGAACTTGTATTGTAAATCCAATCAGCGACAACGATACTTCAAGAAGACAACACTCACAACAAAGAACCTTCAGCGAAAGTTGAAGACTGAAACTGAATATTAGAGACTGGCGAGTATGTGATCTGAAGCGGTATTCAGTGATTACAAGTCTGTCTACATATGTGTGAAGACTGCCCAAGCCTCGGCGAATGCTGAAGGGACCTCCAGGTTATTCCAGCATTCAGCGATCAAAAGAAGCTTGTTAAGCACGATTGAATTTGTCTTGTCCTTATACACACAAAGGACAAACCCATACCCTTTCTAAAAGTTAGTACGGTATGGAGCCGACTAGTTGACTCTATTACCCACAAACTTTGTGAAAAGATGTTTGATCATGAATAGGCTTTTGTACTATTCACTGTAGCAAAGGACAAGCCTTCCCCTTAAGGCTTGACA
This sequence comes from Cynara cardunculus var. scolymus, assembly GCF_001531365.2. Taxonomy (NCBI): domain Eukaryota; kingdom Viridiplantae; phylum Streptophyta; class Magnoliopsida; order Asterales; family Asteraceae; genus Cynara; species Cynara cardunculus. The sequence goes on from NC_037532.1 coordinate 12,590,273, forward strand.
CGTGTTCTAATCCTACTACATTGCATTAAATGTGCATTTAATGCAACAGGTATAAAAAGATGTGTTCTATCTCCATACATAGATACATCTTTACTGAAAAATAAAGAACACACATCTAAGAACAAAATATACGCTCATCTTCAAGAGCAAGTTAGAATCCCTTTCATTGTATTCTAAACAAGTTCTTTCCCAGGATATGACTTACTTTCTTCTATTTCTTTAACAACAAATCTTTTCTTATTTGCTAAGATTAAGTGTGTAAACTTTAGATTGTTTAGATAGGTTTTTCTTACCTTATTTTTCGGCAAACAATCTTGTAAAATCTGTATTGATCTTCTCTTATCAATATATATTTTAAATTTGAAAATATTGTGTTTGTATTCACCCTCTCCCCCTTCTACAAACTATTATACACATCTTGTAGACCCTAACAGGACCAACAAGTGGTATCAGAACAATGTTCTATCTTCTCTAGTTGTTTGGTTGTTTTTCTGCATTACATTATCTCCTTCATTAGATAATTTTAGTTCTTTTAAAATGGCTTTACAAAACACAAACACACACGTTCAAGACAATGGCTCTCTTGCTAAACCTCCCTGATTCATCCGAGACAACTTTAGTCTATGGAAGAATCGGATGTCCCTCTTTCTGGAAGGTGTGGATCCTGAAATTCCACACTATATAGAAAATGGACCATATGTTCCATTTGCTATTTCTCCGGCTGTTTCTGAAACAGCTACGACTGCTACGATTCCTAAACGGCAGATTCCAAAGCTCCCTCATCAATGGATCGATAAAGATAAGAAGAAAATAACGATAGACACTCGTGATAGGTCTATAATAGCTATATCTCTTCCTGACGAGGTTTATCACTCAGTGATGAAACTCATGACTTTTAAATCCATGTGGGACACTCTTTGTGTTCAATATGAAGGAACCTCTCAGGTTCAAGAATCAAGGAAGATTAATTTAGTAAGGCAGTATGAAAGCTTTTTCTGTGGAAAAACTGAGACACTGTCTGAAGTACATCAATGTTTTAATTGTCTTTTTATTGATCTTAGGACTGTAGGCAGAGAATATTCCAACTCTGAAACTTTAACTAAGTTTCTGGAATGTCTTCCTGAATCTTGGGACACCTTTTCCATGTGTCTTAAGATGTCGAGTGACATGTCCTCTCTTTTTCTCTCTACTCTTTACGGAATTATGTTTAATCATGAGCAATCTCGTCAGCTGAAAAGGAATCTAGTCAAAGATTCCAGAGAAATGAAAACCTCTTCATTAGCTTTGATCTCTGAAGATGCTTCAGCTGAAACCCTTTCTTCTTTTTCTTTTTCTTCGTCGCTTCCTCCTGTTGTAATTACAGAGTTAGACTCTACTAACTATGAGAATATACCAAAATATGATCTTACATATTTTGATGAATCCCTGGCGCTTTTGACTAAATCTTTTAGGAGATTCGCCAGGAAGAGTAACTTCCACAGATCTCCCTCGCTAACCATTAAGGAAAGGCCAAAATCTGATAAAATAGACCAGGCTTCAGCAATCTGCTACAATTGTCACTGGACTGGACACTTTGCAGGTGAATGCAGATCAAAGAAGACTGCGACGCCATCTTCCAAAATCCCATCCTTCTTCAGGTCCAGGTATGACAAATACCTGAAGCTGAAGGAGAAGTACAAGAAGATGAAGAATCACCAGCGAAATGCCAAGGGTCTTATTCCTGAAGAACATGATTGGGCTGATTCATTTGATGAATCATCATCTGATGAGGAAGATATATCCTATCTTTGCTTGATGGCTAAGAATGTCAAAGAAGAAGCTTCAGAGACATTTACTTCAATTGAACCATCATCCTCTTCTCACCATCATCCTCTTCTCCTACTCAGGTATGTATCTTGAATAGACCTTTTTCTTCTTCTTCTTCTTCTTCTTCTAGCCTTTCTGCACTAGATGATTGATGGTGGATCTTTACAATGCTCTCCATGGCAAATCAAAAGCATAAATGCTTAATCTTGATCTTCAAGAACAGTTGAAGATTTGCCATTCTAAGATCAAGGAGCTGACCAAGGATGAAGAAAACCTAAAAGATCAGGTCATTGTAAACCAAGCCATCACTGTTGAATGCGAATAGGCTATCGCTGAGTGTGAGCAAGCAATCGCTGAACTCAAGACTGAGAAGGCTACCATTGAAGGGTGGTGTAAAGCATCTGTCAAAGTCTCTAAGATCATCAACGCTCAGATCCCAACCAAGATAACGACTGGTCTAGGATTTTTCTGTGATCAGGAAGAACATGTCACTGACAGGTCCATGCTTAAGTTTGGCACCTTTGGCTCTTCCATTCCTCACTTCTTCCTCTCAGTCCTCTTTTACTGAGAGTTATCTTGATGGAACTCCTTCGAGTTCAGGTTGCAAAGATAAGGGTAAATCCATTGTCACAACACCTCTTCCTAAGAAGTCTAACAAGTCTAATAGATCTAGTTCTATTCCTTCAGCTTGCAAAACTTCTTCTTCAGGGACTAAGAAATCTGAATCCTCTCAAAAGTCTGTGTCTCAGCTCAACATGAATGCCTCACCTAAGGACTCCAAAGCCTCAAAGGTTCCTCTGAGAACTAATGAGAAGGGAATCCTTGTAGCTGGTGCCTCTTCTAATTTGGTACTTTCTGGCCCTAAAGCTACCTTCAGCTATAGGAAGTGTAAACATTGTGGTGAAAATACACATATTGCCAGCAAGTGTCCTTCTTCCGCCAAGGCTGGTTCACCAGCTAAGGGTAAGAAAGTAGCTAAGGCTGAGAAATCAACCAAGGTGAAATCTTCCACTAAGGCTGCAAAAGCAACTAAAGTGAAGTAATCCACTTGAGCCTCTTCCTCAGGCTCAGTGAAGACAACAACTGTTGCTAAGCCTTCAACATTAACTGTTGTAATTCTAACCACTGAAGCCTCTTCATCAGGCTTAGTGAAGACTTCCACTGTCTCTATCTTACTAGTGTCAGAGGTTGTTCCTCTTTCCACTAAAACTTCTTCAGGTTTAGTGATGCCGTCTGCTGACGCTGACTCGTCAGCATCAGTGGATGATGCCTCTAATAGTGTTGGACCCCTATAGTTGGGTACCAATAGCATTTTAAAACTGTTCCCTTGCTCAGGATGTCAAAGGCATATGGTATCTCGATAGTGGATGTTCAAGGCATATGACTGGTGACAAGTCCCTGCTAATCTATTACAAGGAAGAAAGAGAACCTTCTGTGATTATCAATTTTGCAACCTGCAAAATCACTATCCGAGTAACCTATTAGGTCAAAACCTGAACCTTTAGGGTACCAAAGACCCATGTTAGGATTCCCTTAAGATATCTGAAAATGCATTTTACAACAATCAGATGGGATTCCTTAGGTTCAGATTGATATCTTGCACATAAGCAGGTAGAGTACATGATATCTGGTCGACTAGTTGTTAGATACAACAGGGAGCCGATTATTCCTCTATAAACAGTTACGTTTACAGGCCTTCCATTTGGATCCTTGTTGAGAGAGAGTGGAGGAGCCATTGGAGTCTTCATAGATGAACTATTTGATAAATCAAACTTCTTCAACATGTCATGACCATACTTACTTTGATTGATAAAGATACCTTTATCTGATTGTTTGATCTGGAGACCTAAAAAGAAGGTTAGTTATCCCATCGTGCTCATCTGATATTCTTTCTTCATGCATTCAGCGAATCGAAAACACAAAGAGGGATTAGTGGAACCAAATATAATATCATCGATATAAATTTGGACTAGAATGATGTGACCCTTAACTTTCCTAAGAAATAAGGTCTGGTCAATCTTTCCACGAACAAATTTCTCAGAGATGAAAAATGAGGAAAGGGTATCATACCAGGAACGAGGAGCCTGTTTTAACCCATAAAGAGCCTTATCCAAACGATAGACATGGTTTGGATACTTTGGGTCAAGAAACCCTAGAGGTTGTTCAACATAAACTTCCTCTTAAAGTTTTCAATATAGGAAATCTCTCTTTACATCCATTTGGTAGACTTTAAAGTCTCTATGGGCAGCAAAGGCTAGAAAGAGTCGAATAGCTTCGAGTCGAGCCTTGTTGTGGGTTACCACACCTTTTTTCATCCAACTTGTTGCGATAGACCCATTTAGTGCCTATCACTGAATGTCAGAAGGACATGGGACAAGGTACCAGACTTTGTTCCTATCAAATTCAATGGGCTCCTCTTGCATGGTAAGGACCCAACTAGGGTCTAAGATAGCATCATTGATTTTCTTGGGTTCAACTAAAGAAAAAAAGTTGACAAAAAGACAGATATTACCTAGACCACGACGAGTCTTGATACCTACATCTGGATCCCCAAGAATTTGATGAATTGGATGGTCTTCAGTCCATCGCTGAGCCGGTAGAGGAATATCATCTGAATAAGTAAGTTCAGGAACATAAGATGATGCTTCAGCTACATTGTCTTCAACAATAGGAACTACTGCCAAAAGAGCCTCAGATTCAACGACCGAAATAGGTTCAGATACTGAAGGCATTTCATTCACTGGTTGATCAGTGTTTGAAGTAGAAGGAGGAATACAGCTAATAGGCACGTCAGCAATCTCTGAAGAAGATGCGTTGGAGTGACTAGCTGTTACTGGAATGATAAGTGGATCATCTTCAGCTTCAGGGGTTTTAGTGTTGAGAGGAGCACCGTAAGAAGCTTCAGGTTGTCCAAAACATCCAGGTATCTAATTCATCATCATCATTTAAGATGAAGTTTGAATTAGTTGATTGAGATTCGTCAAAGGTGACATGGATAGTTTTTTCTATCGTCTGTTTTCGTTTGTTGAATACTCTGAAGGCTTTGGATACTGAAGAATATCCAAGAAAGATTCCTTCATCAACTTTGGAATCGAACTTTCTAAGTTGGTCGCGATTGTTGAGAATGTAACAAGTACAACCAAAAATATGTAGAAAGCTTATAGAAGGCTTTTTTCCATGAAAAAGTTCATATGATGTCTTCTTGAATGTCTTTACGATTAGCGACCGATTTTGAGTGAAACAAGTGGTGTTGACAGCTTCGGCCCAGAATTGAGTAGGGAGATGGGATTCGCTAAGCATTGATCGAGCAGCCTCTATGATTATTCGATTTCTCCTTTCAGTGACCCCATTTTGCTAAGGAGTTCTCACTGAAGAATTGTTGTGAGAACTTCCCTTGTTCTCAAAGAAGTTATTCATAGTACTGTTTTTTAATTCAGTACCATGGTCACTTCTAATAGATCGTATCTTAATGTTGTTAAGTACTTCTATTTTCTTGATGAACGAAATAATATCTTCAGGTGCTTCATCTTTGGATCTGAGGAAGAAGACCCAAGTGTACCTGGAATACTCATCAACTATGACGAGTATAAACTTCTTTCCAGCAATGGATTGCACGTTGACTGGACCAAAGAGATCCATGTGCAGTAGCTGAAGAGGCGCAGTCACTAAAGAGATTTGCTTTGACTTAAAGTTAGCTATTGTGTGTTTTCTTTTTTCATATGCTGAGCAAAGAGATTTCTTTGCAAAAGAGTGTTGAGGAAGACCAGTGACAAGATCATTTATTGACAGCTCACTGAGTGTCTTGAAGTTGAGATGAGAGAGCCGTTTGTGCCATAGCCAGTTGATGTCTGACGAGGCTTTGGAGAAGAAACAACTATTCTTAGTGGCAGTAGAATTCATATTGATGATATATACATTCTCTAGGCGAGAACCGGTCAAGGCAACCTTATTATCTTTGTCAAAGACACAACATGAATTCTTTGAGAATTTTACTGTGTAGTCTTTGTCACATAGTTGACTGATGCTTAGGAGGTTGTGCTTTAGTTCTTCAACATATGCAACTCACTTGAACGTGGTTGCACCATTGGTTAATATACCAAAATCTCTGGTATATCCTTTTCCGTTTCCTCCAAAAGTCACGGAAGGTCCTAATTTTTCCTTGTAATGAATTAGCAGGGATTTGTCTCTAGTCATATGCCTTGAGCATCCATTATCGAGATACCATATGCCTTTGACATCCTGCACAAGGGAACATTTTAAAAATGCTAATGGTACCCAACTATTGGGGTCCAGCACTATTAGAGGCATCATCCACTGGTGTTGAGGAACCAACGTCAGCAAATGGCATCACTAAACCTGAAAAGGTTTGAGTGGAGAGAGGAACAACCTCTGACACTAGTAAGATAGAGTCAGCGGAAGTCTTCACTGATCCTGATGAAGAGGCTTCAGTGGTTGGAATTAAAACATCTGATGCTGAGGACTTAACAACAGTTGTTGTCTTGTGAGCCTGAGGAAGAGGCTCCAGTGGTTTGCTTCACTTTGGTTGCTTTTCCAGCATTAGTGGAGGATTTCGCCTTGGTTGATTTCTCAGCCTTGGCTACTTTCTAGCCCTTAGCTGGTGGACCAGCCTTGGCTACTTTCTAGCCCTTAGCTGGTGGACCAGCCTTGGCTGTAGAAGGACACTTGCTAGCAATATGTCTATTTTCACCACAATTTTTGCACTTCCTAAAGTTGAAGGTAGCTTTAGGTCCAGGAAATACCAGATTAGAAGAGAGACCAGCTCCAAGGATTCCCTTCTCATTAGTTCTTGGAGGAACCTTTAAGGCTTTGGAGTCCTTAGGTGAAGCATTCACCTTGAGCTAAGACTTGGATTTCTGAGAGCATTTAGATTTCCTAGTCCCTGAAGATGAAGGTTTAGAAGATGAAGGAATAGAACTTGATCTACTGGACTTGTTAGACTTTTTAGGAAGAGGTGTTGTGACAATCGATTTACCTTTGTCTTTGCAACCTGAACTCGAAGGAGTTCCTTCAAGATGACTCTCAGTAAAGGAAGACTGAGAGGAAGAAGTGTCAGGAATGGAAGAGACAAAGATACCAAACTTAAGCATGGATCTGTCAGTGACACATTCCTCCTGATCATAGGAGAATCCTAGACTAGTCTTTATCTTGGCCGGGATCTGAGCATTAATGATTTCAGAGGCTTTATAGGAAGCTTTACACCACCCTTCAATGGTAGCTTTCTCAGCCTTGAGTTCAGCGATAGCTCGCTCACGCTCAGAAATAGCCTTTTCGCGTTCAACATTGATGGCTTGGTTTACAATGACCTGATCCTTTAGGTTTTCTTCAACCTTGGTCAGCTCTTTGATCTTAGAATGACAAATCTTCAACTGTTCTTGAAGATCAAGATTAAGCATTTCTGTTTTTGATTTGCCATTGAGGGCATTGTAAAGATTTACCATCAACGTGTCTAGAGCGGATAGGCTAGGAGAAGAGGAAGAGGGTTCATTCAGGATACATACATGAGCAGTAGAAGAGGTTGATGGTTCGGTTGAAGTAGATGTCTCTGAAGCTTCTTCTTTGACATCTTTAGCCATCAAGCAAAGATAGGTTGTATCTTCCTTATCAGATGATGATTCATCAGATGAATCAACCCAATCATGCTCTTCAGCAATAAGACCTTTTTGCTTTTCGCTGGTGATTCATCATCTTCTTATACTTTTCCTTCAGTTTCAGGTATTTATCATCCTTGGACCTGAAGGAGGATGGGGTTTTGGAAGATGTTTCGCAGTCTTCTTTGATTTGTATTCACCTGCAAAATGTCCGGTGCAGTGACAATTGTAGCAGATTGCTGAAGCCTTGTCTATTTTGTCAGACTTTGGCTTTTCCTTAATGGTCAGCAAAGGAGATCTGCGGTAGTTGCTTTTGCTGACAAATCTCCTAAAAGATTTAGTCAAAAGCATCAGGGATTCATCAAAATCTGCAAGATCAGATTTTGGTATATCCTTAGAGTTAGTAGAGTCTAACTCTGTAATTACAATAGGAGGAAGAGAAGAAGAAAGATAAGAAGAAGAAGAAGGAGTTTCAGCTGAAGCATCTTCAGAGATCAAAGCTAACAGAGAGCTTTTCATTTTTTTGGAATCTTTGACTAGATTCTTTTTCAGCTGACGAGATTGCTCATGATTAAGCAAAATCCCGTAGAGAGTAGAGAGAGAAAGAGAGGACATGTCACTGGACATCTTAAGACAAATGAAAAAGGTGTCCCAAGATTCAGGAAGACATTCCAGAAACTTAGTTAAAGTTTCAGAGTTGGAATATTCCCTGCCTACAGTCCTAAGATCAACAAGAAGACAATTAAAACGTTGACGTACTTCAGACAGTGTCTCAGTCTTTCCACAGAGAAAGCTTTCATATTGCCTTACTAAATTAATCTTCCTTGATTCTTGAACCTGAGAGGTTCCTTCATATTGAACACAAAGAGTGTCCCACATGGTTTTAGAAGTCCTGAGTTTCATCACCGAGTGATAAACCTCGTCAGTAAGAGACATAACTATTATGGACCTAGCGCGAGTGTCTATAGCTATTTTCTTCTTGTCTTCATCACTCCACTGATGAGGGAGCTTTGGAATCTGCCGTTCAGGAATCGCGACAGTCGTAGCTGTTGTAGGAACAGCCGGTGAAATAGCAAATGGTACATATGGTCCATTTTCTATATAGTGTGGAATTTCAGGATCCACACCTTYCAGAAAGAGGGACATCCGATTCTTCCATAGACTAAAGTTGTCTCGAATGAATCGGGGAAGTTTGGCAAGAGAGCCATTGTCTTGAACGTGTGTGTTTGTGTTTTGCAAAGCCATTTAAAAACAGTAATATTATCTAGAGAAAAAAATAAAGTAATGTAGAAAAATAACTAAACAACTAGAAAAGATAGAACACTGTCACTGATTGAATTTTACAATACAAGTTCTTCAACGATCACTGAACATACTCAGTGGAGATCGCTGGAACTGAAAAGACAGAAACAAAAATACTTCGAATAGAATGAAAGGGATTATCATCAAATCACTGAGATAGAGGATCAACAAGTCGTCTGAACACAAAATCAACATTCCAGAGTCCCAAGCGACTTACGAACTGGCTTAAGTCATTTGGCAACCAACTTGACACTTTACTTTGTGTTTTTAAGCTGTTTTGTGACTTCTCGGGTGACCAAACTTGCATGAGAGGTCCCTTATTGCCCCAAATAGCATTTGACACAACTTTTCTTCATCCTAGCAAATCCACGACCCTTGATTTAAATTCCTCAAACATTCAATAATCATTGGACAATGAATGACTTGTTAAAACAAATCTATACCGTTAAACGATTAACCATAAAAACACAGGTTTAAAGAGAACATCAAAACTTCTCACTCATCAAAATATTGACTCACATATCTATAGATTCAATGCATTACATTCTAAACTACATGCATTACATTCTAAACTACATGACTTCGACTGAATGACCAACACACTTAAAATATGTAATTCTCAAATAATGATACAATAAATGCAAACCATGACCAAACTCAATATTGAACAATTTAAACCGGACATACGTCCCCAAAAGTTAACTAGGCCAAAATCAGGCCAATAACTCCACACTTATTTGACTACTCAAATAAAAGTCAACATAATCAATAAAAATGCATTTCACTAATGTTTATGCAAACACATGTTCCAAAAGTATGATTAACTTAAAAATTCCACAATTTGCATTTTCAAATAAGATCATACTATTTATGACCAAAATGACTTATAACACAATAATGTGCATTTTCTAATTGTTTATAAAACCAAATACACTAAGAGTGCATTAACGTCAAATAATCTCCAATTATACAATAAACCATGATAAGAACACACGTTTATTTTTATTCATCAAAATGTCCAAAAATCTCAAATATGAGCATTTTTCACAAGATTTATAAATCAAATGCACCAAAGATGCAAATCTAATAAGATAATCAACACATTTGATAAATAAATAAAAAACATCTCAAAGACTACAAAACAGATTATTAATGTGATTTCTAAGGTCTAAAATTCATTTCAATTTTAAACCTTCATACTTAAAAGTAGTGTTTTGGCCTCAGGGACGAAAATAGAAATGAATTGCAAACCATAAAGACTGAAACCGAAAGGACAAAAACCACATGGACAAAATCCACAATTTTTAACAAACCACAAGGACAAAAACATAATTTACTCTAAATCTTATTTCTCTCCCATAAACATTCTTTTCAAGATTGCCTATTGGGGGACTATAATAAAAAGAACTATTTCTTTCTCATGGTAATCATTTTTGAAAAAATCTACAAAGTTTGGAGAAATTTACATGCTCTCTCATATTTTCTCCATTTTGGAGAAAGTTTTAAAAAATCTGTTAGAATAAAAAATTATCTAAAATCCCTATTTTCTCTATTTTTAAGAATATATTGAAAATGCTTTTAAAATATCATATTTGCAAAAACCATAATTTCTAATAAAAGAAGACGCTACATCATTTTTATGCATATCACTTCAGAAATTTAATTCGAGATAATGATTTTTAAGGAACGACAATTTTAGTTACTTTACATAAACAAAAATCAATTTGGACTATAAATTGAAAAAAGTTAAATAACAATAATTTTAAAAATTAGTTGAAAGGAAAACCTGGTCGAAAGGTTTAAAAGTTCTCAAAAATGTATATCCTTATATTTATAAACATTACAACAAAATCGGGTTTATAGAACGCTCCCAATTTCTAAGCGTCCTAATAGACCTCTTTAAGTTTTTATAGGACCTAATTTATAGGACTAAAAAATAAAGTGTCATATCTAGTGGCGTTGTAATAAGTTTATATGACATTTTTTAGCGTCGTAAGTTTTTTATGACACTTTTAAATAAAACGTACCAATTAACAACTTTATAGGACATTATTTGAAAAACTGTCCTATAAAGACAAATGTTCTATAAAAATTGAGTTTATAGGACACTTTTCAAAAGTGTCCTATAAAGTTGCTAATGCAACGATTTGTATGACAAATGTCTTAAAAAACTTGTTAAGACGTCCAAAAACGTCATATAAACTTATTACAACGTCTTTAGATAGGATGCTTTATATTTTGGCCATATAAATTAAGTTTTATAAAGCGGTCTATTCGGACGCTTAAAGATTAAGGGCGTCCTATAAACCCAATTTTATTATAGTGAAACCTTCTAAATATTTAATTTAAACAAAATTGTATCATTATATTAGTATATAGTTTTTTGTAATTAAATTTAATATTTGTGAAATTAAAAATAGAAAATATATATTGTCTAATCAATTAACTCAATTCATTATAAAAATTTACTCGTTTTAACTTGTTTTGACTCGTTGCTTAACGCGTTTTGAATCATCAGTTTCTCTTTCATCATTACCAATCAAGTGATCATCTCCTTGATTTACGTTTACAACTTACAAGATTTATTTGATGTATTTTAGTGTTAAGATTAACTAGTTTTTGACATCGTGCGTTGCGCGATGATAATATATTTTTTTAAGTTATTGAAGTTAGTTAAATGAGTCGATAATCACATTTATATATTAAACTAATAAAAATCAATATTACCTTTGATATATGAATCCACCTTATCATTATTAGTTGTTTTTTAATGTATGTATATATATATATAATAATTTTTATATATCGATCTTTTATCATATCAAACTTTATAATGGGTCTAAAATCATAAAAAAATTAACAATGTTAAACTGTTTCTTCGATGATTCATATGCCACTTTATCCACATACAAAAAATCCATATGCCTACATAATTCCAACTATGATGTGAATGTCTCCGACTAAAAATGAAATATTATATTTACATAAACAAAAACTCATACCATGATTTGTCTTATTAAATGACATCTCAAATAAACAAAAATGCAAATCGCATTCACAAATTTATAACTGAATAGGGAGAAAAAATTGAGAGATTAATAGAGAGATTATCATAGAGGTGTACCATAAAATTATACATGAATAGAGAGGAAGAATTGAGAGATTATCATAGAGGTGTACCACAAAATTATATATAAATAGAGAGGAGAATTGAGAGATTAATATATATATAGAGATTATTATAGAGGTGTATCATGAAGAGAAGATGAAAATATATAACCAAATAGAGAGAAATAATGAGAGTTAAAAGAGTAATTATTAGAGGGAACATGAATAGGTTGAAACAACCTAATTAAAGGATCTTAAATGTGAATATCAAAAATCAAAAACAAATATTTATGTAGGAAAAACTTGAGAAAAGAAGAAAAAAGATAAAATATTTTCTTGTTTTGAGAAGAGGCGACATCATTGCATGTGGTTTCTTCTTTAATATATATATATATATATATATATATACTTGGGATCATGTGAGACTAGCCTGTTTTTGTGAGACCCGTGAGACCAATATTTTACATTTGAAACTTCATAGCAAAATGTTGTGAAAGTGACTTTTTAAAACCTTCACAGTGTTTTTGCTGTGAAGGTTCGATTTTTTTTAAACCTTCACAGTGTTTTTGCTGTGAAGGTTACGTATAAAAATATGGTCTCACGGGTCTCACGAAAACAGACTGGTCTCACGTGAACCCAACCCTATATTCTCAACTCGTGAATCAACATGATTTTGATATTAAAAATGTGCAAATAACAATCTCCTTTATTTTAACTATAAAATTTTCAAATAATTGATAGGCATTTAATGAAAGGAGAAATTATAACATACTTTATTTTGATTCTTATTTTACATGATATATTTTTAAAATTTTCATTTTAATACTTCAAATATGACATCTCAAACATTTAGGCATTTGATTTACATATGAGATTGTATGAAAATTCAATGTACTTTGATCTGACTCTTATTTTGTATATATAACATATTATGGTTAAAATTTTAATATATTAAATTTGAGCCACTAAAAAGAAGATTTTAAAAGTATGTTGTATTTAATAATAATCTAAGAAAAAACAAGCATTGCATTTATATTTTCCCTGTAATTAAATTACAGATAAATCCTTACCAAGTGTCCTTATCTTGTCAGATGAGTAAGACTAGAATGAGAATCTTACACCGTTAGTATTTGCCGAGTAATAGACACTTTTCAACAATCAATTTTTATGACTGACAATTTTACCCGATAAAATAACTGAGGATGATGATTATTATTTATAAACGTTTGATAAACAATCCCTAAATTTATTCTAAAATATCAATATTTCAATTTCTTGAACATTTTTTTTGTTTTTTAAAGTATCCGTCGCCTTCCCGTTTCTTTCCCATTGTCTCCCATCATAATTTATAACGCAACCTTCCCCTAAATTCAATGCATCCATTGAGTCCACAAAAGTAAAGAAGACTCGGAGGCAATGACTTTATGGTTCCATCATGTCATTCTAACTTCCAAATAATTTGTAATCATGGTTATTCAACTCACTTTTAAGTCCACCGATTAATCCTTAGGTAACCATGAAATGTTTTAAAATGATCAACGCAGGTAAATTTTCATAGTCATAAGGATTTTAGCGACATTTGGACTCGAACCTGGTGAAGACGAAATTTCCACTACATTCCCTTGGGATTTAACCAATGCAACAAAACCCAAGTGTTATATGTCTTATTAGATAGACTCGTTTTTTTTATTTTAAAAATGTTGTGGTAATTTTAGATTTCATTATTAACAAATATGAGCTAAAGCATGCTTAGTTATTTATGGGTTTGAGCATTTGTTTTGATCTCTTTATCGATCCATCAATTGAAGAATCAAGATCGGATGATATAAATAAAGACACGGGTCAAAAATGATCGCTCAATCAACAACTAAACAGATTGAAGTGAAAAACTCGTTTGAAAAAAAAAAGCAAGAATGAATAATGCAAAAATCAAGGACCGGTTAGCAATCTATTCAAATGATTATGTAGACAAAAGAACTTAACACTGAACAAATAGCATAAGCTTACAACTCCTCTGTAACTGTTCCAAGAACTTGATGCACACGTTTGAATCTATAAAACCTAACTTAAATCAATAAAGAGTAAGTGGGGTGTCAATCTTGTCAAAGAGTCATTATTAAGTCGGTTGTTTATTGAACTGAATTGCACTGGTATCTTAGAGAAATTCTGATCAATTAACAATTACGTTCAACAACTTAACTAATTAAACATGAAAAGTTACTAGGCACATATGACACTAATTCAATAAACTAGCATTTTGTAAGTGCATTAAATAACAAAATACATGTAAAAATTGGAACTTTTTCATGAGTTAATTTCTAATAAGAGTCAAAACACTTTTTAATGGAAAAAATCTAAATAAATGTTCGCCAAAACATAATAAAAATAGAAAATTTCTAATATTAAAAACCCAAGGTAATTCATTTTTTGTCAATCATCCAAACTAATGTATCCAGCATGATTGAGCGACACAAATGGACTATTCTGGTATCAATCAATCGAACAACAGTAAACATTCAAAAAAAACACATCAATACGACATTAAATATCTAAAATCAACAATATATCACATATTATTTCCAACATCCAATGCTTATACATCATTCAAGCTTTTTACGTTTTTATATCTAGATTTGGATCATCTTCTTTGTAAGTTCCTTCTTGCTATGCTTATTAGAGAATTTTATCAATTTGGTTCATTGAAGATGCATGAAGATGAAGTTTTACAAATGCTCATCTAATATATCTACTTATATAAACTTCAATTTTGTTCCTTGAGGTTTGGTGAAAAGTCTAAAAGTGATACCTGAACCTTGACAAGTCTAGAAGTTATTCTTGTGATTTTAAAAATTCCCTTGAAAGTAATCTATAGTCATTAACTTTGTTTATTTTATCCATTAGAGTGAGAGGCATTTTTTTTATTAACCTGGATATCCAACCCGCTATGCGAGCCGACTAATCTCAGGCGACCACCTGCTTTGCAGATAACCCGGAGTCACCGTATTTGAACCTCCGTGGCCACAAGGAGAATTTTATTCTTCATTGGATTTGAACCTGGGACCTCCTGGTACTTTTGACCTTTGGAGCCAAGTTCAAACCAATCAGGCACCACCCTTGTGGTTAGTGAGAGGCATTTTACTTCTTTCATCAAAATCTTTAATTTTCTCATTAAAAAATCACTACTAGAAAAACAGAGTATTAATGACAGTTATTAGCGACGGAAAAAATCTGTCGCTAATCAGCGAGGGATTTTTCGAGGGATAGACCAAAAATCAATTTCGTCGCTGATTAGCAAGAGATTTGCAAGGGATAGATCAAAAATCATTTTTGTCTCTAATTAGCAACAGATTAGCAAGGGATATGCCAAAAATCAATGTTGTCGCTAATCCGTCACTGATCAGCAAGGGATTTGCGAGAGAATGGACCTTTGGCCTATCCCTCGGTAATCTGTCGCTAATTCAGGCGGATTAGCAACATAATTGGTTTTTAGCCTATCCCTCACAAATCTCTCCCTGATTATAGATTAACGAGGGATAGGCCAAAAACCAATTCCCTCCCAAATCTCTCGCTAATCAACGACGAAATTGGTTTTTGGCCTTCCCTCGCAAATCCCAGGTGGTTATCGACGGGTTAGCGCAAAATTGGTTTTGATCCCTCGCTGATTAACGACATAATAGTGACAGACACGTGGCATCTGTCGCTAATCCCATCATTATTTAGCGAGGGATTAGCCTATTTTTCTTATTTTCTCATTTTTAAGTGTTATATATGCACATGTGTATGTGTATGTGTATGTGTATGTGTATGTGTATGTGTATGTGTATGTGTATGTGTATGTGTATGTGTATGTGTATGTGTCATATGTATACATGTGTATGTGTCATATGTATATATAATGTGTATATATGTGTCTTGGTTGCTAAACGCGATAATTGGATTTATGTTTATATTGTTGAAGATAAATGGATCGTATGATGTATATATGTTGTATATGTATTTAAATATGTGTATATGTGCATGTATAGATAATGTCTATGTTATATATACACATGTGTATGCGTCATATGTATACATGTGTATGTGTTATATGTATATATCTGTTGGCCCGTGTTATATATATATATATATATATATATATATATTATTCACGATGTGTATATATGTGTGTTGGTTGTTAACCACGATTAAATCTATATATATATTGTTGAAGATACATTTATCGGATAATGTATATATGTTTAAATGTATGTGTATATGTGAATGTATAGATAATATGTGTGTGTTGTTTAGGCTTTAATGAGTTATATTGGACTTTAATGAGTCTTAGTAAACTGTAACGGATCTATTAAGCTTTATTCGGTTTTAATGGGTTATAGCGGACTTTAATGGATCAATTAGGCATTAATGACTTTTATTGGGTTTTATTCCTTTCTAATGGACTTTACTCAGTTTTATTGGCTTTAAAGGGTTCATTGGTTTGTATTCGTTTTTAATGGGTTATATTGGGCTTTAGGGATCTTAGTGGATTGTAATGGATCTATTAGGTGCTTTATTCAGTTTTATTGGGCTTCAAAGGGTTTCATTGGGGCTTTATGTGGGTTATAGTGGATTTTAAAGGGTTTCATTGGGCTTTATTTAGTTTTATTGAGCCTTAAATGGTTTATTCAGATTTATTGGTCCTTAATCCATTTTATAGGGCTTTAATCTATTTTATCGGGCATCATCTGATTTTATTTGGCCTTAATGGGCTATATTCTATTTTATTGGCCCTTAATCCATTTTATTGGACTTTATTTTGTTTTTTGGGCCTTAATAGTTATGTTGAGCTTTATTCGGTTTTATCGACCTTAATTCTTTTTATTGGATTTTATTCAGTTTTATTGGATCTTAATCTATTTTATTGGGTTTTATTCAGTTTTACTGGGCCTTAATTTATTTTATTTGGCTCTATTCGGTTGTATTGGGCCTTATTTATTTGGTCTTAATCCAGTTTATTGGGCTTTACTTTGTTTTATTGGGCCTTCATGGGTTTTATTCGGTTTTAATGAGTTATATTGAGCTTTATTCGGTTTTATTGGGTCTTAAATGGTTTTATTGGGTCTTAATCCATTTTATTGGCCTTAATGGGCTTTATTTAGTTTTATTGGACCTTATTCGCTTTTATTAGGCCTTAATGGAATTTATTGGACTTTATTCGGTTTTATTGGGTTTTAATGAGTTATTGAACTTTAATCCGTTTTTTATTTTATTAATTATTATTTGTAATATATTAATAAATAGTAAATATTTAATAATCTAATAATTAATAATTAATTAAATTGATAGTTATTAATTAAAAAAGCAATTTAATGAATTAACAAATATTAATTTAAATTTTTTACAATTAACGACGGAAATTCCCTCGGAAATGCGTTGCTGCTTTTGTAAATTAAAAGAAATAAAATAAAACCCTACCTTATTGTTCCCGACCTGAAATCAGATCTAGAGAACGAGCGACAGAGAAGAGATCGAGAGCGATAGCGAGCGACAAAGAAGAACCGAGAGCTATAGAGAAGAAGATCGAGAAAGCATGCAATCAAGAGGTCGAGCCTCTGTACCCTTGCCGCCGTACCTCCACCACAACCTCCGACATCGACCGCCACCACTTTCCCGGCCACCGCTATTTCTCTCTCTCTCTCTCTCTCTCTCTCTCTCTCTCTCTCTCCCCGTCCACCACAACAACCACTATTGTTTCTATTCTCTCCAGCCACCACTGTAAGCCGCCGGCCAATACTTCCCTCTTGATAAAATTGCTCCCTTTTTATCTTAACTAGTGTATTTATGTGTATGTACGTGTTTTGTATGTATATATATGTATATATAGTGTGTGTGTATTTACGTGTATATTCTTGTTTTATATGTATATATGTATAGCGTTATAATTTGTATGCATACTTTGTTTACTTTAATTTTAGATGGGTTTATATATGTTAATAATTTGTAAAACCATCTTAGGTCAATTAGTTCACAAGTTTCATGAATGTGTCATTTTTGCTTCAAATGAGTTTGACCTACTTTAGTTTAACCAACTTGGTTATGTAATTTAAAATTTGTGTTATTGTTTGTTGGGTTGCTAATTATTGGGCAAACATTAGACTTGATTTTATTAATTTGTAGTTGACTTGTCAATTGTTGGGCAAAAATCAGACTTGATTTTATTTATTTGTAGTTAGGTTGCAAATTCTTGGGCAAACATTTATATTTGATTTTCTTTATTTGTAGTTGTGTTTGCCAATTGTTGGGCAAACATTATGCTTAATTGTATTTGGAAATAATTATTTTATAGCCGTTATGTTGCCGAAATTTAAAAAAAAAGTTTGTGTTTTTTACTCATTTGTTTCATTCCAAAACACCTCTCTTTGATTTAAACCTATGGTTTGAATTTCAAATTCATCCAAAATTCTTCTAAACCCATGTTAGCACTTTCAAATAGCTAACCCACTACACTTAGGCTTTTCAAGTCATACAAAACACCTCCAACTTAACTTCATTCACACCTACGGTTTGGCTTTTAAGTAGTCAAAACTTTACATGTAGATTTTTCAACTCATTTAAAGGATCTCCAACTTCATTCACATCTATGGTTTGAATTTCAATTAGTCAAACCTTCACTTTTAAAATCATCTAAAAGCCCTCAAAACCTACAAAAGAAGGGTCATCTTTTTTGTTTCAGGTAGGGGTGTTAAAAAAAACCGTTGGACCGCTCAAACTGGCCGAATCAAATCAAACCGGACCGTCTTTGGCGGTTTGAGCGATTTGGCGGTTTGGTCTGGTTTGAAAAATAGCAAAACCGGGCAGTCCGGTCCGGTCTAGGGTCTAGAACCTTTTTTGGGCGGTTTGGACCAAACCGATTGCCAAATACATAATATATATATATATATATATATATATAGAGAGAGAGAGAGAGAGAGAGAGAGAGAGAGGGCGCTTGGTTCAAATACTAACCAAGATTTTTGTGTTAACTTTGTTAACCAAGCTCAACCAATCATATTTCATCTTTTCTTTAGGTTCACATATAACTCATATATTAATGACGAGGGTAATTAAGTAATTTGTCATTTATGTAACTCCCAAATCATTAATTGGGGGTTACAAATCTAAAAATCTCAATAATTGATGATTATGTAATATTGATATTTTTTAATACGTGTTTACGTTTTGTAATTTCGATTTATTCTATCCATAATGATATTGATTTTGTAATTGTTAAAGAATTTCCGATTGTAATGACTTCGATATCGTCCGAGTAATATGGATAAGCCTATTGGAAAACAGATCGACAACAATGAGAATGAAAGGTTAAAATCGTCTATGACTACAATCGGAATTCGAATTCATATGTAATTGTTAAAGAATTGTTCACAAGTGTTCATATTGTGTTCATATGTACACTAGCTGCATATTTCAATGTTGGGTTGCTCCTGAATGTGTTTATAATGAAGAAACTATTGTTCACAAACTGTTCATATTGTGTTCATACCTGTTTTTTTATTTATTTACTTTCGTGTAGCAACTATTCTTATTATATTCATATTGTGTTCATAAATGCTATACAGTCCAAATTCATATATATGTCAATTTTTGTTCGTATTTGACACAATGGTTCATATATATATATATATATGTGTGTGTGTGTGTGTGTGTGTGTGTTCATATGGTTCTTACATTAACAAAAATAAATTAATAAAAATAATGAGATTTTTTAATTTTGTAATTCCCAATTAATGATATGAGAGTTACATAAAAAAGAAAATTACCTAAATACTCTTTTCCCCTTTGTGCACATATGTTCTTTGAAATTGTAAATTTAAAAATTTAATTTTTTATCATGATTAATCACAACCCTTTATTGTAAGAATCAATAGCCAAGATTGGTTAACAAAGTTAATACAATAATCTTGGTTAACATTTGAACCAACCCCTATATATATATATATATATATATATATATATATATAGAGAGAGAGAGAGAGAGAGAGAGCTTGGTTCAAATGTTAACCAAGATTATTGTGTTAACTTTGTTAACCAAGCTCAACCAATGAAAATTTATCTTTTATCTAGGTTTATATCCATCTCATAATTTAATAACAAGGGTAAATATGTAATTTTGGGAGTTACAAAATCAAAAAATCCCATAATTGTCGATGATTTACTATTGATCTTGTTTTTTTCTATAATATTGATTTGTTTATTTATAATGTTCTTGAATTTGTGATTGTTAAAGGAGACCCGATAATAAAGCTTTCGATATCGTTCAAGCTAATATGGATAAACCCATTGGAAAACAAATCGATAACAATGTGAATGTTAAAATGGTTTACGATGACAATCGGACTTCGAGTTTTGGAAGTGAAGACAATAATCAAAGCGTTTGTATTGGTAATGGATTAATATGTTATTATATTCGTTTTAATCGAAATTATGTTGATTATGACGTTTTTGTGTTTTTTTATCGTTCATATTGTGTTGGTAGCTTTTTCTTTAATTATTATTACGAGCCCAATTCATATGTTCAAATGAAATGAGTTCATCGTCAACTTAAGTTGTTATGCAATCCAATTTTGATAACCATTCCGCTCCATCAGCTGCTTATGATGTTTGACTTGTCATAGACTGCAACTAGTGTTCATATACGTTCAGTTGTGTTCATATATGTTCTAGTACATACATGAATCAAGGCATCTAATGAGCTGTGTGTGTTCATAAGTGTTCATATGAATTTTTAATCGAATTTATGTTGATTATGACGTTTTTGTGTTTTTTATTATTCATATTGTGTTGGTAGCTTTTTCTTTAATTAATACCACGAGCCTAATTCATTATATGTTCAAATAGAATGAGTTCATCGTCAACTTAACTTGTTATGCAATCCAATTCAGATAACCATTCGGCTCCATCAGCTGCATGTGATGATTGACCTGCCATAGACTGCAACTAGTGTTCATATACGTTCAAATGTGTTCATATATGTTCAGGTGTGTTCATATATGTTCTAGTAGGGATATGAATCAAGACATCTAATATTGAATTTATAATTTTTGTTAATTTATTATTGATCTTTTTTTTTATAATATTGATTTTTCTATCTATAATATTTTGAATTGTGATTGGTAGAAAAGGTCCGGTAGTAAAGTTTTCGATATCGTTCAAGCTATTATGGATAAACTCATTGTTCATGATAAAGAAACTATTGTTCACAACTTATGGGCTATGGCCCAAATATATCTCTAAGCCCAACATAAAGCCTAACATCTAACATAATCAAATCCAAATGAATCGGCGCCTAAAAATCCCTAAACCAGTAAACATATCGACACATTTGATATTGACAGTTTCCAAATTTTTAAATCCCTTAAGAACTATATCAATCTTTCCTAATCCATAATTTGATTTCGTGCGCACATCATCAAGATATCAACCAAGTGATTCAACTCTTTCCTTCAAGTTTCTCGATTCCAATATCAATATGTTCAAGTCCATTAAAGGTCCAAATCGCCTAAACCAGTCATACTAGAATGCCTTTTCGTGGTCTGGTTTGACCGGTCTGGACACTTGATGTCAAACCGTCCGGTATAAAAATTTTATAAATCGCCATTACAGTTTGGTTTGTGGTCTGAGGGTTTAAACCGCCCAAACCGGACCGCGAACACCCCTAGTTTCAGGACCTTCCAGGATCCCTTTTATGCTATGACCGGCAGATGTAGCAGTAGCAGTAGGAGATCATACGGTATCGGATCAACAGTGAAGATATGTTGGTTTTATTGTTATGTAGTTTCTCATTAGTTTCATTGTGAACAATTTACTGATATTTGTCAAATATTGAATATTTACAAGTAACAGAGTTCTGAGAGAAGTTGACAAGGGTAGAGTAGGAGGCGCGGCTGCAAGAGAAATGCCATCAGGTCGAAATGGAGGCCAAATGGAAGAAAAGGGTAGACCAGGAAGCCAAACAGGCCAGACACCCTGCCCAATTAGCCGATCAGATCGCGTTATCGGAAAATTTTGTTGTGTTTATGCGGCAGTCAAGATACATTTCCCCCTCCCCCACCTCCCACCCCTTCCGATAGTTAGATTGTTACTTAAGTTAAATGAATTTGAACATTAGATTGCATCAATTTGATATTTTTAATTGGTTAGTTTTAATTTGGTGGATAGTTTTGGTTTGTCATTTTTTTGGGTAGGTTTTGTATAAATAAATATGGAAATTATGTAATTTTAAATTATTTATTTTTAAATGATTAAAAATTGCGACGACCCGGACCGGTGACTCGCTTGTTCAGTACTGCTAACTATTATTGGAGGATTCTGTCCCCTCGGGACTGCTAGTAGCTTTGGTGATTAGCGACGAAAAATCCATCGTTAAAAGATCCTGGTCCCTCGCAAAGTCGTCGCTAAAAGTCCCTCACTAATCTGTCACTAAATGCCTTAGTCACTAATTCGTCGATAAATATACCCCTCGCTAAGTCGTCGCTAAACAAAACCGTCGCTAATCCGTTGTTGACAGATTTCCATCGCTAAACAGATTTCTTTGGTCATCTTTTTAGAGAACCAATATGTTGTCACCGACTACCCTTCTTACCTCGGGCAATATGGCTTCAATGAATGACTAGAGATTCGGCATGCTATTCAGCGATCAAAGGCAAAGCATAAGCCGCTGATTGAAGACATCCTGAAAGACTTATTCAAGAAGGTGTCCAAGATCTTTGAAGTCCTTCCTTTGCCAGAGAAGCCTCTCTCTAGACGAAAACACCTTTCAAACCCTGAAGGATCGAAAGAATCCGTATCTCTCAAAGTTGAACCTGACGCTGCCAGTGAAGGGTCCGTACATACCCAACATTGTGCACGTGAAATCTGAGTTTGGACTCATATTCATTAACTATGATGGTGGATACAGGTTTCAACGAGTATCCGAGTTCTACCTCTGTCCAATAGATCACTTAGAATATCTAAGGAATTGGCTAGATAATGATATCTATAGAGAGGTGATGGAACGCAAGATCAGATAGGAGATGTTGAGATGCAAGAGTCTCGGAGAAGATGTACCTGGTTATATCAACTTCAGCGACTTAGTTTAGACGTTCTTTCTGTCTTCCAATCTTTATTTTCCTTTTCTTTACTTTTAGTGTATAACCTGTATGTAATAGCTCTACCAGTCTTGATTTTCCTTTTCTTTACTTTCAGTGTATAACCTGTATGTAATAGCTCTACCAGTACTGACAAAAGACTTGTAATATTTTCCATTGTTAAATATTCAATGAAATCATCAGTTCATTGAAAAAGATCCCCGAAAAGAGTAAAAGGGACAAGTATTTATGAGTTCATGTACTTTTACATTCATTAACAACTTTCTATTCAGTGAATACGCTTTCAGTTTCAGTTATCATTATTATGTAAGTTTACCCTTGAACTTATAATTCTTTACAACTTTAACTAAACTTTTATAAGTAAATTGTATCAATGAAAAGGATCCCAAAACAGTTAAAAGGGACAAGTATATTACTAGAACCTTTTCCTTACTGATGTAACTTAAGCAATTTTCTTTATGTTGCTTTATCATCATCAAATAGGGGGAGATTGTTGATCCTCTCTTTCAATGATTTGATGATGATCCTTTTATCTGTCGAAGTGTATTATTTCTGTTATTTAGTTTCCGCGATTTTCACTAAGTCTGTTTAATGATCGTTGAACATGCATTATAATTCATTCATAGACCAATATACTTTAAGAAGACCAAACTCACACCACTGATCCTTCAGTGATGTCGAAGACAGAAACTGAAGATTAGAGACCATCAAGTTTGTGATCTGAAGCGGTGTTCAGTGATCTGAAGCGGTGTTCAGTGATCTAAAGCAGTGTTCAGTGATAACAAGTTCATTTACAAATATGTGAAGTCTGCGCAAGATTCAGCGAGCACTGATGAGACCTTTTAGCGTCATTCCAGTGTTCACGATCAAATGAATCTTGTCGAGCAAGATTTTTTTGTCTTGTCCTTTACACACAAATGACAAATCCATACCTTTCTAAGTATAGTACAGTAGGGAGCCACTCCTTTGATCCTTAAACGTGCTTACCTACTTTATGAAAGAGAACAACTCATATATTGCCAAAAGGACTGTATACTGTAGCGAAGGACAAGTTTTCCTCTTAAAGCTTGCCACATATCCTGTAGCTTCTAAATTGCATTTAATGCAATGAGTATAAATTGCTAAGTGGTTCTCCTCTCAATTATCATTTTTCTCACTAAGAACTTAACCAAGAAGTTACTTCTCTCTACTCTCTGTGTAAATAAAAAGACCCACTTTAGTAAGTGAAGAAGACATTTCTTCTTACCTTATTTTTTATATTAAATCTTTTCTTATTACTATATGTATTTTCTATGTATCTTAGAGTGTTAGATAGGTTCTGTATCCTATCGCTTCCTCAAACAATCTGTAAAATTTGTATTGATTTTTTTTATTAATGTATAATTTTTAAAAGTAAAAGTTATTGTGTTTGTATTCACCCCCCCCTTCTACAAACTGTTACCTATGAACTCTTGTAGATCCAGCTATAACCAACACAAAGGGACTAACTCTGTTTGTGATTTCTAGCAGGAAACAAAGAAATAAAGAAATAAGGACAAAGCAGGGACCAACTACATTTGTTAACTCTAAGACCAAACAGCCTCTCTGATCCCATCCCACCGTCGGTCACCTCATCTTTGCGAAGTAACAAGGACAAACATGGACAATGGTTGGAGAAAAGAGAGGAGAGGGAAAGACCATCACACATGGACAATTTCAATTTTCAAGTTTCCATAGGGACGATTTCTCCATCGTCGGCCAAATACCACCGTCGATATCATAACACCACAACCTCCCAGTGACGATCTGATGACCTCAATACCTCGATATCTGGCCATCTTTTATCCCAATTTTGAACAGGCAACAAATGATTTGATGGAGATTTAATCATCCAGATTATTTACATTTAAGTGGGTCTTGTAAAAAATCATTATTCTAATAAAGTCATCGGGTTCATCTGAGAGGCTGCGAAGATAGGTGGGTTTCATTGAATGAGATGTAGATGTAGATGAAGTTGGAGTAATGAAGACGAAGATGAAGATCGACGGCTAGTTTTGGTTGAGGAGATTTAATTACGTATCAGGTCCCTATAATTTAATGTTTTCTATATAAATAAGAAAAAAAAAGTAGAATGCAAAAAGAGGGACAAAACATAGTTAGACAATTTAGCCCCGGCTCTAACAGACATAGTAGATAGAGTTAGTGACCACGTCTCATTTTCAAAGCAAAATCCAAACCAAAGAGACGACTGCTTAACTTATTAAAGTACATGTCACACATTCAAAGATATCACGAAACCTCAAGGACCAAAATTGAAGTTTACTATGGTTTTTATATGTAATATACCTACTGACTTTTAAAATTTTGATGTTTTTTAATTAATAGATGGTGACGAGTATTATTTGAAGCAATTTATATTTCATTTAATTAGGCGCACTATTATATATCAAAATAAATTAATTCAGATTTTCATAAAAATCAACAAGATTTTCTAAATCAATTTCCTTTGCATATACATATTGTACGATTTATGACTCTGTTCAAACTTCTCAAATAATTAGGGAAATAAATAATCATTTATTGTAATATAATTAAGTCCATTTAATTTTAATCTCTAACTCTTGCCTATAAAAGTACTTCATTCTTTCTTTCTAATTCTACTACAAATGGAGACTAAAGAAAAGCCCCCTAAGAACACACAATGTAGCAACCTCTTCCTGATTTTCCAAATTCTTTTAAGGTTTTTAGCCACAATGTTCGCGATGGCTTCCATTGTCATGTTGCTCGTTAGCAGTGAAGATGTTTATATGGGCAGTGAAGCCTTCGGTTATCTGTTTTTCGGGAAAGCCCAATATAGCTATTCTTCTGCATTGCGGTAATCCAATATTATAAGTTATTAGTTTCAATTCTTTGAATGGTGTATCGTCTATTAAGGAAAAAAAATGCAATACTTAATTTTAAAGCTCTTTTTTAATGCATAGGTACATGCTGGTAATCAATATCGGGGTATGCATTTTCTCCGTCCTTTCGACTATTGTCGTGTTGAAGGCAATGGAATGTTCTAAAAACGACCCCGATTGTGATTTCTATTTTTATTTGCTCATTTTTGATGAGGTATGTTTCCTATATCTCATATAAGTATCTTTCAGTCTGTCTTATTACACACATTACACACACAAGATCGGCCGCTAAGGTCTTTTGTTGAATTAAGACATATTTCAGTTAGTATTTAAACTAATAATGATCGGTATTAAATGATATGATTTGTTTGTTATAAAACTTATAGTATTTATTGTCAATAATGATTTATATTAAACGTTATCATTTGTTTTTTAAGATGTTGTTTTTAAATTCTATAAACACATAATCACCTTTCTTATTCACACTAGCTATTATATTACATATATTTTTCTCAATTTCTTCAAATTTGTCAAGAGAAAATGGTATAAGTTTTCCAAAACATTATTCTTGACATTCTCAATTTTTTATTACATTAAAAAGATGTCAAATGGTGCAAAATATTGTATAAGATGGTTCGTATGTTTAAAAGATAAAATTTCTGTAGATCCAAACGTATGTTAATTTTTTTTGGATGTGTAACAAAACATAACTGTATTTTCATATATGAACCCATGCACACACATAAACAATAATAAAACAATGAATTCTAGCCTAAAGGAAGCTAATCTAAACAAATGATTGAGATTTGTTCTTTGGGGTTCTCAAAAAAATTGTAGTTTTCATTTGATTTTTATTTTAGTACATTTTAAAATATAGTTTATTAAACAAAACCACAAGTTTCATTTTTTTCATTGATGGAATATTTGATTTAATGGAAAGTTTAAACATACCTCATGACAATGCAACTCATGATCACATCTTCACTTTGACATTATGCATTATATGAAATGATGGACGTCCGTGATGAACCATTTGAATGGCAGATGATGATGATGTTGGCAATCTCGGGATGTGCTAGTGCAACAACAATCGGGATGGTAGCCCTAAAAGGGTTGAATAAGCCTGGAATCAATTGGGCACCGGTATGTCCGTATGCCCATAGATTCTGCTCCAAGATCACTCTATCCATGGCCTCTTCGTATGCATCACTAGCTTGTTTGGTCGCCCTTACTTTAATTGTTGCATGCAAACTCAAAACTCTCCTGCAATGAATAGAAATCTTTTATCTTCAATTTCCCGGTCCCATTCTTGTCCACCAATCTCGTAAAACCATATCATCATTATGGTGAGAACGGAGAATAAAAGGATGTAATAAATAAAATAATAACATGTATTCATGATAGGATAGGAAGTGACATGAAATTTGGGAAAAGAGATATGTATTCGCCAACAATCAACTAATTAGCTCTAACATCCTGTGTATTAATTCAACCCTGGAGTTTGGAGGGTTGATATTCATATAACTTTTAGATGTATGCTTTTGTTTTATTAATTAAAAAGCTTACCTCATTCCATTTATTTCATGTCTATACATATATACATACATACACGAACAACCCATTTAACATATATCTTACCATTTTTTTTATATAGTCTTATGGCCGGCTTGATCACAAAAGAACCAGAAAAAAGGTGAAAAACGGTTTGCTTGAGGCTTTTGGTCCATTGTACAAAAAATACTTAGATAATTGTACTGAAATGGGATGCACAAAGGGTAGATGACTGCAAGTCAGTAGTAAGTGGTGGTGTCCGGATTTGAACATGGGACATATTGATAGTTAGCCGTCTGAAAGCATTCAAAATGTATGAACTCCGGAGCTCTCTGAAAGGAGCTTTCTAGCTACTGATCTCCTCGACCATCTTCCTTCTGGYATAAAGGAAAGAGCTTCCCGGTCTAAATTCTTTAAGCCGGCTAACTAATAGATAGAGATATAGCTCAGTGAACACGGGAATCACTCTTTATGCATTCCCATCATCCAACTATAACAATCGTTGGAGAGATGGTCAAACAGACTAGAAGAAATTTAAACCAAACTGTAGGTATTTGGTGGTAAAACGAGAAAGAAAATAGGCAAGTGGAAAAAAAGACCTCGATGTGAATAAATTTTGGTCGTTTAATTGAGACGTGGACACCTATTTTAAAATAATACCCCTGATTTGGCACAACAAGCTTAATTTATCTTGTAGTTCTTTTTTATAGTTTTCCCTCAAGTTATACTGTTGAAAGATTTGTTTTTTTTGAAGTATATAATATTTATATACGGCAAATGCAACAAATAAACTCACACACCCTCCTCACATATAATGAGGTTTGAACCCTTGACCTCCTAGAAGGCCAAGGGCTATGATACCGCTAGGCTAAAGGCCCTTTGGTAATGTTGAAAGATTTGTTGGTTCGTTTGTTCAATCAAGTCACAAGTTGGATTGACTTAGTACAGGTATTCAGTGTTGCACATCATCTTGTAGAGATAAGTTCTTCATATCTGGTATTAGAGTAGTGACCAAAAACTCTGACAAAAGTGTGGAAGTAACAACAGAAAATTGTGGATGGGATGATTGTCATCAAGAGGCACACAAGAATTAGAAAGTTCAAAGACGTATGAATCGGTTCTAAGAAAGAAGTTACAGAAGCGCAAGTTATGGTATTTGGTGGTAAAAGTGTCATTCACATTAATAATTAATGGTATGATTACCAAACCGGACCATAGTTGGAGTACATTTTAGATCCAAGTATTAACACATAGTGCATATAAGAAAATGTCTTGGGACCTTTTTTAGTGCATCATAAATAACACCAAACCATGTTTTCTACTTTGTGTCCACAAAGCAATGCAACACTCATAAAAAATGGACAACTAAATGCTTGCTCTTTATTTAATATGTGGATTGTATGTAGAAAGAATCTAAAAGTTAAGAAATCTTAAAAACCGGTTTCTTGTACTGTTTCACATGTGAAATCAATCCGTTAAAATCAATCAAAACCATCTAATGAGTTTGAATTTAACTTAAGATTCATATTGTTTCACATGTTTTTTTTCTTGTGTGTGAGTATGAATGTGTGATTCATGATTATTTTTGTGTTTTTGTTCACACGTAAAACATTTATTGACGTTTAATCTATGAAACAACACTGTGTGATGTTTATGCCAATAATTACCAAATATAATTTGTGAAGTTTATCAACTACAGATTGAACCTTCGAAATAACAAACAAAAGAAGTAACAATGACATGAATATTTATTGATGCGAAAAGCTCCGTCAAGGGTACAACTACAAACGATTTTGATTATCGTTAATGCACCATGAACGTTAATAAGGGACACCATCCTTAATAACTATTGTCGCTATTACAGAATGTGGTTATATGTTTAAGTTGTGGATAACAAATTACATAGAAATTCCAGTAGCAAAGTTTTCTTCGACAACATGTATGAATTGTTCTTAATGGTCATAATGCTTGTAACGTTAGCTTTTATAGTGTCATTGAATCCTAGTCGTCGGTTACGATCTTCGTGTTGATGAATGAATCTTTATTCAGTTTTTTAGTTGATACCTGGAATAATAACGATTGTCAGGGTCAATCAAAATGAACTAGAGTCGTCGTTAAACATGATATTATGTCGGGGATATCATGGTCGTGGACATGATTCTATTTTGTCGTGGTTATGGATTTGTCACCCAAACAATTTGCCTCCGAGATTCGAATTTCAAAGTTATTAGAATTTCAAATTTCGCTCCAAAATAAAATTCGTTTTTATGGAGATAGTGACACGTGCCGAGGAACTAATTCGATTTCTTTTGGGTTGAATCAGTTATTTCGAACTGAATCGTTGATTTAGCTTCTAAGGAGAGGTGTGTGCATGGTGTCATGATGTCAGAATACCAATAGTAAGTGACACACATTGCCTATCGAGCGAGGAGCATGAATCGTCAAGTAAGGTGTTGCCTATCGAGCAATAGACCTGTGACATGAAATCATGACAAAATTTCAAAAATCGGTATAAATACCGATCTTCTTAGTCTTGTTGCCTTGTTATGCCTATGAGTTCTTTCCTATATTAGAGGGAAAATCCATTCTGTTTTGAAGACTTGCACAAGATCAATCCCTTTTTTGGAGGTTTCAGTCAGTGTTTATAAGGTACAAATTCATATTTTTTGAATGTGCTCTCTAACGTATAGCCAAAAAAATGAGGAAGCATTGGGAGGTCAAAAAGTTGTATATTGTTTCGGTCTCCATTCCCTGTTGCAGAGATATGAAGGACCCTTCAAGTGTTATCGAAGAACAAGGGAACTTGGAGGCTTTTAGATTGATTTTTGGGCTTCCCATCGAGATTGATGTATTTTGTCCAGGCGATTTTTGAAAGGTATTAATCGTGTATCATATTAACAGGTATGATCAATACGTAACATAATAACCCTAGAATTGAATCAAGTATCTAATCAGTGAAGAAACTCTATGCGTATCTTTTGTTTCTGATGAAGATGCAGCCCCTGTTGTGTTTACTTCTTGTTCCATTCTCTATAGGATCCACTTCTGTATATCTATCCCATGATGGATGTGGTTTCCATAGACAATTTCAGTGTTCNCCATTCTCTATAGGATCCACTTCTGTATATCTATCCCATGATGGATGTGGTTTCCATAGACAATTTCAGTGTTCTTGATAGAGAGGAGCAAAGTTAGCGTATATGAAGTTTTTATACAACCCACTGATGGTAACGGTTCTTTCCATCATAGAACCAAAATTAACTGTCACAACTATATATATATATACACAGTACCCTCTCTCTCTCTTTCTCTCTCTCTATATATATATATATATATATATGAATGTGAATCATACAATTGTTGACTCACAATTATCTTGTTCTCTATTATGAGATATATATATATATATATATTACAATCTCTCACTGAACAAGATAATCTTAAAACAACAATTATTCTGAATCGTGCACTTGATTCACATTATTACATTAGCTTTTTAGTTCCTTCATAATTGAAACCAATCACCAGACTTTGAAACTTTAGTGAACAATAAGATTGTTCAGACTTCCATGGTCATAATGTTAAAGTTTCAATTAAACACTGACAACAAAGGGTACCTGATCCTTATTTAATCAATGCTAAGATTAACAGCTGTTTGATCATATAAATCTTTAGTCACTTAACATTCTGATTTATCAAATAAGGTTACTTAAATTGGTGAGGAATGCTCTTGTATATTCATGTGAACGTCCCAATTTGTACAAGTCTTAACTTCACAGGATTGCAAGAGCTTCTTCATTACATATACACGTATAATTACATATAAGATATGTTCATATTACAAGGAATTGTAAACTATGATGTTGCAACTTATCAATTCTTTAAAAGTCAATAGAGTTTGATATCCCCATATCCTTAACATGTTTCTTAAAACATTCAACGGGAAGTGCCTTTGTAAAAGGATCTGCCGGTTGCTCCTTTGTGCCTATCTTCAAGACTTCTATTTCCTTATCTCTGACATTTCCCTTACTGCAAAGTATTTAACATCTATATTTCTGGAACCACTGCTTCTCTTGTTATTCTTGGCGAAAAACACAACAGCAACATTGTCACAATATAAACTAAGTGGTCTTTCTATTGAATCCACAATCTTTAATCCATCAATAAAATTCTTAAGCCAAATGGCATGAGAAATTGCATCATCGATTGCTATGTATTCTGCTTGGAAAGTAGAAGTAGCAGTTAGAGATTGCTTATTTGCTTTCCATGATATTGCACCTCCTGCCAGCATGAAGCTGTAACCAGAGGTAGACATAAGATCATCATGATCTTGTTTGTAAGAGGCATCTGTATAGCATTCTACTCTTAATTCTTGATCATCAATTTTTCTATATGATAACATGTAATCTGTTGTCCCTTTTAGGTATCTTAGTACCTTTTTTCCTGCAATCCAATGTGCATAGCCAGCATTGGATTGAAACCTAGATAACATGCTTACTACAAAAGCTATGTCAGGTCTAGTACATACTTGTGCATAAATTAAACTCCTTACCAATCTTGCATATGGTATTTTATCCATCTCTTTCCTTTCCAATGTATTATTAGGACACTGTCGCTTATGCAATCTATCCCCTTTTGAGATTGGTGCTTCACCTCTCCTGCAATTTTCCTTTCCAAACCTTTTCAATACCTTCTCAATGTAACCCTTTTGTGACAATCCCAAGGTTCCAAGTTTTCTGCTTCTAATGATCTCAATTCCCAATACATAATGTGCTTCTCCCATGTCCTTCATATCAAAGCTTTTCATGAGAAATGCTTTTGTAGTTTGTAGAAGATTCTTACTGTTAGTTGCTAGTAAGATTTCATCTACATATAGTATAAGAAACATAAAATTGCTCCCACTGGTCTTTGAGTATATACATTCATCCAGTTTGTTTTCCTCAAAGCCAAAGTTATTTATAACAATATCAAATTTCTTATACCACTGCCTTGATGCTTGTTTCAAACCATAAATGGATTTATTCAACTTACACACTGGTCATTGTAAATTGAAAATCCTTCTGGTTGAGTCATATGAATTTCTTCTTATAAATCTCCATTTAAGAAGGTTGTCTTTACATCCATCTGATGTAATTCCATATGATAGTGTGCTACAAGAGCCATTAAAACTCTAAATGCATCTTTAGTTGAAACAGGTGAAAATGTTTCATTATAATTGACTCATTCCTTTTGATAATAGCCCTTAGCTACTAATCTGGCTTTGTATCTTTCAAACATTCCATTTGCATCCCTTTTGGTTTTAAATACCCACTTGCATCCTATAGGCTTTATAGAGTTTGATTTATCAATTAGGTCCCATCCTTTATTGTTTGACACACTTGTCAATTCATCTTCCATGGCTTTCAGCCACTTATCTTTATTTGATGATTCCATAGCTTCCTTGAAACTGATTGGATCATCATCTTCTCCCGAATCAAACTCTATTTCGGTCAAATATACATGGTAATAATCTGATATTGCTGATCTTCTTTCTCTTGTAGATCTTCTTAATGGTTATGTGTTATGTATTGGTTCAGGCAGCTGTTCTGGTACATGTTCAAGTGCATGTTCTATTTCAGATTCATGTACTTGATCTTGTAGAGGTTCTAAAGATGGATTGTCAGCAAATTGATCTATATCTTCAACTATATTGCTACTTATAATAGGTATTGATTGTAATGTTATATTTTTGTGTTCAGAAGTTAAAGATGGA
The DNA here is from genome assembly GCF_001531365.2 of Cynara cardunculus var. scolymus. NCBI lineage: Eukaryota > Viridiplantae > Streptophyta > Magnoliopsida > Asterales > Asteraceae > Cynara > Cynara cardunculus. The sequence continues at coordinate 12,623,403 of NC_037532.1, forward strand.
TCACTTTCATGGTATGTCATCCAATCATCTAAATTCTGTTCAATTTGAGATGAACCTCCCACATCATCATCTTCATTAAATATTTCATCATAAAACACTGCCTTATTAGTTTCAAAGATCCTTTGTCCTCTTCCTAGATTATATAATTTATAACCTTTTGACTTTTCAGAGTATCCAATAAAGAAGGCTGACAGTGACCTTGAATCCAGTTTGCTCAATTTTTCAACAAGGTATTCTCTGGTCTCCGCCTTGCATCCCCATACATGAAAATGGTTTAGACTGGGCTTATAGCCATTCCAAAGTTCAAATGGTGTACCTTTTATTGCCTTGATTGGTGTTCTGTTGCATATGTAGTTTGCCGTCTTTAAGGCTTCTCCCCATAGAAATTTCGGTAGACTAGATCTTGCAAACATGCTTCTTACCATGTTCATCAATGTCCTGTTCTTTCTTTCTGCCACACCATTTTACATAGGAGTATAAGGAGTAGTGTACTCAGCTTTGATTCCAACCCTTTCTAAATATATAGCAAAGGGTCCTTTATGTTGTCCCTTTTCAGAATATTTACCAAAATATTCTCCTCCTCTATCTGATCTAACTACTTTGATAACCTTCTCAGACTGTCTTTCTACTTCTGTCTTAAATTGTATAAAACAATCTAAGACTTGTGATTTTTCTGACATGAGAAATACATGACAGAACCTTGAAAAGTCATCTATGAATGTAGCAAAATATTGATTTTCACATATTGTCTCAATTGGGAAAGGCCCACATATGTCTGTGTGTATTAGTTCAAGAATACACTGACTTCTTTTGGAGTGAAGATTTCTAGAATTGGTCATTTTTCCCTTAAGATAGTCTACACATGTCTCAAAGTCATCAAAGTCCAATTCTGGCAAAATTTTCTATCTAATCAAGTCCTGCATTCTTGATCTAGATATGTGTCCTAATCTTTTGTGCCATAAAAATGATGATACATTCTGTTTACATCTTTTCTTAGCTCTTGTGAATTTGCTTATTGAGCATATATATCTTTTGAGACCTTTATTGATGGATTCATTTACACAGTTCAAATGCCAATATCCATTAATTAAATACGCATTCCCAAAACAGACATCATCCAAATAAAACAATATACAATCCTTATTTGCATAGAAGGAAACATTGTTTTCAATGACAATTTGAGAACTTGACATCAGGTTTCTCTTTATTTTAGGTATATAATACACATTGTTAAGAGTTAACACATAATTGTTCTTAAATAGTAGTCTACATTCACCAATAGCTTCAACCTTCAATGCTTGTCCATTTGCTGTACATATTCTAGATTCATTCATTTTTGGAATTGTTGTCCTTGACAATYYBTGCATTGAATTAACAATATGTATTGGTGAGGCTGTATCAAACCACCATGAATTGTCACTATTACAAATAGTGGTTTCTAAAGAAAAGAAATGTTTAATATTACCTTTCTTGTTCAACCATTCCTTAAAGCCTTCACAATCCTTCTTGAAATGTCAAGTTTTCTTGCAGAATAAGCATTTCAATTCCCTTTTGGTCTTGAAAGGTCTTCCTTTACTTTTGTTATTCTTAACAAAAGGGGTAGAAGGACTTTTCTTATGAAAATTGGAATGTTTCTTGTTCTTATCCTTGGACTTTGACACATAATTGACAGCTATTGCCTTTCCTTTATTTTTGATTTCAGATTCCTCTTGRACACAAATAGAGATCAGCTCATCTAAAGTCCATTTTTCCTTCTGTGTATTGTAAAGACTCCTTAAGTGGCTATATTGATCAGGTAATGAGTTCAACAGAAGGTGTACAAGGAATGAATCATCAATTTCAACTTTCATTTCCTTGAGTTTGCAGGAAGTGTCAATTCCTTGCAAAATGTATTCTCTTATACTCCCTTGTCCGTTAAAACTCATTATGATCAGCTTGTATGTGACAGGAATTGTTGCTGATCAGTTTTGCTTGATGATCCTGATATTATGGAATATATTTACACTTATCAATCAATGTAGTGTAGTAATGAATTCTACTTGTTCATCAACAATTCAATAAATCTTATCTACAATGGAAACATGAATTTCGAATTTGATTACCTTTTGTGAAAGCATATCAAATCCTAGATTCTGTCATGATCAGGTGTCTGTTTGATCAAAACTACTATGGTAGCATATGAAGAAAGCAGACACTGTAATTTTACAGTATCTATACATGATTCTTGACTTCTGTAGTGGTACTTGAATCATATAAATCCAGATTCACTTTGGTGATATGTGGATTTCCTTAGGATTTTGACTACTAATTCTTGACTACACATGATTCTAGGCTACTGTATTGATACTCAGAGTTTTGATTTGTTAAATTATACAGAATATGAATTCCATGTATTGTCGATTCTAGTGCATATGCAATCAATTGATTTTTCCATGTACTATTGAATTCAATGAATGCCCAGTTGATCGATTTTTATATATAATTGATTTTATTGAACATGCAGTCAATCAATTTTTATATACAATCAATTTTAATGAATGCTCAGTCAATCGACTTTATGTTCAATCGATTTCATAGAACCCGCAGTCAATCGATTTGTGTGTATAATCGATTTCAATGAACAAGCAGTCGATCAATTTCCATGTGCAATCGATTTTGTTCAATACGCAGTCAATCGATTTTAATCAATACACAGTCGATCGATTTTTATGCACGCAATCAATCGTTTTCCATGTACAATAGATTATGTTGGATATATGTTCAATCGATTTCATGTATAATCGATTCTGTTGGATATACAGTTAATCGATTTTGTATATAATCGATTTCATTAAACACACAGTCAATCGATTTTGATCAACAAGTAGTTAATCGATTTTGATGAAAACTCAGTCAATTGATTGATTTCACACAGTTACTAATTCAATTTGATGGGTTAGGGCTTTGAAACCAATTGAAAGGTATTAATCGTGTATCATATTAATATGTATGATCAATATGTAACATAATAACCCTAGAATTGAATCAAGTATCTAATCAGTGAAGAAACTCTATGCGTACCTTTTGTTCCTAATGAAGATGCAGCCTCTGTTGTGTTTACTTCTTGTTCCATTCTCTATAGGATCCACTTCTGTATATCTATCCCATGATGGATGTGGTTTCCATAGACAATTTCAGTGTTCNCCATTCTCTATAGGATCCACTTCTGTATATCTATCCCATGATGGATGTGGTTTCCATAGACAATTTCAGTGTTCTTGATAGAGAGGAGCAAAGTTGGCGTATGTGAAGTTTTTATACAACCCACTGATGGTAACGGTTCTTTCCATCATAGAACCAAAATTAACTATCACAACTATATATATACACAGTACCCTCTCTCTCTCTCTCTCTCTCTATATATATATATATATATGAATGTGAATCATACAATTGTTGACTTACAATTATCTTGTTCTCTATTATGATATATATATATATATTACAATTTTCCTCCGGACGAATGTACTTAGGGGTGGTTCTTTCTTTATAAATACCCCTTCAAAATCGTATTTTTTGGCCTTTTACTATTCTATCGAGGTCATTCTTGAATGACTTTAATTCATCTATGGTGCCGATGATGCCCCAATTTTGGAAGATCATGAGTGTGATCGACAAGCTCACCACCAATCGGGATTCGTCTTCATGATTCATGAGTTATTGGAATTTCTGTCAACGACAAAAAGTGGAATACTAGGTATGTGTTCGACAAAGCGTCGACATTTAGAGACAAAGACCAATGGTTGATGTTTGGTTGGAACATCGATCGTAAGTGTTGCCATTATATAATGTTGTGCCAAGTTTAATATTATTCATGACAAACCTTTTGTGTCCATGTTTTTGTAGCTATTGACTTTTCTACATTATTGCCTTTGCCTGACACCTAAGAAAAACTTGAGAGATTTCTACAATTGTTTAATAGGGAGTTTGCTCAGATGTCTAGAAGTTGGTTGTTGATAGACGATGAGGAGAAGGATATAGAGTTTATAGGTTCTATTGGCCCTGCTGAAGAGGAGAGATCGAGAGAAGGAGACGAGGCAATGACGGGTAAGTTTTTTTTTTTATCACTTTTACCTTTCCTCATGGATATCATTATCGTGGATAATGACATTGTTCTTATTTTTTCTTCACAGGGGATTGGTCTGAGAAAGACTTCAATTCTTGCTCTTGCAGAAAAAAGAGGGATGCTGCCATTTCTCGTAAGAGACAGGATATAAAAAGAAAAATTCCCAGAAAAACTTCTCGGTCATAGATGTCAAGAAGAGGAAAAAAAAGATGGGGAAGGAACTGCCTTTACCTATTGATGACCATCCCAAGGTCGTCGATCTTGAGAAGACAAAGGCGTCTCTAGCAAACACAGTACCCCTATCCTAACTTAAGGGTACTAAAGGCGATGGTGGAGGCAACCTCCTCTGCAAAAAGGAAGGGGAAATCAATCGATAGTGAACCCAAGACGATGTCAATGAATTTCTGGGTGCCTGCCTATTTTATGAAAGGGATATCTTGGATAAGGAAATATTTCCTTATATTAACTCTTTTCTTCTTCCTCACAATCGAGAGAGGGACAAGAACGCCCCTATAAAGAATGTGAATACACATGTTGTCGGGCTTTCTTTCATGTTAAGATTTAAAATATTATATTTCTGTACGTTTTTAAACTCGATTCTAATTATGTTGTGTTTATTTATGTAGGCTTTTTAGACGTCCTTGGCCTACATGCTCAAATCGAGAAAGTTCGTCGCATTTCATCGACGACTTTGAGGAGGGCAAAGGAGTCTTCTAAAGCAAAACATATTGTCAAGGTTAAATTAAAGGACGCCCTTTCCCACCTAGAGGAGGAAGGACAAAAAAGGAGCTGACGGGACGCCTGAAAGAGGCTCTCGACAAAGTATCGACATATGAGATGAAGGAAAAGGCGGCTAAGTCTACTTTGGTTGTGAATGAAAAAGAAGCCAAAGAGCTTAAGTCCGCCTTACTGGAGACCAAGGAGAAGGTCTCGAATCTGGAGGAGGATATGACGGCCTTAGAGGCGTTCATATGTCTTAAGACGAGGGTCATCATCATGTGTCAACACCTATCGGGGAAAAACCCGTTGAAGGACGCTGAGGAAGAACTCAACTACATCTTAAAGGAGATCGACAACGAGGATGATTTGAAGTCAAATGATGATGGAGTTGATTCTTCTATTGGCGACCATCCTACTGGTGATCAGGCCATCCTCGTCGAGGAGCAAGTGGAAAAGGCAGCCGAGGAACAACTTAATTTGTTTTTTTTGGTATTTTCCTTAGACGACCCTTGGTGGTCGTTGAAATTATTAACACAAGTGTTTCTTAAGTTTATATCGTATTCATCGCTAATAAAGATGACCATATAGCTTTCTCAGTCGCTCTTATTATCAACTAGACATATTTGTTATGCATCTTGCGTCTACAGGCGTTCAAGCATTATAACTTCTTATTAGACATTTCCCAACTATCATGCGATGATCTTTATAATTCATTTTTAATAGAAACTATATGATTTTTTTTTTACTTTTAGCTGGTCCAGGTGATAGTATTATTTATGGGTCAATTTATTAATGATCATAAAGTTGAACATATGTTTTGGCTGTTACTAGTGATCATGCAATTCTACAACAAAGAAGAGTTAGAGGTAACTAATGACCCTCTTATTCTTAAGTTAGTAATTTTATTTTGGTTAAAATATAAATTGAGATAAGAGGCAACCAATTATGTGGAATGTTGGGGTTGTTCATAGTCTGAAGTCGATAGGAACCTTTTTCTATGATTAATGAAATCTTATACGGTCCTTAGCAACTGGTAGAAAATTTACATGCGTTAAGTTCTTTAGTGTTGGAAAAATTTTATTGTATGATGTAATTGCCTTCATGAAATACTTTTATCTTAACATTTTTATTAAAATGTTGGGAGACTATTGGTTATTTAGAGACCATTTTTGTTATTCCTAACTTTGATAGTTCTTCAAGTGCATCGATATCATAACTTAGATCGACTACATTATGATCGACTGATTGATGTCATGTGATAGTTAACTTAGACTATATGGGTAAAGCTGCCTTACACCCATAAACTAGAGAAAAGTGATCTGACCTGTAAATGTAAGTGGGGTCGTAAGACTAGCCCATAGTACCGAGGGAATTTCTTGTTGAGAGAGAGTGGAGGAGCCATAGGAGTCTTCATAGATGAGTTGTTAGAGAGATCAAACTTTTTCAGCATAACACGGACATACTTACTCTAACTGATAAAGATACCTTTATATGATTGCTTGATCTGGAGACCTAAAAAAAGGTTAGTTCTCCCATCATACTCATCTGGTATTCTTTTTCATGCAGTCAACGAACCGAAAACATAAAGAGGGATTAATGTAACCAAAAATAATATCATCGACATATATTTGGACTATAATGATATGACCTTTAACTTTCCTAAGAAATAAGGTCTGGTCAATCTTTCCACGGGCGAATTTCTCAGATATGAGAAATGAAGAAAGGGTGTCATACCAGACATGGGGAGTCTGTTTTAACCCATAAAGAGCTTTATTCAAACGACATACATGGTTTGGATACTTAGGGTCAAGAAACCCTGGAGGTTGTTCAACATAAACTTTCTCTTGAAGTTTTCCATTTGTGAAAGCTCTCTTTACATCCATTTGGTAGACTTTGAAGTCTCTATGGACAGCAAAGGCTAGAAAGAGTCGAATTGCTTCGAGTCTAGCCACTGGTGAGAAGGTCTCGTCATAATTGATTCCTTCTTCTTGTCTATAACCCTGAGCAACAAGACGAGCCTTGTTACGGGTTACCACACATTCTTCATCTAACTTGTTGCAATATACCCATTTGGTGTCTATCACAGTCTTGTCAGATGGACGTGGGACAAGGTACCAGACTTTGTTCCTATCATACTCAATGAGCTCCTCTTGCATGACAATGACCCATCTAGGGTCTGAGATAACATCATTGATCTTCTTGGACTAAACTAAAGAAAGAAAGTTGACAAAGAGACAGATATTACCTAGACCACGACTAGTCTGAATACATGCACTTGGATCACCAAGAATTTGATGAATAGAATGGTCTTTAGTCTATCGCTGAGTTGGTAGAGTATTATCATCTGAGCATAGATGTTCAAGAACAGAGGATGAGACTTAAACTGCGGATTCTTCAGCAATAGGGATAATTGTTAAAGAAGCCTTAGATTCAGTGACTGATACAAGTTCAGATGCTAAAGGCATTTCATTCACTGAATGATCAGTGTTTGAAGTAGAAGGAGGAACGCAACTAATAGCCATTGGGATGATCTCTTAAGAAGACACATTTTGGTGATTAGCTGCAACTGAAATGATTAGTGGATCATCTTCAGCTTCTGGGGATTCAGCGTTGACAGAAATGCTGAAAGAAGCTTCAGGTTGTCCAAAATGAGAGAACATCCAATTTTCTAATTCTTCGTCATCATTAATGATGGGTTTTGAATTAACTAATTAAGATTTTTCAAATGTGACATGAATAGTTTCTTCTATTGTCTGTCGGCGTTTGTTGAATACTCTAAAGGCTTTGGACATTGAAGAATATCCAAGAAAGATTCTTTCATCAGCTTTGGTATCGAATTTTCCTAGCTGATCACGGTTGTTAAGATTATAACACATGCAACCAAAAATAAGTAGAAAGCTGATAGAGGGTTTTTCTGCCATGGAAAAGTTCGTAAGATGTCTTCTTAAACCTCTTAACGATCAGCGACCGATTTTGAATGAAACAAGTGGTGTTGACAGCTTCAGCCCAGAAATGAGTATGGAGATGGGATTCGCTGAGCATTGATCGAGTAGCCTTAATGATTGTTCGTTTTATCTTTTCAACAACCCCATTTTGCTGAGGAGTTCTTACTGAAGAAAAGTTGTGAGAAATTCCCTTGTCCTCAAAGAAGTTATCCATAGTACTATTTTTGAACTCAGTACGATGGTCACTTCTGATAGATCGTACTTTAATATTATTAAACACTTCTATCTTCTTGATGAACGATAAAATATCTTCAGGTGCTTCACTTTTGGATATGAGAAAGAAGACCCAAGTGTATCTGGAGTACTCATCAACAATGATGAGTGTATACTTCTTTCCAGCAATAGATTGTACGTTCACTGGACCAAATAGATCCATGTACAGTAGCTGAAGAGGCGATGTCACTAAAGAGATTTTCTTGGACTTGAAGCTAGATCTTGTATGTTTTCCTTTCTCACATGCTGAGCAAAGAGATTCCTTTGCAAAGGTGTGTTGAGGAAGACCAGTGACAAGATCATTTCTACACAACTCATTGAGTGTCTTGAAGTTAAGGTGAGAAAGCCATTTGTGCCACAACCAGTTGATATCTGACAAAGCTTTAGAGAGGAAACATCTATTCTTAGTGAGAGAAGAATCCATGTTGATGATGTAGACATTCTCTAGACGAGAGCCGGTTAGAGCAACCTTATCATCTTTTTCATAGACATAGCATGAATTCTTGGAGAACTTCACCGTGTAATCTTTATCACACAACAGAATGATGTTGAGTAGGTTGTGCTTTAGATCTTCAATGTATGCGACATGCCTGAATGTGGTGCACCGTTGGTTAATATACCAAAGCCTTTGGTATATCCTTTTTTGTTACCTCCAAAGGTCACGGAAGGGCCTCTTTCTTTCTTGCAATAAGCAGGGATTTGTCTTTGGTCATGTGTCTTGAGCATCCAATATCGAGATACCAAATTCCTTTAACTTCCTACACAAGGGAACACTTTAAAATTGCTTTTGGTACCCATTCTATTTGGGTCCAGCAATGTTAGAGGCATCATCCACTGAAACTGAAGAACCAGCGTCAGTAGACGGCTTCACTGAACCTGAAGAAGAGTCAGTGGAATTAGGAACAACCTCTGACTCTAATCGAATAGAGTCAGTAGTCGTCTTCGGCTGATCCTGACAAAGAAGCTTTAGTGGTAGGACGAACCACAATAATAGCGCTGAAGACTTAGTGTTAGTGATTGTCTTCCCTGAGCCTGAAGAAGAGGCTCCAGTGGATTTCTTCACCTTTCTTCCCCTTGGCTTGGGGACCAACTTTGGCTGCAGAAGGACACTTACTAGCAATGTGTGTAGTTTCACCACTGTGTCTACACTTTATATAGCTGTACCTAGCTTTAGGTATAGAAAGTACCAGATTAGAAGAGGGATAAGCTCCAAGGATTCACTTCTCATTAGTTATAGGAGGAACTTTCGAGGATTAAAAGTCCTTAGGTGAAGCATTCACCTTGAGCTGAGACTTAGATTTTTGAGAAGATTCATGTTCCTTGGTCCCTAAAGAAGAAGAAGGTGCACAAGCTGAAGGAATAGATTAGATCTATGTGACTTGTTAACCTTCTTAAGAAGAGGTGCTGTGACAATGGAAGGAGTTCCAACAAGATGACTTTCAACAAGAGAAGACTGAGAGGAAGAAGTGTTAGGAATAGAAGAGACAAAGGTGCCAAACTTGAGCATGGACCTGTCAGTGACACTATCTTCCTGATCATAGGAAAAACATAGACTAGTATTTATCTTGGTAGGGATCTGAGCGTTAATGATCTCAGAGGCTTTTGACAGAGGCTTTGCACCATCCTTCCATGGTAGCCTTTTCAGCCCTGAGTTCAGCAATTGCTTGCTCATGCTCAGCGATAGCCTGTTCGCATTCAATAGTGATTGTTTGGTTCACAATGACTTGATCTTTAAGATCTTCCTTGATCTTAGTCAATTCTTTGATCTTGGAATGACAAATCTTCAACTGGTCTTGAAAATCAAGATTAAGCATTTCTGTCTTAGATTTGCCATTCAAGGCATTGTAAAGGTCCACCGTCAACGTATCTAACACTGATAGGCTAGAAGAGCAAGAAGAAAAAGGGTTTATTTAGGAGACATACCTGAGCAGGTGAGGATGATGAGGGATCATTAGAAGTTGACATCTCAGAAGCTTCTTCTTTGACATCCTTGGCCATCAAGCAGATATAGGCCATGTCTTCCTCATCAGATGATGATTCATCAGACGAATCAGCCTCTTCATGCTCTTCAGCCACAAGACCTTTGGCCTTTCACTGGGAACTCTTCATCTTCTTGTACTTCTCCTTCAGCTTCAGGTATTTGTCATCTTTAGATCTGAAGGAGGATGAGTTTTATAAGATGGCGTCGCAGTCTTCTTTGACCTACACTCACCAGCAAAGTGACCTTTGCCGTGACAATTGTAGAAGATCACTGAAGCCTTGTCAATATTATCTGACTTTGGCTTTTCCTTGATGGTCAGCGAAGGAGATCTACGGAAGTTGCTTTTTCTGGCGAATCTTATAAAAGATTTAGTTAAAAGTGCCAGTGATTCATCAAAGTGTGCAAGATCAGACTCTGATAGATCCTCATAGGGTGTGAAGTCTAACTCAGTGATAGTAACTGGAGGAAGAATTGAAGAAGAAGAAGAAGAAGAAGATGGGAGTTCAACTGAAGAATTTTCAGAGATCAAAGCTAACGGAGAGCTTTTCATTTCTCTAGAATCCTTGATTAGATTCCTCTTCAGCTGTCGAGACTGCTCATGATTGAGCAGTATCTCATATAAAGTGCTAAGAGAGAGAGATAGAGGACATGTCGTTGGACATCTTGAGACACATTGCATAACTATCCCAAGATTCTAGTAAACATTCCAGAAACTTCGTTAAAGTTTCAGAGTTGGAATATTCTCTACCAACTGTCCTTAAATCGATAAGAAGACAACTAAAACTTTGGTGAACTTCAGACAATGTCTCAGTCTTTTCATAGAGAAAACTTTCGTATTGTCTTACTAAGTTAATCTTTCTTGATTCTTGACCTGAGAGGTTCCTTCATATTGAACACAGAGAGTGTCCCACATGGATTTCGAGGTTCTAAGCTTCATCACAGAGTGATAAACGTTATCAGGAAGAGACATATCTATTATAGACCTCGCATGAGTATCTATAGTTATTTTCTTCTTGTCTTCATCACTTTATTGATGAGGGATCTTAGGAATCTGCCGTTCAGGAATCGCGGCAGTCGTAACTGTTTCAGGAACAACCGGAGAAATAGCATATGAAACATATGGTCCATTTTCTATATAGTGTGGAATTTCAGGATGCACACCTTTCAGAAAGAGGGACATCCGATTCTTCCAAAGACTAAAGTTGTCTCAGATAAATCGGGGAGGTTTGGCATGGGAGCCATTATCATGAAAGTGTGTGTTTGTGTTTTGTAAAGCCATTTGAAAGCAGTAAATTATCTAGAGAGAGAGATAATAAAATGCAGAAAAAAGCTAAACAACAAGATAAAACATTGCTCTAATACCACTTGTTAGTCCCGTTAGGGTATACAAAAGTTTTATAGAAACAATTTATAGAAGAGGGGGATGAATACAAACACATGAAACTTTTCAAATTTAAAATATATATTGGTAAAGAAGGATCAATACAGATTTTACAAAATTGTATGCAGAAATAGATAAGGTAAAGATAACCTATCTAAAACTATCTAAGTTTACATACATACGATCTTAGCAAAGAGAAAAAAATTTGTTGTTAAAACTAAGAAGGAAATGAGTTCTTTATGGGTAAGAACTTTTTAGAATGTTTTAAAGGGATTCTAACTTGCTTGAAAATAAGTGTAAATGTTCTTTATATGTGTGTGTGATTTCTTGTGTGTATGCACGTAGTTTGCATGGAGAGAACACTCATCTATTTATATCCATTGCCTTAAATGCACATTTAATGCAATGAGTAACGTTTGAACACGCGCCAAGCTTTTAGAGAAAAGCTTGCCTTTGCTACAGTGAATAGTACAAAAGACTATTTATGAGCAGACATCCTTTCATGGAGTTGGTGGATAATAGAGTCAATTAATCGGCTCTGTACCGTACTATACTCCATAAAGGGTATGGGTTTGTCCTTTGTGTGTGGAAGGACAAGACAAAAACAATCTTGCACAACAAGATTCTTTTGATCGCTGAATGCTGGAATAACATCGAAGGCCTCTTCAGCATTCGCTGAGGCTTGGGCAGTCTTCGCACATATGTTGACCAGGTTGTGATCACTGAATGCCACTTCAGATCACGAACACGCTAGTCACTAATCTTCAGTTTCTGTCTTCGAATTTCGCTGAAGGTTCTTTAGTGTGAGCTTTGTCTTCTTGAAGTATCGCTGTTGCTATAGGATTTACAATACATGTCTCGGCGATCACTGAACATACTCAGTGATGGTCGCTGGTACTGAAAGACAGAAACATAATACTTTGTAAAAGGCAAAAGAGATTATCATCAAATCAATGAGAGAGAGGATCAACATTTCTTTCACTCACTATCTTTAACATCTTCTTTATAGCATTGATGATAACCTTGTTGTTGAATTCAACAAGTTCGTTCGACTGAAGAAAATGAGTAGGAGACGTAATTAATTTTATGCGTCTTTCTTCGAAAAAATAACAAGTTTTGTCGTTGATGAATTACGACCTATTATCATGCACTATCTTGGATGGATTTCCAAATCTGCAAATAATGTTAGTTTGGATAGAAGACATGACTTACTTATGGGGAAAAACAGTGACCTCTATCCATTTTATAAAATAATCTGTAAGGACTAAAAGGAATACCTTTTTCCTTAGAGCAGGAGGAAGTTTACCAATGATATCCATACCCCATCGCATGAAAAGGCCACAAGATTAGTATCGTATGTAATTTTTCAAAAGGTTGGTAAATCATACATAAATTTATTTGACATGCATTGCAATTTTGAATGTATTTAATGTTTTCCTGTCGTAAAGTAGGCCAATAATAGCCTTACCATGATATGCAATTAGCTAGACTTCGACTTCAAAAGTAATTTCCACACCTACCTTAGTGCATATCTTTAAGGATTTCTTGCATTTGAGGTCCAAAGATGCATCGAAGGTTTAGACCGGTAAACAATCGTCCATATAGTGTTCCTACGATCATTAAATATCTCATTGATCTAAATCTTACTTTTTGGCTTCAGCCTTATCATCAAGCAGTTCGTCGTGGATAAGATAGTTTTTGACATCTTTCGACTAATCATCGCATTGGTCCAACACATGTACTTGTCTGTCATCATTAATAGAAGGTGATGGCAAATGTACCAAGGGACCACATCGAATTGGCTTTATAAGAGCAAGCCCCAGATTAGTCAAATCATCTTTAATGTTTTAGTCCCTTTGTATAGAAAAAGGTTTAAAATTGAGAATTTTTCTTTAGCCACATTGAGATAAGCTGTCATTTATGAATCTTTAGTTGCATATTTTCCCTTCATCTGATTGACAATCAAAAGAGAATTACTTCACACTTCTAATTATGTCCCTCCAAGATATTTGGCTAGATCCATGCTAATGATCAATGCCTCATATTCTGACTCGTTGTTTATGTTCTTGAAGTCACAATTGATTAAGTTTACCATCATGCCCCCCCGTGGCGACTTCAAGATGAATCCAAGCCCGTGCCTCTAAAATTAGACGAACCATCAATATAAAGAACATATGTCTATTGGCTGTTGACATTATGGAGTCTTCAATATTCACTTCCTTTTCCAATTCAAAGCTAAAATCGATGAGAAATCAGACAAAGCTTGAGATTTTATGGTTGTCCTTGGTTGGAGGGTCAGGTGGTAACTACAAAGGTAAACCCTCCACTTTCCTAGACAACTTGTCAGTTCAGGTTTTTTCAGGATGTATTCCTATTGGCTCGAGATTCCTCAATTTATAGATCAAATAGAAATAGTATTGGGGAAGCTTTGTTTGATCGTTAGACAATATATCAATAACAAACAAAGAAGATCTGACCAAGAAATTAAGTCATCTTTATTGAAAGGATTTTTCAGCCCAAATATCTACAGTGAATGATTTGAATAGTGAAAATCGATACGCAATACATGACATGAAGAAGGTATTTATAGGTCCATAAAGGTAAAGTCAATGCACCATAGAATGAGAAGCTTCCACTTCTAAAGGTGTATAACAAACTTTGAGCGGGAAAGCATGTCACCTAGCTTCAATATCTTCAGGATAGTATGAGTGTAGATCTCTAGAAATCTTTTTTTAGAGATAGTCGGGTATTCTAGAAAGTGACTTTAGAACTTTGAGGTACTTCTAATTGGAAGCATAAACACTTTTAATTATTTATACGTTTCTTGTATAATGTTTTTACATGAAAAACTAGAACTAACAATTTCATAAGATAGTTAGTAACAATGAAAATAAGATGATTTCCAAATTTACTTTCGTTTTTTAGAGGTTGTAACTAACGATAAAAATAATTTTTCCATTGAGAAATATCGTTTTTCAGCGTCCAAAAAGGACTTACTGACATAATAAATAGAGATGTGTTGTTTGTCATCTTCCCAAGTGAAAGACGACATTAACTGAAGTCAAACTGGCAACTAAATATAGTTGCAAAGTTTCACCATATTTACGTTTTGACAATAAAGGTGGTGATGACGAGTATTTTTTCAATTTTGTGAATATTTTTCATGTACCCAAGAACAATCAAAATCTTTATTTTTTTCATAAAACATTGTAAAGTTAATGGCATTTATCAGATGATCGAGAGGTAAACCTGTTTAGAACAATATCACGCCATGTAAGACGTTGTACATCTTTGAGATTTTAGGCTATTGAATGTCAATGATTGGCTTTATTTGTTCAGGTTTTGCCTTGATACCCCTTCTTGTTTTCATTTCACCAAGAAATTTGCCTGCATAGACACCCAAATAACATTGTCTTAGGTTTAATATCATTTGATACTTCATTAAGATGTCAAAAGATTATCAAATGTGGTCAATATGCTTTGTCGCCTTTTTGGATTTGACTAACAGATCATTCATGTAGACTTCCATCATATCTCCAAGATATTCTTTAAACACTCGATTGAAAAATCATTGATATGTGGAACCTGCATTTTTAAGACCAAACGACATTACTTTATAACAATAAATTCCTTTGTCGGTGATAAACATTGTTTTTTCTTGGTCATCAGGATGCATAAGTATATGGTTGTATCCTGAATAAGGGTCCATAAAGGTTAATAATTCATGGCCTATGGTCGTGTTACTGTAGCATCAATGTGATGTAAAGGGAAGGGATCTTTTGGACAAGCCTTGTTGAGGTCGGTGAAATCTATACACACCCTCCATTTACCAGTTTTCTTGTAAAGAACTACGATGTGGACTAACGAATCAAGATATTTCACCTTATGAATTTTCCCTGTCTTCAGTAGATTCTCGACCTCGTCATTGGTAACCTTATTTAGCTCTGAAGATGGCGTTTTTCTTGACGGGTTTAGAGGCATGATCTATGTTTAACTTATGGAATATGATGTCAGGGTTAATGTCGACCATATCTTTATGTGTCCAGACAGACTTAAGAAAGTCAATGAGTTGTTCTTTGATAACCGGGCCCACTAGTATAGTTTGGTTACATTTACCAGGATTTAGGACGACTTCTTGCACATGCACGTCGTTTGCTTTTGTTGGTATTCCTATTGTTATAATTGCTTGATGGTGTATTTTCGAGGTTTCATCGTCGTTTTATCGCATTCTCTTGTGGCCTTCCGTTCCATTTTTATTTCTCAGATGCCCCAAGGAGTAGGAATTTGATTGTCTGATGGTATGTTGATGGAACAACTCTCATGTCATGAATCCAAGGTCATCCGAGGATAATGTTGTACGCAAAGAAACAATCGAAAAGGATGAACTTAGTCGGCTTTTGACACCTTTAGAGAAAACTGGAAGAGTCATTTCTCCAATGTTGCCATTATGTTCGACGAGGATTGTCGATTGCCTGGAGATTTCATTATCTGTGATGCCCATGTTTTGGAGGGTCTTGAGAAATATCACGTTTGCTAAACTCCATCCATCAATCAAGACCATTTTTGTGGAGCAATTCCTGATGGTTAGTAGGATGATTAGTCCGTTGTAATGTTTTTGCCAAGGGTCACAAATATCTTCTTGATCAATATTTACCCATGACTTTTATGAGCCATCATGTCATTCTGTAGCTAATTAGATTAGTCCACAAATATCCTATCCACCAAGATTAAGGGGGTATTATTAAATCATGATTGAATGCAAGGAATTTGATATAAAAATAAGATCAAATAGTGTTTATCAAATACCCCTACACTTAGATCATTGTCTATTCTTGGCAATGGCTTAGGTTGGTAGATAGTGGTAAAATGGAATCAGGTGAAGACATGAACACACATAGAACTTCATGAACTTCATATTTTCAACATAGCATCAACTTGTTAGCATACACAATCAATTAGACACAAAATCTAACCTTGAGAACTCTCACGAATTGAAAAAATTAAAACAACATTAAAAAATTAACTCTTGGGTTAAAGTGTACCGCTCATGATCACTACACTAGTATGTACTTACCATAAGCTTGAAACGTCTCTCATCCTCCACTACTTGGAGAAAAATACACGTAAATAAATCGAAAGGACTTTTACAGGCGTAATATAAAATACGACTTTGGGTAAGGTATGGATATATTTAGGAAAATAGTGGCTAAGGACCTTACACCAATGAGAGTACCCGATTATTTAACCATTATAATTTCTTTCTTTAAAAGGTTTTTATTCATATCCATTATTCGAAGAATGTTTCCCTTAGATGACAGGGAATAGAGATGATGCAAGCATATATACCCTTATTAGTTTTTCGGTTGTCGTCTTTTGTTTATTTCTGTCCTTCTTTTGACATTATTTTCTCATAATTTTCTTTACTTTTGAAATATTCTTTTTTTTCCATTCTCTCTTATCTTTCCCAACACATATGTTCTACTTTCGAGCTCACAGGGATACTAGGACAAACCATTGGTGATTGTGTAACATTTAGATTTTTCATTGAGTATAATTTCAAGCTATATATATTATTAACCTTAAATTGACCTTTATTAAGTACTTTGATAATTGGTGGTGTTTTAGTATCAAAATAGAAAAGATATATGGGAGAAGCTGGTAAGAAAACTTTTCAACTTTTGGGTAGGGTGTGTTGTGACCTTTGCACTACGACCTTGCATCTTATGCCAGGGTAACATTTCATGTACCATAAGTGATCTGATTTGGGGTCGGGCGACTCTTGTGTCGTGATCCTAGAACCACGAGCATAGGGCCACACTTCTTGTACCGTAAGTGGCACCTTGGACACAGGAGACCTCAAGGTCGCATATCACTGCAGTGACTTCAATGCGGATTTCAGCTCCTTTATTCATTCATTTCTCATATCTACCTTCATTCATTAAATTAGGTGTGGGTTGCATTGAAGGCCATAGATCGATTTCTCCAAGCATATAATAGCTTCCAAACTAGAACATTCAAGTGTAAGATCAAGCTTTAATATCTTCTTCTCTTTTCTAGGGCTTTGATCAAGTTGCTAGCTTTTCTCAAAACCTAGCAAGTGAGTTTAAATGTTTTGTAAAACTAGATAAATGTCAAAATATTTACCTTGATTTCATTTCAAGTATCATTATTTGAATTTGGTCATATACCCTCATGTGGAGGACATTTTATGCATTTGGAAGGAAATCATTATTTTGGGAACATGAATCTATTCTTTTCCATGGTAAAACCTTATTTGGGAAGTGTTACATGAAACTTGCTTATATTTAGTGGAATTGGAGACCTAATTTGGGGTCATTATATTTGTTAGACTGATTGATTATGATAAGTATTGTGAAATGATCACTTGTCTTCCAACATGAGGTGTGGGGTGTATCTCTCTTTTGGAAGAAATGAATATCTACACTTTACAGTATATGATTGGATGAACTTTTCAAGTAGACACTAGGAGGGTTGAGTCTTGAGGTGTTACTTAGAAGGGTAGGAACTAACCTTACAGATAGGAACTAAGTGTGTGTGACCCTTGAGGTGTTATAAGTGGGAATAAACACTAAGTTCAATGACTCTTCAGGTGAAAACTTGCTAAGAGGTCGTTAGGACACTCGCACACTGTGTCTTGTAGTGTCACGTGACAACGTTTGATGAGTGGCATACTTTTGTGTTTCTGTCACTTTCCAAGGATACGGGTCTCCCCGATTATTTATAAATAAATTGTATACATGGATTATAGTAGGACTAATTGGCTATTTATAAATGTTTATATTATGTGCTCACACCCACTAGGCTTTTTGGCCTAACACTTGTTTTGTGTTGGTACCTTTGTTCATTTTGTTCTCATATCTACTGCCCTCTTCATTCATTAAATTTAGTGTGGGTTGCAATAAATGCCATAGGTCAATATCTCTAAGCATCTAAGAGCTTTTAGACTAGAAGATTTAAGTATAGGATTAAGCTTCAAGTTCTCCTCTTGTTTTCTAGGGCTTTGATCAGGTTTCTAGGTTTTCTCTAAAAACCTAGAAAGTGAGTTTAAAAACTTCATAAAACTAAATATATGTCAAAATGTTTACTTTGATTTCATTTCAAGATTTATTTCAAGTATTATCTCATTATTTGATGGTTGGCTCATATACCCTTATTTAGTGGGTATTTTGTGCATTTGGAAGGAAATAATTATTTTGGGAACATAAATCTACTCTTTTCCATGCTTAAACCTTAGTTGTGAAGTGTTATATGAAAATTGGTGTAAATTTTGAGATTTCTATGTGATTCGTATTTAGTGGAATTGTTGACCTAATTTGGGGTCATTACATTTGTTAGACTTATTGAATATGATAAGTATAGTAGAGTGATAACTAGTCTTCCAACTTGATGCGTGTGATGTGTGTCCCTTTTTGGAATAAAATAATGTCACCATTTGATAGTATATGATTGGAAGAACTTTCCAAATAGGCACTAGGAGAGTTGAGTCTTGAGGTTATACTCGAAAGAGTAGGCACTAAGAACCTCATCACTTGAGGTGCTACCTTGCATGTAGGCATTAAATGTATGTGATCTTCAAGGTGTTATTCATTGAAATAGGCACAAAGTTCAACCGATTTTTGAGATAAAACTTGCTTAGAGGTCATTAGGGAACTAGGCCACTATGTCTTATAGTGCCATGCGACCACATTTAACAAGTGGCATACTTTTGTGTTCCCACCACTCTCAATGAATACGGATCACCCCCGTTGTTTCTAAATAAATGGTATGCATGTATTATAAAAAAGGATTAATTGGCTATTAATGATTTTTTATATTGTGCTCATACTGTGATAACAAGGGTTGCGGTTATATTATTTGGGGGTGGTTTCAAAAAGTATTGGTAAGTAAATCATTTTAAAATAGTGGTTATGTGATTATTAAAATCATATATATGCATATGTATGTGAAGGGGGGGAGTTTTAAAAAATAATATTTTTCACCGCCTTCTTATGGCAAGATTATAAGGTTGACATTTTTTAAAAACAATCAGTTGCCATTTTTGGAAAGGTAATTCCTCTCTCTTTTTTGTGCTAAGCTGTGAAGTGATCCTGTGTGAATTGTTAAAGTATTGGAAGTGATTTTTGTGATCAAATTGAAAGTTGATTTTATGCTTTATAAGATGAGTTTTACAAAATGCTTTGAATCTGAATATGATGTTTTTGAAAATGTATTGTTCTATATGTTGATAGTTAAGAACTTATATTGTTGTACGTATATATATATCATCTAGTTCAAATGCATAGTCCGGTGAGGACTCTAATCGGACATTGTGTTTTCTGATGAGGGACCTTCATCTCTTGAAGCATTGTCCGATGAGGACACTTATGTTTTTAGTATTGTCCAATAAGGACTTTATCGGACAAAGCTTTGTCCGGTGAGGACCTTTATCGGACAAGGTATTGTCCGGATTGGGTATCTTTATCGCCCAAGTATTAACCAGATTGAGTATTTATGATTTCAAGTGTTGACCGGATTGGGTGATTTATCACCCAACGCTTTGTCCGGTGAGGATGTTTATAAGACAAAGCAATGTCTGGATTGAATGTTTATTATTTACATGTTGATCGATGAGGATGTTATCGGTCATAGTGTTGACCAGTGAGGATGTTCACCGACCATAGTATTGACCGGTGATGGTATTTTATTGCCCAAGTGTTGTCATGTGAGTGTGGTCCGGTGAAGTGTTGTCCGATGAGTGTTTTTTGGATTGAATGTTGACCGATGAGGGCAATTCATCATCCATGTGCTGTCCGATGAATGGTAGTCACCGATCAAGTGTTGTCCGATGAGGGCTATTATCGCTCATTATGTGTCTTTCAAAGATGTTTTAAATTGAGGAAGGTACTGTTTCTTTCAAAACTATTGAGAAGGGTAAACTGTTTTTGAAAGTTGTTTTGAAATGACATTGGAACTAGGTTTAGAACTATGAAATTTCTTGAGATAAAATTTCTGAGATGAAACTGTTTTGAGGCCATTATTGGCTAAAATATCAAATTTGATTTTATGAGTAAATAAGGATGACATATGAAGGAGAGGTGTACCATGAGATAAAGGTGACATATCAAGGAAAGGTGTACCATGGGATAAGGGTGGCAATTGTGAGATCTGTGTTATATTTATAATACTTGTTGTCATATCCATAAGATGCGATAAGTCAGAGTTAACATTTCTCTGTGTTATGAAAACTTGGAATAATTGCTCTTATTGAAATGATAACAATGATGTTATTGAGAAGGGGGAAATGGCTTATAGCCAAAGGCATTAATTGCCTGTGTTTCGAATAACAACTGCTTTTGGGATATCAGATATTATGTTTTGACTGTTTAAAAGAGTAAAGATTTGATATAAAACCCGGAGGGTCTTTGATTATTATTAAATTCAATTTTCTTTTGAGTTCAAAATAGTTCTTATTTTAAATGCTTTAGTTAATAACCAAGAGCTTTGATTGATGGTATTTCTTTATATGATTTTGAAAATTGAGATTATAAGCTTTGATCTTTATGAGATTTAAGGGTTTTGGGAGCTATGTACTAAATGTCTATGAGAACCTGAGTGGTTATATTTCCTGTATGGTAAGAAACACATTTATAACTTGCAGTTTGTTTGTATTACTGGAGTTATATTTTATCAAAGTTATTGGATGCTCAAATATGATCTCATAACAAGTTTTGGTGTTTTCACACTGTAATTGCAAAGAAAGTGGATTTTTCACTAGACCTCAAGGTATAATCTTCATTTTGTGTTTTAAAAATGTGCATTGCAGGTCAGACCTTGCCAAAGGATACGAGGAAGGGGAAAATGTGAATTTTCCTGTTATGCTTATTTGATATATGAAATGCTGTGAGATATCTGTTAAATTTTTAGTAATACTGGTTTCTTTACCAGTTCTGACAAGAATGTTATTTTTGGAAATATTTGGTTGAATTTTTTTTAATATAGTTTCTTGTATTGTGGGGACCAAAGATGTACTACTTGTATTTCATGATGTATGAAATACATGATTATATGCAAATGTGGAATGTGGGGTGTTACGGAGTTTGTATCAAAGCCTGAGTTTAAGGGATTTAGGTATTCAAATATGATACCTAGACTTAAACTGCGGTATTTTCATATTAAGGGTCCCTAACATAAATAGAACCTTTGGAGATAAATATGATGGGTTAAGAGGACAGTATATATGGTTAATTTGAATTACAACTGGCTAATGTAATTATGAATTTACAAGTACATATTTGTACTTTGACACACTATTATATTTGGGAATGTGATTATGTGATTATTTATTGAAAATCTGCAGATGGCTAGTCACTAAAGAAGGTCTGAAAGGATCGCCCTCCCCAACCCAGATGATACAGAAAATTCCCATGGAAATGCTCCAACTAGTTTATCTGAAGGCCGAGACCGGGAAAGAGGTTAGGGTAGTGGTCGTGGAAAAGGAAGAATAAGTCAGTATGAGATTCATCCAGACCAGAGTGAGTCCATTTATGGAAATATTAATCAAGAACCTGTGCCACATCCAGAATATGTGACACGAGACGTATTAGCAGAGGAGATGAGTAAACAAAGAGAAACTCTGATTTCTATTCTTGGGGTACCGGATAGAGTTGAAGCATAACGAGCTGAGGTAAATCCCCAAATTCAAGCTACAAACAGTAGAAGGGGTGATATAAAGATGTTCTTGACCTGTAAACCCCTAACGTTTTCTGGGGAAAGAGATCCTATCAAAGCAATGTACTGGTTGAAAGAGATTGAATCTATGTTTAATACCAGCAAATGTCCAGAAGAAGATAAGGTTAGATTTGTTTTATCAATGTTAAAATCTAATGTTTTATATTGGTGGGATGTGGAATTAGCCAAATCGGATATTTTGCGAACTATGCCTTGGTCAAAATTTGTCGGTAGATTTAAAGGGTCCAAAAGCTGCAGTTAGACAATTGGAGGAGGAATTTTTAAAATTGGAACAGGGCAATCGGACCATACGGGAATATACCGAAATATTCATAGAACATTTTCGGTTTGCAGAACATTATATCTCTTCTAAAGCTAGAAAGGTAGAAAGATATATTTGGGGTTTAAAACCCTCAATTAGGGAATTTGTAATTGCTACGAGTCTTGCCACTTTTTCCATTAGCAGTAGATGTTGCCGAAACAACTGAGAGAAACAAGAATAGGCAGAGGGAAGAGAAAGTGGTTGAAAAGAGAAAGTGGGAGGGGTTTTCGACTAGTTTTTGAGGGCCAAAGTCTGTAAAAATAGAAACCGTCCTGTTCAACATTTTGTTGAAAGAGCATGTCCCAGATGTCACTGTATTCACCAGGGTGACTGTAATACTGATCAAAGAAAATGTTACCAACGTGGTGCAATCGGTTATTTATCCAGAAATTGTCCAGCTCCTCAAAAATGTTTCCAATGTAATTCCCCTGATCATATGAGACCAAATTGTCCTCAATTAGAGCTCCACGATTAACCATGGGAGGAAATTCTCCAAGTACTCGTGGAAGACCAAATGTTCAAAGAGGAGGACCGGGAGGGGTAGGGGTCGATCTTTTCAAATGACCAAAAGCGAGGCCGAGGCAAACTCTAGACGTGGTAACATGTACTTTTCTCGTTAACTCCATATATGCTAAAGTGTTGTTTGATTCTAGTGCAAATTACTCTTTTGTATCGCTATTATTTGTGGGGTGTTCATACATGAATTCTGTGCCACTTGACCATATGTTAGTAGTTGATACTGCTAGTACTAGTCAAGTATCTGTTAGCTATGTTTTTTATAAGAGTCAAATTGAAATTAAGGGGTGTGGGCTGCCAATCCAATTGTTTCTGATGCCTATGAAGAATTCGATGTTATGGTGGGAATGCATTGGTTAGTAGAAAATCAGGTCAGTATTATATGTAATAAAAAGATGATTAGTATTAATTTGTCGGAGAAAGGGTCGATTGTGATTTATGATGATCAGCTGTATCATCATACTAGTTTATTGTTTGTTCTGAAAGCGAGAAAGTGTATTTAGAAAGGGTGCATGGGTATTTGGCTTATGTAATTGATTCGAAGAAATAAAAAGGTAAGCAAGAGTCTATTCATGTAGTCTGTGATTATCCTGAAATATTTTCAGAGGATTTGACTGGTTTACCACCCGATCGGTCCATTAAATTCAGAATTGATCTGTTACTCGGGGTAGCACCAGTAGCTAGGGCACCATATCATCTGGCACCATCAAAACTGAAGGAACTGGTAACACGGTTGAAAGACTTGCTTGATAAAGGCTTCATCAGACTGAGTACTTCACCTTGGGGTGCTTCTGTTCTATTTGTTAAAAAGAAGGACGGATCTATGAGGATGTGTATCGACTACAAATAACTGAATAAGTTGACCATCAAGAACAAATATCCCTTACTAAGAATCAATTATTTATTTGACCAGGTGGTTGGAGCTAGTTGTTTTTCTAAAATTGATTTACGGTCGGGATATCATCAACTTAAGGCCAGCGATGAAGACATCACCAAAACAGCCTTCCTAAACCAGATATGGATATCATGAGTTTTTGGTTATGTCATTCGGTTTAACCAATGCTCCAGCAGCATTCATGGATATAATGAACCAGGTATGTAACGAATATCTTGATAAATTCGTTATTGTGTTTATCGATGATATTCTAATTTATTCAAAATCTAAAGAAGAGCATGTCGAACATCTTCGTGTGATCCTTGAACTTTTGAAGAAAGAAAAGTTATTTGTTAAATTGTCTAAATGTGAGTTCTGGTCAAGAGAAGTACAGTTTTTGGGGCGGCACATTATTTTTGAGACAGGGGTAAAAGTAGATCCTCGAAGATTCAAGCAACTAAAAGATGGGAAGTACCGAGAACTCCTACCGAAATACGTAATTTCTTGGGTTTATCAAATTATTATCGAAATTTATTCAAGATTTTTCAAGGATCGCTGCACCACTGACCAAGTTAACTAGGATGAATGTCAAGTTTGAGTGGGAAGAGGATCAAAATAAAGTTTTCCAGTTACTGAAAGACCGTCTTTGCAGTGGTCTTGTGTTATCACTGCCAGATGGATCTGAAGATTTTCTGGTAAGCTAGGTTTGGGTTACGTACTGATGCAAAGGGGAAAGTCATTTCTTATTCATCCAGACAATTGAAGAATCATGAAAACCAGTATCTGACTCACGATATGGAGCTTGCAGCCATGGTATTTGCATTAAAGATTTAGAGGCATTATTTGTTGGGAACTAAATGTCAGATTTTCACAGATCATAAGAGCCTTCAACATTTGTTTAACCAGAAATAGTTGAATATGCGGCAACGACTGTGGATTGAATTAGTTAATGATTATGATTGCGAAATTCTTTACCATCCAGGAAAAACAAATGTGGTAGCTGATGCTCTAAGTAGAAAAGAAAGGAGTGTTATGATCAAGGCCGTTGCAATGAGAACAAATTAGATTACAGATCTTCACAGTAAAATTTTGAAATGTCAAAATGAAGTTGTCAAAGAAAACAATTCAAAGCAGAAAGACTTGGTAAGATGATTTCAATCTTGGTAAAGAATGACAAGGGGATATTGTGCTTCCAAGGAAGGATTTGGATATCGCATTCTGGGAATATCCTAGAGTTAATTTTAGATGAAAGTCACAAATCATGATATTCGATTCATCCAGGTAACCGTTTTATTGGTGGCCAGGATTGAAGAAAGATATCACAAAGTATATGGAACGATGTTTAACGTGTCTACAAGTGAAGGTCGAGCATGAAACACCATATGGGAATATGCAGTCTTTGGAGATTCCTATGTGGGAATGGAATTATATCACGATGAATTTTGTGATGAAATTGCCACAAACTCTAAAAGGGTATGATGTTATATGGGTTATCGTAGACTGTTTGTCTAAATATGCGCACTTTCTACCGATTAAAGAGAATTATCCTTTAGAAAGGTTGGTGAATATTTACCTCGAAGAGATTGTAACTCGACAAGCTGTTCCATTATCCATCATCTCATATCGGAAGAGTCGATTTACCTCAAAGTTTTGGGAGAGTTTTCAAAGAGCGATGGGATCTCAAATCAGATTAAGTATGGCGGATCATGCTCAGACGAATGGGCAAAGTGAAAGAACAATTCAGACTCTCGAAGATATGTTAAGAGCCTTTATTATTGACTTCGGGGATCTTGGGAGAATCATCTGCCTTTGATTATATCTTCTTATAATAACAATTATCACTCCAGCATCCAAGTGGCACCTTATGAGGTTTTGTATGGCCGAAAGTGCAGAACGTCGTTGTGTTGGAATGAAGTGGGAGAAAGGCAGTTAACTGGTCCAGAGATTGTTTAGGTAACTTCTGAAAAGATTGAACAGATTCGTGAACCTATTAAGACAACTCAAGACCGATAGAAGAGTTATGTAGATAAGCGTCCTAAACCGATTGAATTTCTAGAAGGAGATTTTGTGATGTTGAAAGTTTCTCCATGGAAGGGTGTTGTTAGATTTGGAAAGAGAGATAAGATCAATCCAATGTATATTGGGTCGTTAAGAATTTGCAAACGGGTCGGGTTAGTTGCTTATCAGTTATAACTACCAGAGAAGTTCAACTCAATTCATAACACTTTCCATTTTTCTAACTTGAAAAAGTGTTATCCGAGTCTGGCAGTGCCGTTACCTGAGGTAAAGTTGGATAATAAGTTGAACTTTGTGGAAACTCGTGAGGTCGTCACTGACCAGAAAACCAAAGTTTTAAGGAACAAAGAAATCAATCTTGTAAAAGTTCAGTGGGCTTTCCATAAGGGTTCAGAAGCAACATGAGAATTGGAGTCTAAAATGAGAGCAAAGTATCCTTGGTTATTCGATTAACTTAATCATGGGACGAAATTCTTTTAAGGGGTGGATAATGTGATAACCGAGTTTAGGTTATATTATTTGGGGTGGTTTCAAAAAGTCTTGGTAAGTAAATTATTTTAAAATAATGGTTATGTGATTAAAATGTTATGTCATTATTAAAATCTTATATATGCATATGTATGTGAAGGTGGGGGGGGGGGAGTTTTAAAAATAATATTTCTCAGACATATTTGAAAAACAATCAGTTGCCATTTTTTGGAAAGGAAATGAAATATGTGTGTCTTTCTCTCTCTTTTGTGCTACGTTTTGAAGTGATCCTGTGTGGATTGCTAAAGCTGTGGAAGTGATTTTTGTGATCAAATTAAAAGTTGATTTTGTGCTTCATAGGTGAGTTTTACAAAATTCTTTGAATTGAATATGATGTTTTTGAAAATGTACTGTTCTATATGTTGATAGTTAAGAACAAATATTGTTGTACGTATATATATCATCTTGTTCAAATGCATGGTCCAGTGAGGACTCTTATCGGAGACTGTGTTGTCCGATGAGGGATCCTTATCGCTTGAAGCACTATCCAATGAGGACACTTATGTTTTTAGTATTGTCCGATGAGGACCTTTATCGGACAAATCTTTATCTAGTGAGGACCTTTATCCGAAAAAGGTATTGTCCGGATTGGGTATCTTATCACCCAAGTATTAACCGGATTGAGTATTTATGATTTCAAGTGTTGACCGGATTGGGTGATTTATCGCCTAATGCTTTTTCCGATGAGGATGTTTATCGAACAAAGCATTGTCCGGATTGAATGTTTATTATTTACGTGTTGACTGATGAGGATGTTATCAGTCATAGTGTTGACCGGTGAGGGTGTTTTATTGCCCAAGTGTTGTCCGATGAAGTGTTGTCAAATGAGTGTTGTCCGGATTGAATGTTGATCGATGAGGGCAGTTCATCGCCGATGTGCTATCCGATGAAGGGCAGTCACCGGTCAAGTGTTGTCTGATGAGGGCTGTTATCGTTATTATGTGTCTTTCAAAACTGTTCTAAATTGAGGAATGTATTGTTTCTTCCAAAAACTATTGAGAAAGATAAACTGTTTTTAAAGTTTTTTTGAGATGACACTGGAACTGGGTGTAGAATTGTGAAAGTTCTTGTGATAAAGTTTCTGAGATGAAACTGTTTTGAGGCCATCATTGGCTAAAATATCGAATTCAATTACATTTTATGAGGAAATAAGGGTGAAATATCAAGGAGATGTGTACCATGGGATAAGGGTGACATATCAAGGAGAGGTGTACCATGGGATAAGGGTGACATATCAAGGAGAGGTGTATCATGGGATAAGGGTGACATATCAAGGAGAGGTGTATCTTGAGATAAGGTTGGCAATTATGAGATCTGTGTTACATTTATAACTCTTGTTGTCATATCCATAAGATACGATAATTCAGTGTTAACATTTTTCTGTGAAATGAAGACTTTGAATTATTGCTCTTATTGAAATGATAACAAAAATGTTTTTGAGAAGGGGAAAATGGCTTATAGCCAGATGCTTTAATTGCTCATGTTTCGAATAACAAATGCTTTTGGCATATCAAATACTATGTTTTGAGTGTTCAAAAGAGTAAAGATTTGATATGAATCTCGGAGGATCTTTGGTTATTATTAAATTCAATTTTCTTTTGAGTTCAAAACGGTTCTTATTTGAAAAGCTTTAGTTAATAACCAAGAGCTCTAGTTAATGGTATTTCTTTATATGATTTTGAAAATTGAGATTGGAAGCTCTGATCTCTAAGATTTAAGGGCTTTAGGTGCTATGTATTGAATGTCTATGAGGACCTGCGTGGTTATATTTCATGTGTTGTAAGAAACACATTTATAACTTGCAGTTTGTTTGTATTACTGGAGTTATATTTTATCAATGTCGTTGGACGCTCAAATATGATTTCATAACATGTTTTGGTGATTTTCACCCTGTTATTGCAAAGAAAGGGGATTTCTCACTAGACCTCAAGGTCTAACCCTCATTTTGTATTTTAAAAACATGTATTGCAGATCAGGCTTTGCCAAGGGATAAGGGGAAGGGGAAATGGGAATTTTGCTATTATGCTTATTTGATGTATAAGAGTTGTATGATATATGTTGAATTTTTGGGAATACTGGTTTCTTTACCAGTTCTGTACAAGAACGTAATTTTTGGAAATTTTTGGTTTGTAAATTATGTAATATAGTTTTTTGTACTGTTGGGACCGAAGATGTACTACTTGTATTTCCTGATATATGAAATACATGATTATATGCAAATGTGGAATGTGGGGTGTTACACATACTCGCTAGGCTTTTTGGCCTAGCTTTTGTTTTGTGTCGACCCCTTTGTTAATTTAGTTATCACATCTACTACCCTCTCCATTCATTAAATTTGATGTAGGTTACATTAAATATCATAGGTTTATTTCACCAAATATCTAAGAGCTTCTAGACTAGAAGATTCAAGATCAAGCTTCAAGATTTCCTCCTCTTTTCTAGGGATTTGATCAAGTTTCTTGGTTTTCTCTAAAAACCTAGAAAGTGAGTTCAAAATACATTGTAAAACTAGATACATGTGAAAATGTTTACTTTGATTTCATTCAAGTATTAGCTATTTATTTGATGGTTTGGTCATATACCGTCATTTTAAGGACATTTTTGTGCATTTTGAAGAATATCATAACTTTGAGAACATGAATTTGCTCTTTTTATGGTTAAAACTTACGTGGGAAGTGTTAATGAAACTTCTTTTAAAGTCTATGCGATTCATACTTAGTAGAATTATTGACCTAATTTGGGGTTATTATATTTGTTAGACTTATTGAATATCAGTGGATGAAATTTTCCAGTAGGCATGGGAGGGTTTAGTCTGGAGGTGCCACTCGGAAGGGTAGGTACTAAGAACCACGTCACTTAGGTGCTACCTTGGAGGTAGGCACTATGTGTTTGTGACCCTTAAGGTCTTATTCATGGGAACAAATAAAAAGTTCAACCGACTTTTAAGCTGAAACTTGCAAAGAAGTCGTTAGGGCACTAGGATAATGGGTCTTGTAGTGCCAAGCGACAACGTTTGACAAGTGGCATACTTTTGTGTTCCTGTCACTCTCAATAGATAGGGTCTTCCCCGTTGTTTCTAAATAAATGGTATGAATGGTTTATAAATAGGACTAATTGGCTATTTATGATTGTTTATATTGTGCTCACACTCACTAAACTGTTTGGCATAACACTTGTTTTTTATCAGCCCTTTGTTCATTTTGTTCTCATATCTACTACCCTCTCCATTCATTAAGATCAATGTGGTTTGCATTAAATACCATAGGTCAATATCTCTAAGAATCTAAGAGCTTTGGACTAGAAGATTTAAGTATAGGATCAAGCTTCAAGATCTCCTCCTGTTTTCTAGGGCTTTGATCGGGTTTCTAAGGTTTCTCTAAAAACCTAGAAAGTTTGTTTAAAAAAATATGTAAACTAGATACATATCAAAGTGTTCACTTTGATTTCATTTCAAGCTTTATTTTCAAGTATTATCTCATTATTTAATGGTTTGGTTATATACCCTCATTTGGAGGACATTTTTTGCTTTTGGATGGAAATCATTATTTGGCAATATGTATATACTCTTTACCATGGTTAAACCTTATTCCGGAAGTGTTGGATGAAACTTGGTCTATATGACTAGATGTAGGAATCCTAAAAAATATAGATAAGAGCTTAGATGATGAAATGGAAACTATGAAATGAAATAAAAACATAGGTTAGGAAGAAAATTAAAACCCATGGGTTGCCTCCCATGTAGCGTCTTCCTTTCACGTCTTTGGCTAGACGTCTTTCACACTTGATCCGGTTTCTAATAAGTCTGTTCCCCATACATTCTTCTTCTCTATGTATTGGGGCGGCTTAAAGTCCATCCAGGTTTCAAGTGTAGATGCTTTGCACGCTAAGGATATCTCTCTTAGTAGCTTCGAAAAGGTAGCATCTTTTAGGTTCACCTTATTATCTTCAGTCATCGATTATTCAAGCTTTATGAAGGTTTCCCAGGTAGCTAACATTCCTCCTCTTTCTTGATCAAATCCACAATTGGAGAAAGAAAGGGGAAGTACCACCGACGGATTTTGTTTTATATCATCCTTTCCCTTGACGTTACCCACTGTGAATCAGATGCGGTCGTTTGTTCATCCTCTTCTTCTATGAAGGCTCCCAATTTCAACCTATCAATCAATCTTGGATATTCATCTTGAGCTTCCATTGACCTTGATAAAATATGTACTCACCGATCTGGTTCTCCAAGTCTTGAATTTTAGCCTCTTTTTTCTACTGAAACAATTCCATGTTAAGGGCTATTAATTGAATCATTATTTTACGAGACATACCTAAATGTCCACAAGAGTGATGCGTATTGGTGGTGTCGGTTCATAATTAGGGAGTGATTTATTTTTCCATTTGTGTCCATACTTGTACTCATTTAGATGGTCTTGCCATCCCGGATAGTAGGTCTTTGAGTACTGCTCGAACAAACCTTGTGACAGGCTTCAAAATCCTCTGTAACTGTTGATTGTCTCAGTATTGTATTGGGAAGTTGGGATTGGGTCAATTAGATGAAGATGTTGAGCATATGTCCCAAACATTCCCACTAATGGTGACTTTCTACAAGCTATCTATTTCACAATATCAATTAAGTCCGAAAATTTTGACTCATGGGAAAAGAGACATACCTCCAGTCAGATCGCATCCCATGGTGGTGTGTTGACCCGTAATCACATGGATAATACGCCATGAAATATGTAAAAAATACTCAAAAATATTTGGCATTAGGTACAGGATAGGATTATAAAATGAAATAAAATAAATAGAAAATAAAGCGCAAAACTTAACAATAACCATTGATGCCAATCCTTGGTGACGGCGCCAAAAATTGACGGGTGTTGAGACCGGCAAATAATAGAGTTCTATTATCTCAAATTATAACCTAAATGGTAATAGTGGAAAGTAGGGTCGATTACAGGGATTGGATGTGAAAGTTGTCAAGCTTCCACACTTTATATAGATGGGGCAATTGATATTCTAACTTAATATATGAAACTAAAACGGAAAATGAATAATTAAAAACTAGAAATGGGTATAAATCACTAATTAAGTCCATGTATCAAAGACTTGTCCATAAAAGGGTTTTTCTCATTTTATTCCAGAATGACAATGAACATCTATATGCACCGATACTTTGTTTGTCCGTAAGATTAAACTAGCATAAGACGCTTAATAAACAAGTTCCTAATCAACTAATTAAGTGTAGTTATGGCCATAGACTTAACTGCCAATTGCACTAGGCATAGACAAATGCCATTCCTAGCAATAATCAGACATCGACAATTTAGACTGGATTAAGCAAAGTCGCAACACTAAAAATAATCGGACCGCCAATCAATTCATGTAACATACCCTAGGTCCCACATATGCATATAATACAGTTTAAGTCTAGGCATCATGTTGAATACCTAAACCCTTTAAACTTAGGCTCTTATAGGATCCATAATACCTGCAGCCTCCCAAACTTCATATTCATCATTTTTTAAAGCAGGAAGAAGGGATCTTTTTTCTGCAATGGAAAAAAACTGAGCAGATTTGACTCGGCACAACCTAACGATACATCCAATACCAATTATATGTGCTTAGATGCATTGCTACAGCCTCGCATTGTCCCTATAGGTTGAACTGCTAATGCCTCCGATTAGAGATTTCATAATGCTAGGAATACCCCCTGTTAGCCGGCTTTTGTAGCAAATTCTATTTGTTCTTCCCCGTTTTGGGTTTAGGGCTTACTTCCTAGCCTCAGTGGGAGTAGGGCTAGCATTATAGGTCGTTGGGTGGCCGGAAGGTTGCCATGAGTAAGTCAGTTTGGGGGACCAAAGGAAGTTATTCATGAATAGGTTGACTTTCTTTCATTCTGGTTATGTAAAGTGAAAGTTCTTTCGTTTAGTACAAGATCGCTTCACACCTCGCGGTGCTTGCAACTCTCTCCTATCAAAGATCTGTTCAAAAACCTCGTCCGAGAGAAAGCAAGTAGTTGTCGCACTGCTTCCTTCTTGCCTCTCAATAGAGGGCTAAATCACCTACTTAAGACTAACCCGATAGAACCAGGAAAGCATAACACCGTTCGCAGTTCCCCTCGCCGGCAAGCACCTATTTGGCGAGGAAGGAAGACTAACTTTCATCAAGATTTTGAGCAGAATATACATACCTTTCTTTTAGTAGTAAATGATATGCTTGAAAATAACTCTAAATACAGACATTTAAGGTGTAACACAATGCCTAAAGTGTATCTCCAAGCCTTAGGACTGAGGGAGTGTTCATCGCCTAAGCTTTGGGAGATGAGGGAGTGCTCATCCCCCAAGCTTTGGGAGATGAGGGAGTGTTCATCGCCCAAGCTTTGACCAATGAGTTTGTTCATCATTTAAATATTGATAGTTTGCGATAGTTGGCAGGGCATCTGCGATGGTTGACGGGAAACCAAGTGGCGGGGCATCAACGATAGTTGGGCGGGGCATCCACGATAGTTCTCACATTGAGATCAGAACTGAATTCATTAACATTTTGATGTATTTGATGCAATGAGTTATATCAGAATGTGTTAAATGAGTTATTGGGTTACTTGATGCGTTAAATTGGTAATGTTTCATCTCTTAGATGCCACAAAAGAGCTTTGTTACATCAAAAGGTTGTATATTTGTTATCTATACTACATATATAACCATTTAGGTCAATATCTTCATTACAACTCCTAAAGCATAAGTTACAATAGTTTTATGCAACAAATTCAAAGAACTCTTAAAGACAAGTTACAAAGCATATGTTACAAGCTTTTTATGCATTGACTTTAAGAGACAAATGCAGCAAATAGTTAGAGCTTCTTTTCGGGGTAAGATAAAAAAAATGCTTTTTCTGTTTTCTTGTTTTCTACTTTCTTCTTCATGAATTTTCCTGCTCTAATCCTATCTACGCCAAACCATTTTGGGTAAGTTCAAAAAGCGTTCTCTATTTCCTTCTTTTCCAGCTTCTTCTTCATGAAATTTCCTGCGCCAAAATGAAAATAGTAAGGTCAACATACAATTTCTTCAATGGCTGCAAACCTTGCGCAAATGGGCGGCTCCCAAGAAGTCTTCATCGCTGCATATAACCAGGCTTTGGAGGTTTTGATTTCTTCACAACTTCTTCGAAGCCCTAGCAATTTCTCTGAGGTAAGGTTTTGCTTTCTGAATTCTCTTTCTTGATTTACATAGACAATCTTGTCCTAAACATGTTCTTGATTTACATAGAAAATCGGACTTGCATTCTTGTTCATTCTTGTTCTAAACATGTTCCTGGAACTGGAAGTTATTTGTTGAAATGCATAATCCATTCTTTTACATTCTACTATGTTATATGGGTGCTATCTTGATTTTAGGCATAGAGTTGATGACTCGACCTCAATGGTTCTAGCATTTTGCAGTATAGATTATGGAAGCTATATGATTAGATTTATGACTTCATAGACTTGCTAGAAGTAAAATCATTTTGATAAGATACTGGCAAACTCCCTACAGTTGATTAATGTATTCAGCTTCTTGGGTGTTAGATGTAGTTTTTCTTGACTAAATGAAAGGTTTTAGTCATATATTTGACTGTCATTATCATAAAATTGACAATGAGAATATGTACATCAGTGAAACTAGAATAATTGAAAGATGTGAGATCTTGTACCTGTAAGTGAACCCTCTGTTTTCCTGCTCTAAAACCCTTTTTGTAACTCCAACAAAAACCCCCAAATCACCAAAAACCCAAGTCCCAAATCCCTTGATTTCAAAAATATTACACAAATACCTCCATAAAATGATCAAGATTGGATTTTTATCCAAACAATTGGTATCAGCTGTTGGGACTGTTTTTGATATCTAATTGTAGCAGCACAAATGATATAACAACATAATGGACTTGTTAGAGTTCATTCATCTATTTTCAAGGGATCCACTTTGACATTATCAACTGCTGAGTAGACTTTTTCTACTCCACATTAAGCTTAGAAATTCATAGAACCTCTTCAGGTTACTTGGGTTCCTGTTCCTATTCTTTCTGTTGTTTGGGTTACCCTCAGTGATGTCTTTATAGAAGTATAAACAATAGTTTTTTTCCTATGGACATGGGGGTACATGTTTCCTATTCTTTCTGTTGTTTGGGTTACCCCCAGGATGTCTTTATGTTCTTTATGTTTTTCTTCTTCAAGTCAAACCACATGATCAAATAATAAAACACCTGCTTTGTACATTAAAACACCTTGCATTCTTGTTCTTTTTTCCTACTGTTTTATTCATTCTTTTTACATGTTTTGTCTTGCTTCTGTCAACAGCAGTTGTTTCTTCATGGTTTTGTCATGCTTCCTATAACAATCCATCTAAGTCAATACTTGAAACCCCTAAGGGATCATTATTTAAATCAAACCCCTATATTTTGAGTTATTCACTTGGCCACTATTTGTTATTCAAACTGATGGTATGTGCATGTCTACTTGGTTTTCCATATTTCAACCAAACCATTAAGTACTATATATGTGTTCAAATCAAAATTGTTGATTTTCAAGTAAACAAACTCTGAAATTTCTATCACAACTTCTGGTAAGATTATCAAATCAGTGCATAAATTCTTTGAACTTTTTGCCTTTCATCATCAAACTTGTTTACATATATGCATTAACTTTTAGCAATACAAATGGTATGCTTTGAAAATGTGTACATTGTGCATAATGGTCTTTACTCCAATCTCATCATGATTATCTGCATTATAGTTTAATGAAAGCATATGTTTTCTATTTCATGCCTAAAACACTCTTCAACAATGACAATTTGTAGAGTCGTGCTCCTGTGTGGGTTTTGCATTCATCCAGAATTTCATTTTAAACACTGATGATCATGTTTTTTTAGTGACTGTTGAACATTAGTGCCTGTTGAACATGCTCCTGTATGTGTGTGTGTTTGTCATGCTCCTGTGGGTCCTGCTCTTGATTTTAACTTGAACCTTACGTGATGGATAAAATAGCCCTTTACTTGTGCAGTGTCATAATATAAATTACATGCTATATAAAACACAACACCAAACACCTTATTCACCTTATGATTCGGCATTTCAGTTTTTTCTGTTTTTCCATATAAGTTGGAAAGATCTCTATAACTTCGCATCTATTATCTTCTATGGCAAATTTATTTCTCCTTGATTATGGCTTATCATCCACTCGTAAAATTGATATTTTTATGCAAGAACATGATACATCAAGTCTTTTAGACCTTCAGTATATAATGTCTAAGTTGTTTCTCACAGCCACTTTCTACGCCCCCCCCCCCCAAACATGACTTTGAGTGGGTAATATTGGGTTTGGTTTGGTTTAGAGAATAAATTGCTGTTAGTCTTGTTATAAATCATTTGATGCATTCTATCATATCTGTATCGATACATGAACTTGGGCACGCCCTTGCTGCTACAAGGTTATTACTTCCATCCACTGTTGTTTATGAGATTTTTAGGCCATGTTTGGCTAGTTATAAGCTTGATCTTAGCAGTCACAACCCCAAATTACTTGTTTGGAAATCAAAATGTGCATATGAATGACATATAACCCTTCACTTTTGTCCATTTCATTTATGTTTCAACTAAATGTGCATACAACCCTTCACTTTTGTCCTGCTGTTTTGTTTCAACTATTTTGTGCACCTTTTGCCAAAGCAGTAACTCCATTTCATCTTACACACACACTGTTTGGGACTGTTTTCTGGTTATGGACTTACAAACCAGATAGCTAAGTCAATCTAAGTCAAATATGTGTCTAGGACTGTCCAAAGGAATCAATACTTGAAATCAGCTGATTGGTACTGCATTATGTCTCTGTGTGTGTGTTTGTCCTGCTGTTTTGTTTCAACATAATGTTGATCATGCTGACTGTTATAATATATACATATAGACACACACGCATCATGTAAAGTTATGTGTGTATATATGCATGTACATAAATATGTAAGCTGGTCTTAAAGACCATCTGAACAACATTTCACCATTCATGTATACTAGAATCAGGTTAAATATGTTGTAGGATTTCAAGGTCTAAAGCCATTTCAACGTGAGAATATTGTGTATATATAGCATCTTAGTTTACAAAAGACCAAAATTTACAGCTTTTTTTGTGTTCTTGAATCGTTTTGTAGGTTCTCGAATATAATCCATCGCTTCCATCCATCTTCCTTCAACCTTCAATCCGTCTTCCAGGTAATTACTTCTATGGATGCATGTACTTCTTCATGTTCTTATGCTTTGGT
Organism: Cynara cardunculus var. scolymus; assembly: GCF_001531365.2. NCBI lineage: Eukaryota > Viridiplantae > Streptophyta > Magnoliopsida > Asterales > Asteraceae > Cynara > Cynara cardunculus. Next base: position 12,660,069 of record NC_037532.1, read on the forward strand.
ATCTTATATTGTTCATGAATTGGATTTGTAGTATGATTTACAGCAAGGGTAAGTGTGATTGTTGTGTGACATCTTATTATGTGATCATTATTTAAGAGTCTGAATATGTATGCAAAATAGTATTGTACTTTTTATGTAAAGTATAAACCAAACGAGTGTCCTAAAAGGGGTCTACCGCTATGTGAAGAATGTTACAGACAATTAAGCATGTCTTAATCATTGTATAGTAATTTCTATATGGTTGTACATATATATCTTTCTGTTGATGTGAACATACCAACAAAGGTCTCATGTGGTAACACACATGGTCTCTATTTTAGAGAGAATTTCGCTCAGTTTCAACCAAAAGACATATACTATAAAAGATACTAAATCATAAATATTTTAGAAAAAGATAGAAATCATGTTCTATTAAGTTTGAAACCTCAACCTCAATTAGTCAAATAGATGATGCATGCTATCAATTGTATACCAATTTGCAAACCATGAAAAACTTGAAATCAAGTTTACAAGTTATAATTGTTGTTTATTTGATTTTGCAAACAAAATTTGCTTTCCAAAAACATAAACAGATGTCGAACACTGTTTTATCATTTTTCCAGCAGGCAACACTTATGTTCTATGTCTTCCATTTACATTTTCTATCCGGATTATAATATTCAAAAATGTAAACAAGAAAACAGAAAAAAAAAAAAAAGGTCTAAGCATACAGAAGATGGCATTAAATGGTGCATTTTATGTTTTTTTTATATCACTTCTATTGAAATATTTAAACTGTTATTTTTCGATGATGTTTTCTTTATTAGCAACTCATGGACTTTTATGGCAGAACCGCAAAAGCCATTTATAAGTCTATTTCCATTTCATCATATTCACACAACCAAGTCTGTTTCCATTACATTGTGTTGCAGATCACGAACTAATGTTACTCCTTTGGAACGATTGAGAATTCTTCTCCAGGTGGGTACTTTATCTATTTTTTTTCTTTTGGTTCCATTTGCAAGTAAACACATAGTCTGGTTAACCAGACCTGGAACTGTTTGGGATCGCATTCTGGTTATGGACTTACAAACCAGATAGCTAAGTCCATCTAATCTGTGTGCCTGCTGTTGGAATGCATACATACATACTGTTGTTTTCCATTTCATTGTATACACACACACAAGGTGATGTAGTTTCAACTGCCGTATACATTTCCATTAAGTATGCACATGGTTAAGTCATAGGCAAGTACTCTCAAATGTATTTTTTGCACATGTTTCAACAATCTCTCATGTTGTTTCAAATGTATTTTCTACACATGAGTTCCTTACTAACAGTATGAATAATACATATTTGTCAAGAAATACTGGATTGTTGTTATGTTGTTAAGTCTTGATGTTAAGTGGAACACAAAACAGAACACACATCCAAATATCCAATGAAGACATCCCACATATGTTAGAACTACTTATACGTGCATTGCTCTCTCTAAACACATCCATACCCTTGTGCCTGTTGCCTGCTGTTGACATACCCCATAAGTGCACTGCTAACTCTAACTCTAAACTTCTTTGTGGTCTGCATTCTTTGAACGACATATCCATGTTATTTATTAGAACCTGCACATGGATCTAATCAAGTCTGCACTTGTTTACAAATGGTAGCAACACAAATGATCAATCAATTAAGCATATAGTTTTACATCAATCGGAACTTGTTTACATCGTGCATAATGAAATTATGCATATGCTTTGATCTAATCACACACACACAAACATCATGTATCTCTACGTCGTTTACTTGACCATGCTTAAATTTTAGGCAAAAGTGATTTGACTTTTTTAGTCATACTTTACTTTTCGTTTTAAACTAACCATCTTCCATTGCTCGATTCAAGACTCCATTGATCCACTCGGTCAAAGTACTCCATCTATTATGTAACACCACACTAAAACGGAGGCTAATTTCACCAGGTACTAATAGATTCAATATACAACTCTAAAACAAAACGGGATACAAAGTTATTCACCAAAAGAGATAAGTATTGTTGATGAAGGGGCATATAACTACCCTTACATACTATATATACATGTTGGTCCCAAAAGGGTCTACAAGAACACTAAACAGTTTGTAGAAGGGGGGGATGAATACAAACACAGAGTTTTCAAATTTAAAAWATATATTGATAGAGAAGATCAATACAGATTTTACAAGATTGTATGCGGAAAGATAAGGTAAAAGAAACCTATCTAAACAATCTTAAGTTACACACAAAGGTTAGCAATTACAAGAAAAGAGATTGCTAAAAGAA
>NC_037532.1:12662461-12669405 GCF_001531365.2 Cynara cardunculus var. scolymus
AGCCTCTGGGATGGCTCACAAAGGGTCTGCAGTTTTATCTTCTGTGAAGAACTTTACTGTTTTACTTAGGTTAGTTAGCTGCTCGTGCTTATCACGTGACTATGTTTGTAATCTGCTTTTTTTTAACGACTTAGATGAATTTGTACGTCTATGTCATGTCAGAAAAGCCGTTAGGAACGAGTATAAATAGCAGCTTAGGCCTTTGTAATTCAGTGTGCTTCCATATTGTATTGTTAACATTTTCAATCAATTGAAAATCATTTGAAGCTACTCTCTCATTGTTCATCATTCATCAACTGTGTTCTTCATTGATTGTTTACTCTGTTTGTTCTTATTGTTTCTGCTGCACTGTTAATGTTTAAAGATCATCCAGAGTATTTGATTAATATCCAAAACTGAGTTAATCGATCCTATCATGATGTAATAAAAAAGGACTTAAGGTTGGGATAAAAGAAAAGAAACTACCTAAAAGTAAAGAAATAAGTGTTTTATGCCTTGAATAATCAAAGTATATCAATAATAATAACAAAAATATACAATATTTTGAAATAACAAACCTCTTTTGTTGCATCTAAAAGATGAGACATTACCAATTTATCGCATCAAATATCAAAATAACTCATTTAACATATTTTGAGTAAACTTATCGCATCATATAGATGAATATATAACTTTCTCGTATCACATGGGTGAGACAACCCCATCTCCTCGCAACACAGTGATGCGAGGACCTCATCTCATCGCATCACATTGGTGCGGTAAACTCAACTTGTCGCATCACACAGGTGCGATAAATCAAGTTGTTGCATCGCAAGGATGAAACAAACTCACCCCTTGCATATAGGTGCCATAACCACTATTCATTGCATCAATATAATGCGATAACTTTAAGTCATCGCATCACACAGATGTGACAAACTCCAAGTCATCGCATCCTAAGGATGCGATAACAAAAAACACTTTGATCAGAAACCCAAATTTTATATCTCAATGATTATGTCACTCTTATCCTGGTATATATCTCTCCTTGATATGACACTTTATCCCAGTATACACTTCTCCTTGATATATCGCTCTTATTCCATTCACAAGATATAACATATCAAAATCCCAAAATTATGTCAATTATAGCATTCAAAACAGTTTTATATCATCCCATATATAGAACCATACGATTCTAGTTTCAATTACCAAATAAGAAAAGGTTGTAAAATAAACTCACCTATGTAATTCGCGTAGTTGAAAATAATATGAGAATGAATTATAACAGCAACAATTTCAAGTAAATAATCACAAAATTCAACTTATTTCTTATTTTCCTTTCGGTTTTGTTTTTCTCTAGCTCCTAAAACACACATAAAGTCTTTTTCCTCCTTTTTTTCTCAAATCACTTTCTCAATGAGATAAACAATTATCTCATAATTTAGTTAAACAATTCATGAGGCAGTGGAAGTACTTTTTAAAGCATTTTAGGCATATAAACACATCAAGCCCCTCAACTTATTATTATTATTTAAAAACAACCCCGAGTTTTATAATCGAATAACCCGGTTATCACATTATAGTTGATTTATAATATTGGATTGTAGATGTAAAGTGCGTTAGCTACAAACCATATAAACTATATCTCGTCGTATTTCGTGGTGTGGGTTTTTTCGGTTTAAGATGTGTGTGTCTGTGTGGTTTGCAGTTTTGCCCCAAACCTTACCGCAAACACCCCTAAAGATTAGGTATTTGGATTGCAGCATATAGGTCCGTTTCTGGCATTTTATAGGCTCCAGGTGTATGTAAAATCAGGGTCCCTCGATAAGTACAAAAAAACCCTCAATAAATGTTCTTCATAAGTAATAAAATTGAATACAAGAAATGCTAATAATTCATGGAGCAAAGAAATTTTTTTTTTTGTTTATTGTAGATAAGAAATTATCTAAGATTTACCTATTGCTTGTTAAGTGACTAGCAACCAAGAATATAGGGAATAAAAACAAGGATGGTTTTGAACTTCTAAAATAAAGATACGAGTTTGAACATCTCCTATTATTGGTAAGTTTTTTAAAAGGTAATTTAATTATTGGGTCATAATAACTAATATGTGTTATTTTGATACAAAAAGAGAACTCATGTGAATAAAGTCAATGAGAGATCAATGACATAGAAGAGTATTAAGGGTTTTTTAGATAAATGAGAATTTATAAGAACGTGGAAGAAAAGATGATTCGTTGAGATCCAATAAAAATAAATAATAAATGAGACCTATAATCTGCAAGCTCAAATGCTCAACGAATGGTTGCTTGAGCACTTAAACGGAATCTTTTGGTGCATAGTAGAATCCCAATAAAAAAATGAAGAATCTTTTGATGCATAGTAGAATCCCAGTAAAAAAAAATGAAGAAGTCACACAATTGATGAAATATTTGAATTTTTTTTCCTTCTTTTCGTACTCTACTAAAGTAAGATGTTAGGATTAAAAATTTATGGAACATGACATATATAAGTTGCATTATTAAATACATTTAGTACGAAAAATTTATTGATTAATTATAAAACCGTGAAATACATCGTAACTCATAAGAACAATAGATAAATCATCAAATAATAGTACAAAATCATATGTAGAAGTAAAAATAGATAACAATAGCCAACAAAGACAATTACGCAAATAACATAGACAAATAACAATAATCAATAGAAACATAAATAGATAAAAATATCCAACAAAACATCTAACAATAGCAAACACATGAGCTTAAAGTTGTTATATGTTGAATTGATGAAACACGAAAGCAGTCAAACATATACAAATAACAATAGCCAATAGCAATAGATCTTGGTATCAGATAAAAGATATTAGAGAGGTGTTAAGTAATATTATATAAAGAATGGCCAATTAATTTTTTTATTGATTTTCTTTTACAATATAATTAGTTAATATATTTTTGGGTCATTATTATCTAATATATATATATATATATATATATATATATTCTTTTTACCTATTATTATATACTAAACTATTTAAGGTCTCTTTAATGTATTAAATTTTTAAACTACTACCATATACATTATACACTAAAAAAGAATTTTGAAACGAGCCCGACATTCGCTACCGTACAAAGGGTATAAAACATATAAATTATTAATACCTACAAAATCTTTCTATTTTTAAAATATTTATATTTTATATATTTTTTTAAAATTAATAACAAAGTTCTTGAAAATGTTGTCTATCATTTCCAAATACAAGGTTATGATCAATCAAATAAACAACAAAATAATTGATATTTATGAAAACTACATATCAAATTAATCAATTCCAAAAAAATAAAAATAAAAATCATAAAAACAAATTTAAAACAAGTCGACTGCTTTGGTTTGCAATTAAAAGTTATATTTTGCATTCTATTATATCGCAGAAGTTCTATTATATTGCTCGGGTATGCTTCTAGTTATTATAAAATTATTGGCAAAGAAAATAGAATTTTTTTTAATTAATTTGAGATTTTGGAGTTTCTTCTCCTCTATAATAAGAGTATATTACATCATTGGTCCTTATGGTTTATTCAAATTTTGGATATGGTTCTATTTCTAAATAAGTACACTCAGTATCTTCGTGGTTTGCATTCGTTATGAATTAGGCCCTATCTCTAACGGAATTAATTCTTATATGTTAACTAAGGGCCAACTTGACTTTTTAACTCTGTTTTTGTCTTTTTCCTATTAAAATTATAGTAGTAATAATAATAATAATAATAATAATAATAATAATAATAATAATAATAATAATAATAATAATAATAGATTATATATTTTATATATATACACCTTCGGGCGCCCCCTTCCATCCCCGATGACATCGCCTCCTCCCTCTGCCCTTTTCAATTCTTGTCCACGTCCATTCCTCCTTTCGGCTACCATCTCCAACCTTCATCCTTCCATCCTCTTCAACACTTACAACCCACACACACGTCACCCTACCCCCATATTCGGGCACTCTTCGTCCGATCTCACCCACACGACACCTACATACAAAAAAAAACATAAACACAACCATCTTTGACCAAAAATAGGTGGGTTCAATATGATCAAGTCCATATACGTAAACAAAAGGATGAGTTGCACCTTTTGCCAAACCAGAACCCCTTTCCCACGTTGCTCCACATCGTCCTCTCCCGGGTCTAGGGCCATAACGTGAAGGACCCAATACGTGCTAGCTAGTGTGTGTATTGTGTGAGATCGTTGATTGATGCAAATGATTTCACCTACTGGGACACTTTGATGAAGCCTTGCCCCTCCACAAATTGGGTTTTTTGATGAAGTTATTTTACCTTACATAACATAGACACAACTAGGTTTTGATGCTTCAGGGTTTCAATGAAAAAACCTAAAGAATGGAAGGAACACGATAATGGGTGTAGGTTCATTGTGTGCGTGAGTCGGTTGCAAGTTGTTGACAGGGATGGAAGGGTGAAGGTCGGAGATGGTGGTCGAAAGAAGGAATGAACATGGATGAGGATGGAAAGGGGAGGTCGAAGGAGGAGATGGTGGTCGGAGGGAGGAGGCAATATAAACAGAGATGAAAGGGGAAGCCTTTGGAAATGTGTGGGTGTAAACGCACACACACATGCATATGTGTGTGTATATATGGTTGGTTTTACGTGAGACCAACTTGTTTTTGTGAGACTCGTGAGACCATTTTTTTACACGTGAAACTTCACAGCAAAACGCTGTGAAAGTAAAAAAAAATGAACTTTCACAACAAAAATACTGTGAAGGTTACTTTCACAGAGTTTTGCTGTGAAGTTTCAAGTGTAAAAAAATGGTCACATGGGTCTCACGAAAACAAGTTAGTCTCACGTGATCCCAAGTCTCTCTCTCTCTCTCTCTATATATATATATATACATATATATATACATATATATATATACATATATATAAAGAGAGAGAGAGAGGGGGGAGCGATCAAATGCAAATCATCCCCTTTTGTGCAAACCGTATAAACCAATCTCATTCATCCATTTTTTTGATCAATGGTCATGATTAAAATATGTTATATTAGGAAGTAAAAAATAAAATAATATAAAATAAAAGGTTTAATATTTAATCAAGAAAGGGCAAATTTGGCAAACCATTGTTCGTCTCATTTTTGGAAATTGATTTCATCAATAAAAATATTTTGGAAACTCTATCTCATTTTTTCGTTAGTGAAATTTGTTTTATTGTTCGTCTGTATAATGAAATTTGAGCCAGATATGGTTCAGTCAATAGAACATTCTCCAAAAGTTTGAATAACATATTTTCGTTAATGAAATTCGTTTCATCATTGAAATTTGTTTTATAGACTCCACAATTTCAAAAACTGAATGACATTGTTTCAGCAGTGAAAATTGTTGAAATATTTTCTAAACAATATGGAATCGGTTTCATGGTTTCTAACCAAGATGAACTCGGTTTTACATATAAAACTAAATATTGTTCAATCAATGAAACACTTCAACAATTGAATAATAATATTTCATTCATTTTTTAATTTATTTCATGTTTTCTAACCAAAATGGAATCAGTTTCATGGTTTATAGCCAAGATGAAATTGGTTTTATTAATGAAACCAAATATGGTTCAGTCAATGAAACATTTTTAAGATTTGAATACTATTATTTCATTAATGAAAGTAGTTTCATAGTTTATAACCAAAATGAAATTAGTTTTATTTTTGAAACATTTTGAAAACTGTATAACGTGGTTTCATTAGTGACATCTATTTTATGAATGAAAACAAAACAATATATGAAACTGTTTCACTCTTTCTTGAATGAATTTATAAGACTCCTTGTCACCTTGAATGAAAGATGGACCATTTGACATGGTGTTGTGAACCATATATGAAACTATTTCATTTATAGTTATTGAAACATTATTAGACTGTTAATTATTTACAATCAAACTGATTTTAGGAGTATAGTTTTACAATTCATATTTTAGGAATATAATTTAATAAAAGAATATAAATTATTAATGGTAATAATTATATATTAAAATAAATTGATTTACAGCTTCCATAAAACAGTTATTATATTTAATTTTCCATATTTAAAAACAATTAAAACATTACCAAGATTAACCATTACAAAGTAAAATGACATTCATACCCTTATTCATTAAAAAAATAAAAAATAAAACATGGAATTTTCCTGTTGGTTGAAATTGGTTTCTATAGTTTCTATGAAATAGGCGGTTTGCAATCTAACCTCTCTCTTTCTCTCTCTCTCTCTCTCTCTCTCTCTCTCTCTCTATATATATATATATATATATTATAAAACATTTGATGAAAACTCTTAAAAACCATTTTTATGCATGAAGTACTGTTTATTGATGCATATTACTTAAATTGAAGATTACATCTAAATTATGTACAACTTATTAAAGTTTCATGTTTGAATTCGTATAACTAACTGCAGATAAACATAATCAAATAACGGATAAACATCTCATTTTAAATATAAAAAATCTAAAATATAATTAGGAAAATAATTGAATTCTAACAGAATACTTAATTATCATATTAAAAAATAACTTTTTTAAACAAAAAATAAATTAGTTCGTTTTTAAACTTCAATTAAATTATAATAAAAATTTGAATTAAAGAAATTACACAAAAACGAGAATTGTTAAATAGTTAATTTGATAATAATATCGATTATTTTTTTAAAATTTTATAATTTCTTCAAATTGATATTTATTTAAAAATGAAAACATTTTCTTTTTCTCAAAACCGCATAAAATCGTATTATAACAACGATAGACCCAAAATATAAAGCAAAACATTAAAATCAAGATATATCTATACTAATTATATTTAACCCCCCTCTCTCTCTCTTTATATATAAATATATATATATATAGGGGCCTAATCAAATGAGAACTAATTAGTTTGTGGTAACTGTGA
>NC_037532.1:12669950-12682125 GCF_001531365.2 Cynara cardunculus var. scolymus
TATATATATATATATATAGAGAGAGAGAGAGAGAGAGAGAGAGAGATGAAAGATCGTGTGTGAATAGAAGTTAAGATAAGAAGTGAAAGATTGGATTTGAACTCTTGATCATTTTTAATCTTATCCCATCCCATGAAGGAGGAGGTGGTGGTCGGAAGGAGGAGGCGATATAAATAGGGATGAAATGGGGAGCCTTTGAAGATGTGTGGGTGTTTACACATACACATGTGTGTGTGTGTGGAGAGAGAGACGAAGGATCATGTGTGAATAGGAATTAAGATACGAAGCGTAAGAATGGATTTGGACCCTTGATCATTTTTAATCTTATCCCACCCCATGAATTGCAACACGAGAATTGATCTAGTACATCTCAGTGCATCTTATTAGTATTGATCTTCAATTAGAATATATTTAAAGGTCGAGAGCTCATCATAACTTCTATTCTCAACGAAATCTAACCTTATATAGAAATATATATCTATATATTATTTAATATGAAAAAGACAAAAAGAGAGTTAAAAGGATCAAGTTGCCCCTTAATTAGAGTTAACTCTGTTAGAGACATGAGCATAGATGGTAATGAAATCCAAACCGTGGGGACACCGTGTGTACTTATTTTGAAATTGGAAATGTATGTAGACTCTGACAAACCTAAGGGACCAAAGATGTAATTTACTCTTTATAATATAATCTTCAAGCAACCTGCATTCTTCCTAGCCGACATGAATTCTCCATTTGCTAGAGCTTCACCCTCTTCTTCGTTGCCTCAATCTCGCTTTCAATTTCCTCCATCTAATTTTAATTTCACTTCTCTTTTCTTCATCCCCTCAAAACCATCCCATTTTGTCATCTCTGCAGCAACAAACCAATCATCACCATCACCACCACCAGCTCATGCTCAATCGATAAACAGAAGCTTAATCCCAGTTCAAGAAGCCAAAAACAGAAGCAAAAAGATTCAAGATTTGGCAGAAAGATTCAAAGATGGAAACTTTGAAACCATAACCCAGTTCAATCATCTGTTTATGGGTTTGGTTTTGGAAAATGAAGTGGATCTTGCTTATAAATTCTACTCAACTTTATCAAGTTATGACTTTTCTGCAGATAGTTTCACTTTCTCCATTCTTGTCCACTGTTACTGCAAGAGAAATGAGCCAATGGAAGCTAAAAGGGTTTTGGAACATATGATTCAAAATGGTTTTGAATCCCCAAAAGTCAAAACCTTTACTCAACTTATCAATTCCTTTTGCAAAAGGGGTAAATTAAAGCAGGCATTTGAAGTGTTTGAGATAATGGGTAAGGTTAAATGTGATCCCACAATCAATACTTATAATTGTTTGTTAAAAGGGTTGTGTTATGTGGGTAAGGTTGAAGAAGCTTATGAACTGTTAACCAAAATCAAGAAATCTTGGAATTTGCAGCCTGATGTTTATAGTTTTACTGCTGTGATGGATGGATTTTGCAAAGTGGGTAGGTCAAATGAGGCCTTAGAATTGCTTAATGAAGCAATTGAGATGGGATTAAAACCAAGTATCGTGACTTACAACACCATTTTTAATGGCTATTTTAAGGAAGGTAGACCAAAAGATGGTTTTGGTTTATTGAAGCAAATGAAAGAAAGGAATTGCAATCCAGATTATATTAGTTACAGCACATTGTTACATGGGTTGTTACAATGGGGAGAAATTGGGGATGGGTTAAGGGTTTATAATCAGATGTTAGATATGGGATTTGATATTGATGGGAGAATGATGAACACATTGTTAAGAGGGATATGCAGGAGATCCAGGAAGGAAAAAGAGCTACTGAAAGACGCCTACCAACTGTTCGATGAAATGTCTAAAAGAGGTGTTGATATTGACCCTTGTGCTCATGAGCTAATGATTGAAGCGTTTTGCAACGGGAATGAAATGGACAAGGCTTTCATGAATTTGTGTGAGATGATAAAGATGAATTTGTCTCCAAAAACGTTCACATTGAACAGTGTTGTTAGAGGGCTTTGTGTCGAGGGAAAGATTGAGAAAGCGCTGTTAGTTTTGGTTTTGGTGTGCAGGGGAAGACGTGGAATGCTCGATGGTGTCACATTTGACGTTTTGATTGATGAGATGAATCGACAAGGCATGTTTAAACTTGCTACTTGCGTGTACTGTGTCGCACTGAAAAACAGAGTGAACCTGCTACGGAAACCAGTGTAGAACATAGACTGTTATTACGAAATTGAAAATTTTATTTTATTGAATCAATTGAGAGTTACATTTTGTGTATTTTTACTAGACAAATGACCCAACTAACTAATGAGTTTGCAACTATACCCTTGTCCTAAAGGGTCAATGGCTCAGAATACTCAGATTACAAGTAGATAACTTTTTTGAAGGTCAAAAATTTAAGTCCCATTGAGGTGATCTATATCTGTTAGTTTTGTTGTATATAAATATTAGAAAGTACAGAACTATACCCTTGTATTCATACAAACCCCCTCAAAGATGAACATGAAGAATTCATATTCTATGATGTCATCTTGGACATGATTTGGAGTTTGGCTGGCGAAAATGGTAGCATTTAGAGCAATAATGACGGATGCATTGGCCCCAACATCCATTATCGTAGCATTATTTAGCAACAAAACCGTCGTAGTATTTTACTATTTTAATGTTGGAGCTCGACATCCATTATGGGTAGCATTTGGAGCGATGGAAATATTTTTCATCGTCAGGCTCGACATCCATGATCAGATCAAAGGAACTAAATTCTAACACTAATCATGTACAATGAATTCACAAGTAATTTGAAAGATACTCTCAGGAATTATATCAAACAGTTGGCATGCATGTATTCCCAAACCCCAAATTCAAGTGAATATATCATGCGTTCCCAAACTCTAAATTCGAGTGAGATATATAGAATACGTTTTGGTTAAGTTTGCATGCATGTATTCATTGGATTCTTCTCTCCTTCATGTGTTCCCTTGGTGACAAATCCAATACCTAAACCCATAATAGCTCTGATACCATATTATAGAAAGTGTAATTGTTTATCGTATTGAATCAATTCACAGTTGCATCACTTGTATTCATAATACACAATGAAATTAGCGGCATGTGTTCTTTCGCAATTTTTTGAGCAACCTTTATCTTTTTTTGCACACTATGCACAAGCCAAAAGTCTTACCACTCTACTTTTTAGGGTGAATGTGAGGTCTGCATATATCTTATCTTCCATACCCCATCTTCGTGCAGAATATATTGGATTTGTTTGGTTTAGTTTTAATAAAATTAGCAGACAAATAAAAGAACTCTGAAAGTTTCTTATAAAATAAGTTCCTATCAGGTGAGTACATTCATGGTTCATACAATATGTATAGTACATCTCCTTTCACAGTGAATTTACTAACATACCCTTCTAGGATCTATAAAGCTACGATAGAAACTCGTGGTTGAGCAAAACTTTTCTGCGGAAAAACCGTTAAGGGAACGTTTTCATACACGACTCACGTACTGCCCGGTCCTCGTATCGACGATAATTTCTTGACCTCTTTCTACAAACAAAGGAACATTCACAACAGCACCTGTTTCCACTGTGGCTGGTTTTGTTCCGCCTGCCGATAATAACAAACAATTTAAGTTAAAATGCCCTCAAACATAACAGAAGGAGGAACTTAGGGCCAGTTCGAGTCCCTGACTGTTAACTTCAGGGCCTTATAGGATTAGTCGAGGTGCATGCCAGCTGGCCAGATGCCCACAGTTGTAACAATCACTTTTAGTCTACAAATTAAAATTGCCAAAGTAACTTTCTGCAATGATGCTCATTTTCTTACCCGCTAGGCTAAAGCTGTGTGGGCTGCCGACGTAACTTTTTGAAGTTGGTATCTATTTTCTAATAGATTTCTATTTACCGATATATATTTGCCCATTGTTGATGGTGTTGATTTGGCTTCATAAATTCATTTATTTTGACACAGAGAAATTGCATGAAAATGCAACACACTTTGGTTTGATTCCTATCATGTGTGAAGTACTTTCAAAACCTTCATTTTGGTACCTCAGATGTGATATCTCAAGCATTTTGGTACCTAGTTTACATAGTGTATGAAAATATCATATTTAAGGTCCGAGAACGATGGATTTGAAAGAATGTTACACAAAATAAGAATCAAACCAAAATACTTTGCATTTTCATGCAATTTTGACTGCCGGAGTATTCTATGAGCTCTAAGTTACCGCGTCTTATGTTTTCAAAATACGATGCAACTATTTCTATTTTGGGATATGTCATGAGTTAAATAGTTCGAGTTTTGGGTAAATTTTCAAATGAAACTCGCATATATGCTCATTGTCATTGTCAAAACCACCGATGCTATTGTTCCTAATGCACAAATGTCCCTTTTTTGTCTTCACCTTGGGGTATTTTAGACATTTGACTTATAGAATGGAGGGGTATTTTAGTCATATTTATAATACCTTGAGCGCTATCACCTTTCACACCAGGATCAGACTCGACTATAGTCACCTTAACCTGTATTGGGAGCTCAAAATCGATAACCTGCAAAGATGATAAACCCTTGTGAGAATAAAGGCTCTTTATGAGAGAGATTCAAAGGGGTTCAAGATATCCTTAACATAGACATACAGAGTTTATAACAAAAGCATACCTTTCCCTTCCAAAACAACAAAATGCAATCCATGCCTTCTTTTAGCCATTTCGTCTTATCTCCCATATCGGACTCATTAAGACGAACTTCCTCATACGAAGTCTGCAATAGAATATTCCGAAATTTGGACAAAATTGAAGGAAAAAAAATGTAGTTGTTGGTCCCTCGATTTGCTAGCATAAGCTCTTAGGCTGTGTTTGGTAAACTAGCTGACAAGCTAGCTGTTAGTTGAGATAAACTAGTCATGTTTGGTAAAAGCTAGTTGATTAGTTAGATGACAATGTAAAATGACCTAAAATGACATGTTGAAATATTAATTGGAGGAAAAACAGAAATGAAAAAGAAAAAACTCATTGAGCTTACTGAAACGCTACTTGAATTAACTTTGTCAAAAAGCTAGCTTATAGCTAACCAAACTAGAGGGTTTTATAAATAAGCTAGCTTATGGTTGCAAATATGGCCTTCGATGGAGGGCCGAACAACTACATCTAGTTTGGGATGGAAGCAATATATATCTCACCCCCCCCCCCCCGGGGCCCCCCTCAAAGACCCTACTTTCAAGTGGGATTTACTTGGTCAGGTTGGTTCATTCGGAGAAAATATGATTGTGGGTCTCATTTACGAGATGTGAGAAGAATGAAGATGGGGCCCAATGATTTTCGGACCCACGTTCATGGCTTCCCTTCTCCCATTCTCAAGTTAAATTCCGAATTCCATAGGACTAGTTCACACATAAAGCATACAATATTTGAAAGAACATGAAATACCAGATCCATGAAAACAAACTGCGGACCATCCTTGTATGTGAATTGTTTTGTCTCCTTAGAAATCTCTGCTAGTTCAATCTGATAAGGAGCATTAAATATAGATCAATGTAAGATATAAAAAAACAGCTTAATTTAAGGTACATTTTGGCTTTTGAAGTAGAGCAAACCACTTATCAAACTCCTAACCTGATAAGAAACCAATACCTACAGTTTGAAGATTTTATAACTCGATTATAACCAATACCTCATTTTACCAGTTAAAACGGCTTCATCTCAGTCTACGTGAATCTAAAAGGTGAAAATAAAAATCTTTTGAGTTTTAAACAAAAATAATAGAACTATAATCTCACTTGGTAGTCCACGTGACATGCATGCCATCGGATGTTACAAGATCTGTAACCTACTCGTCAAAATGGGTACAGAATAGGAAAGATTGTTACATCGATTGAGGAAATAAGATATACTTTCTTGTATTTTGATGCATTTTGCCCCAAATTTTACCATATTTAACAAGGATGAAGAACATTTATATTTACCTTGCTTCCAGCTCGGAAAGTTTTCTCAACAGAATTTCCCGTCACATAATTACGTAGTGTAGTCCTCACATAAGCAGCCCCTTTACCAGGCTTCACATGAAGAAACTCTGAAGATCAAGCAACATAATCAAAATACAGAATGGGATAACGCAATTATAATCGATTCCCTCTAAATTTCTTTCATACCCACACAACTATACGTTATCTGCTTTGTAATTTGAATTCTATGAAACTACAAGAATGTGTGCTTCTTTGGAGATATCCAAACTAGGGCCAGGTTCAATTGAGAACTATAAAAAATTCTGAGAAATGTGAGAACAAACTATTCATGAATTATTCATAATGAATATCGTGATAGATATTCCATGATAAATATCTATTGGCAGTACATAATGTGTTGGATACTCGATATCTATTGACACGTGTGCAAAACCGATAGCTATCTTCATTTTGTAAAGTTACTTGAGTTAATTACTAGCTTTGAAATAGAATTGGATATTCATCTTGACTTATGGGTAGTCAAACGGCCAAACTAGACATTTTGTCACTATTGTGGGTGTTTGGGCCAGTTTGTATGCACCCCGACTAATCCCATGGGGCTCTGAAGTTAACAGCCATGCAAACGTCCAGTGGCCCCCTAAGGGGACTCGAACCAGTGACCACTAGGGAGCAAACCCAAGGCCTTATCAATTGAGCTACCTCTCAGATTTACCAAACTAGACATTTCTTGAATCCATAGTTGTCATTTCTTTTGTGGGATGATAAGTTAACACCACATCCTTGTTCTAAATCCAAAAACAAATCTTTATCGGCTTGTAGGCCTACAAATGACTTGTGTGACCAAAACTTAGAGCGTGTTCCTATTTTGAGTAATAAAAACAGATTAAATATATGAAGTATTCAATAGTACAAGTGCATAACACAAATGGCACACTCTAGTATCTATGGCGTTCAAGCCAAATTAGCATTGCACATATTTCACTACAAGTCACAAGTTAATCAAGTGGGAAGTACCTATAACTTTCCATGGAGAACCGTCTACCTCAACATTGGAACCCACCTTAATATCATTACTAGAAAATGCATAAATTCCTGCAATATCCAAAGATTAACTTCTATCAGTATTTCGCTTTTTGAAGAAAAAAAATAGAATCTAAACACGTTCACAAGAACAACCCATCACATAAAGACTACTCGGATTCAAGCACCAACAAAAGCCATGCATTTACAAAAGATCACCTTAATGACTTGAACCATTGACGTTTGACTAACATTACCAACACTAAAACCAAACCGACACGGTGTATCCCACCTGAAGGTACGTAAGACCTTACCTCTGTCCCAAGAGACTAACCAAATAGATCCCCGGCTTGCATAAACAAAAAAGAAACATATCTATGAATACAATAATAGGCCAAATAAGCAATAGACTTTTAAAAGAATGCAAAGATCTTAATAAGATAAAAAAAGTACACTAGGCACACCAAGGAAACTCCTTATCTCTAACACAAGAAATCACCAACCTATCCTAAAGACAACACTTCTACTTGCAGATGACTACCCTAATCCGCTGCCTCCAAATACTCCTATCTGAGATCATTCCCTTTGCAAGAACTAAAGCCTCCATATCCAGCCTCAATTGCTCATCCCACGTCCTCCTTGGCCTGCCTCACCCCCTCGATTCCTCCACCCCACCTAACACTAACAGGGGTCATCAGCGGTTTCCCAAACCACCTCAACCTTCTCTTTCTCAACTTATCTGCGATAGAGCAACTCCTAGTTCCGCCCGAAAAATCTCATTCGGCATACTATCAAACATAATCCTGCTGCTAGTCCACTTCAGCATCCTCTTCTCCGTGACTTTCATTTTCCAAGCGATACAACATTGTCATTCAGATGGCCAACTTGTAGAATTTGCCTAACATTACCAATCCTAATCTACACATATTCATATAGAAGATCCCTAACTACAAAAAAGGAAGTTTTGTGACTCAAACCCGGAAATTAAGGTAAAAAAGAACCAACATTATCAACCCTAAACACCATATCATAGTGTTTGCACCAAGACTCTCACTTTGCAAGAATTGGTAAGACTTGTAATTCAAAATACCATTTTATCACTTGATTCCTAGACATTCATGTCATAAAGAACTAACATTAGGGATCCCTAATCTACACATATTCATAGAGAAAAGCACCCTGAAACCAATTCCACTCTGCTTTGTTCAAGAAAGTCTTACTAATATACATACAAATTCAATTGCAAAAAAATAACTGAAGGGTTTTTGTAAATTGTAACTCAAACCCACGAACTCTTACGAGAACTTCATCGATTGCTCGCCTTTAATCTACACATATTGATAGAAAGAAGAACTTGTACTTGGAAATGTAGAACGGCTGGACTTCCTCAGTGGAGAAAGCTTCAGAGGGAGAAAGAATTTCTTTGAAGATAATGAAATTGAAGAATGAGCAGTCGTTGGTGGAACACCCGATGAGAAAGGCGACAACTTGAATATAGCCATCATGCTCGCCATGATATTGGGATTGGGATATGGGATTTGGGAAAGAAAGATTTCTTGAAAGTGTGTGTAATCACTGTGTGATATTATCTCTGAAATTCTTTCACCCAGAAACCATTGTCATACGAGGTCAAAAACCAACTTGAACCCAAGAACTCCAACCTTGGATAAGGAGGGTTCCCCTGTGCACTGTTGGTATTTTGGTTCATTTCTTTTTTGAGTAAATTACAATTTTAGTCCCTGTGGTTTGTTAAAACCTTGACTTTGTAAGCTTTTCAATATTAAGGACTTGTATTTTAGTAGGTTTTTCAAATTGATTATTATGATTCTATGATAAATTATGAATTTGGTCACCGTGGTTTATAAAATTTTGAACTGGGTTTCTCAAACAAAATAATTACAAGTATTATTATTATTATGGTTTTAATTTTGTTATGGATTTGGTTGTAGCCTTAGCTCCGTTAAGATTGGGGTAATATGGTAGTTTCCAACTTTTTTGTTTGTTTTTTATAAGAAATAGAAAATGATATATGTTAAATCTATACTATATTATAAAATATTTGACAAAAAAATTTAAAAACCATTTTTTATGCACGAAGTACTATTTATTGATGTATATTACTTAAAACTAGAATGGTTATCGTGCAATGCAGCGAGATACATCTCGATTTTAATGTTTTGTTTTATTATTTATCTCAATCGATGTTATAGTATAGTCTTATGTGATTTTAAAAAAATGGTGATGTTTTTATTTTATTTTTGAATAAAATATATATTTAAAGATATTATAAAAATTTGACAAAAATATATCGATATTAATATCAAATTAACTATTTAAAATTCATATTGTTTGTGTGATTTTTTATTATAATTTAATTTAGGTTCAATAACG
Source organism: Cynara cardunculus var. scolymus (assembly GCF_001531365.2). NCBI lineage: Eukaryota > Viridiplantae > Streptophyta > Magnoliopsida > Asterales > Asteraceae > Cynara > Cynara cardunculus. The sequence goes on from NC_037532.1 coordinate 12,679,313, forward strand.
AAGTAATTTATATTTGGTTTAATAATATAATTTTCTTATAAAGATAATAATTAATTATTTTGTTAGAACTCGAAATAATTATTCTATTTATAATTTAGATTTTTTATATTTTAAAATTAGATGTTTATTTTCTATTTGATTATGTTTATCCGCAGTTAGTTACACGAATTCAAACATGGAGCTTTAATAAGTTGTACTTATGCATAAATTACTTGTAATCTTGAATTTTAAGTAATATGCATCAATATACAGTACTTCATGCATAAAAAATGGTTTTTAAGAATTTTTGTCAAATGCTTTATAATATAGTATAGACTTAATATTATAAGTAAATTGTGCATAAGTACAACTTATTAAAGCTTCATATTTGAATTCGTGTAACTAAGTGCAGATAAACATAATCAAATATTGGATAAACCTCTCATTTTAAAATATGAAAAATCCAAAAAAAATAATTAGGATAATTATTGAGTTCTAACAAAATGATTAATTGTTATCGTTAGAGGTAAATTATATTATTAAACCAAATATAAATTACTTCGTTATTGAAACTAAATTAAATTATAATAAAAAATTAAATTAAAAAATACATAAAAAATAAGAATTTTAAATAGTTAATTTGATACTAATATCGATATATTTTATCAAAATTTTATTATATATTCAAATTTATATTTTATTCAAAAATAAAAATATTATGGCTTTTTCAAAATCATATTAAAACCATACTATAATATCGACTGAGATAAAAATAAAATAAAATATTAAAATCAAAATGTATCTCGTTGTATTGCACGAGTACTCTTCTAGTATCTATATCTATACTATATTATAAAGCATTTGACAAAAACTTTTAAAAATCGTTTTTTATGCATGAAGTACTGTATATTGATGCATATTACTTAAAATTCAACATTACAAGTAAATGATGCATAAATACAACTTATTAAAGCTCCATGTTTAAATTCGTATGACTAACTGTGGATAAACATAATCAAATAAATGATAAACATTTCATTTTAAAATATAAAAAATTTAAAATATAATTAGGATAATTATTGAGTTCTAACAAAATAATTAATTATTATCTTTATAAAAATATTATATTATTAAACCAAATTATAATTTAAAAAAATTGAATTAAATAAATTAAAAAAAAAAACTTTTAAATATTTAATTTTATACTAAACCGATACATTTTTTTTAAAATGTTATGATATCTGTAAATTTATATTTTATTTAAAAAAATAAAAACAATATTGTTTTTTTCTGTACCATATAAAATCGTATAATAACATTGATGGAGACAAAAAATGAAACAGTAAAATCGAGATGAATATCGTTGTATTGCACGAATAGCCTTTTATAACATGCATGACTACATCGTCCTCCTTCCCCCAAGAATCTCATCGACGACACCCTTGCCTTTTCTCTGACGCCCTTCATCATCCATCATCTCCGACTTTGGCTACTGACCACTGCCCCCTCTTCCTCCCCATACATCTCCTTCTTTGTTCAACTGCTCTCTCCGGTCATTGCCACCAAACATCAAGAACTCCGTCAACCAACTCGCGACTGCTCTCTCCAGTCATAAAAACTATTAAAAATCATTTTTTATGCATGAATTACTCTATATTGATGCATATTACTTAAAATTTAAGATTATAAGTAAAATTATGCATAAGTACAACTTATTAAAGTTCCATGTTTGAATTCGTGTAACTAACTGCGGATAATCATAATCAAATAGAGGATAAATATCTCATTTTAAAATAAAAAAGTCTAAAATATAATTAAGATAATCATCGAGTTATAACAAAATAATTAATTATTATTTTTATAAGAAAATTATATTATTAAAACAAATATAAATTACTTCGTTATAGAATCTAAATTAAATTATAATAAAAAAATTTGAATTAAAAATTACACAAAAAATAGGAATTTTAAATAGTTAATTTGATACTAATATCGATATATTTTTGTCAAATTTTTATTATACTTCAAGTTTATATTTTATTTAAAAATAAAACATCATCGCTTTTTCAAAATCACATAAGACCATATTATAAMATCGACTGAGATAAATAATAAAATGAAATATTAAAATCAAGATGCATCTCTGTCTATTGTACGAGTAACCTTCTAGTTTTTTTAAAGAAAATAAAAGAAAATTATTAATAACCAAATTGACCTTTGACTTAATTCTAACTCTATTAATGTTAGCCGAGTTAAAAGGAGGCCCTAATCCATAATAAAATGAAAATCGTTGTAATTAGTTAGTTTGAAGGACTTAATCTATAATTTTTATATAACCACGGTGACCAAATTTGTAATTTACTCAAACTAAAAAGAATTAGGTACCTCAATAGTGAGTACGGGGAGTCTTTTAGAAATATCTAATTTATCAGGTAAAGGAAAATTTTGTGTATATATCTTTTTACATACTCTACTTTTGGATGTAATATACTGATTTTGTTTGATTTGTAACTGGTTTAGATACACGGATAGTAGATATTTAAAGTTAATTATATAACTTATATTTATGTTAATTATCATGTTATTATACTAACTTCTTATCTAGTTCTTGACAATGAGAAAGTAAAACATGTGTCACGAATGGGTTTATACTCAATACCATTTTTAAATCTACTTCAAGCCCTATTGAGTCTTATATTTTACGTTATAGTTCTATTATTGTAACACTCGAGATTTTCCCATATTCTCTGTTCCAAACACGTCAAGGATTTTAGTGACGATTATGTTTTATTTTAGAAGCTTAAAATCACTTTATTTATTAGTTTTTTTTTTTT
>NC_037532.1:12682310-12716812 GCF_001531365.2 Cynara cardunculus var. scolymus
TCATTCTTTGACTGCCATCTTCAAGAAAGAAAAAGAAAAGAAAAGAAAAGAAGGGATCAGGGGGATGAACTGCTGGGTTGAAGAAGACGCGACCGGTAGCTGTTTTTTGGAGACCGATCACAGCAATCGGTAGCTGCCGTTTGGGGACAGAAAATAGTAGCTGGTAGCTGCCCGTTGGAGACGACAAACAGCAGCCGAGGCTACCGGATTTGAAGTAGGAATCAATAGCCAAAAGCCATGGGTTAGAGACAGTTTTAGAAACAGCCGAGGCTGCCAGATTTGAAGCAGTCATGGCTGCTGTTTTTGGGCTCGAACAGAGCGTTATCGTTTGTTGTTGGGTTTGAAGAACAACTATGTGGTTGTTGTCGGGCACGACGAAAAACAGCAAGTTGCTGTTGGATCGTGCAGCAGTCAGAAAACACGGCAGCAAGCTGCTGTTTGATGCGCAGCAACGGTAACGAAGATAGCAGGTTGCTATTTGATCGCGCAGCTGTCGGAAACACAACAACAAACCGTTGTTTGGGCGCGCTGCTAGACTGTTGGTTCGCAATGAAGCAGTTGTGACTGCTGGTTGGGTTCGAGCAGTACGCGCAGCTGCTGTTTGAGCAGAAAACCGAAGCAGCAAAGCTGCTGTTTTGGAACGCAGCAAGCTGCTGGTCCGGAGAAGGGCAGCCAAGCTGCTGTTTCGGGCTCATGTCTGGAACTTGATCGGGATCATCCAGGGCTCATGTCTGGAACTTGATCGGGATCATCCATAGCTCCTGTTCTGAGACCATTCCTCTGCTACCTTTTAGTTTCAAGATTTTGGGATTTCTCCTAAACCCTCCAAGGTGAGTTCATACTAACCATTTAGAAGCTTTTTACCCAATGGAATGATATACTATACTTATCTTACACTAATGTTTAAATGATTACTTGTTGGATTTAAATAGAGAATTTTGGGTCAAAAAGTGAACTTGGGGATCTTGTTTATAATCACTAGATGAGTTTGGAAGAATGGACCTAACCACTTGGTAAAATACTTGTTTCGAAGTATGGTTGGACATAGAACTCTAGAACTCTTATGTTTCTACTTATGGGGTTAACCATCGGCAAATGGGAATGTTTCGTTTAATTCAGGACTCGTGCAAAATCTGAGCGGTGTGCAAACAATTATATCCTTACGTTAATATGTTTGAGTATATTACTAGAGTGTAATGGCTTGGTAGACACGGAAGTCGTTTTATTATACTTGTGTGAGGGATGGTATAAGTTGGAAATAGACATTGTGATTATTATGTAATCTCCAAATCACCTTCTCACCCACTCGGAAATAGGCATTGTGATTATTATGTAATTTCCGAGATAAAGAGCTTAAGATCACGACCGACTACATGAGGTTTAGGTTGATGTCGATGGTATTAAACCTGTAAGTGATGCTCTATAACGTTGATCTATGACTTACTTTGTGTCCGTCATAATCAACGTTAAATCGGGTCTCTCCCGTCATCTACGAATGTTTTGACTCCTTCGCGTGTCATTTTGGATTAACTGCTTTCTTATATCGTTTAATTTTGCGTCATCCGTTTATATATATATATATATATATATATGTAAATATATATTTATATAAAGGTTTTATAGCCACCCTTATTTTATTGTTTGGACTCACTAGGCGTAAGCTTAACACTCCTTCTTGTCATGGCTTGTTTATCAGGTTCCTTTAGCGGCGGGGCTCAGAAGGGTTGAGGGGAAACGTTGTTTCGTTAATGTTTTTTTTTTGTAGACAAAGCATTTGGAACTTTGAGCGTTGCAATACTTAACGATACCGCATTTTGTTGGAGTTGGTAGAAACACCCGTTCTTAATCTAGACATCGAAGTGTTTAGATTAATAGGTTGTTACTTATCGTCTCAATTGTTGTTCTGTAAACGCTACATTCTCCCATTTTGTTGGGTGGTTCTTATTAAACTCCAGTACTTTTGAGTCAAATTAACTCCTACCTTTTAATTATGCATCTCTTCTTTTAGGGGTGTTACAATTATAAATGGTTAAAGCCTGATTATGGGGTCGATTTTAGCCCAATTCAAGGCATGATTAGAAACTCATGTATTTTTTTTTTACTTAGTCTTGAGGAATTGGAAATGTTTGTCCTAAATCTACTTTTGAACGTAGGCATGAACTTAAAACCAGGTCTCTACATATGAATAACAAAACCGACATAACGAACCATACTTCAATGTGTATGTAGGTATCAACAACCCCAAGAGAGCATGTCCCCAGTACACCTTATCCTGCAAACTGCCTATCCTTGTCTTTAAATGTAGCAAGAGACCTTATGAATCTATCCTTTCAAGTTTCACGATCATTGCCTTCAAACATATCGGCCAATGAAATGATTTGATCTTGATGGATATTCTTATTAGATAGTTGCGTATTTATGCCTTCAAACGTATCGGCCAATGAAATGATTTGATCTTCCAACATATTTATACCTCAAACACGTCAACTGTGGTATGTTGAGTAGCCGACTCTTTAACTAGTCCACAATCACACCGACTACCACCTTGACCCATACATCTTTCCATGTGCCGCATTTGGAAAATGCCAAAATTTTAGAATTCCCATCAATGCACCATTTTATTTTCAACCTAAGCAAATTACTTCTATCAATGACCTCCACCTTCCTATGGCCTATGGAACTCAAATAATCCACAAACGGAGTTTTCTACAATTAAAAATTACAAACATTTAGGACAAGGCATCATTGTATGAGATACGTGCAAATTTTAAGTGATGCATGCATTATTACATGAACACACGTGCGTAAGCTGATCTGCCAACATTAGTGCATATACATAAGTGAATATGAACCGACAAATTCATTAGTGCATATACACAAGGCAACATGGTTACTACATGTTGGGTCACCTATTGATTTGGTGATGACCCACTGATCTGTTCCTCTACATTAGCAACACTTAGTATTATTGGTTTTTTGTATATTGGTGTCTTGGTACATACTTAAGCCATTGGCAAAATCGAAGACYAGCCGATGTGAAGACAGAAGGTCACCGATGCGGTGTTGTGGATCAACTGTCTAATATACACACCAAGACTCCAAAGTAGCTGAAATGAATATTGAAAATATTTTGATGTTACAAGCCGATTGAAGGAAGATCTTCATAGACCGAAGATTGAAAATCTTCATGGACTCAAGATTGAAGATCATGGACCGAAGATTGAAAATCTTCATGGACTCAAGATTGAAGATCATGGACCGAAGATTGAAAATCTTCATAGACTCAAGATTGAAGATCATGGACCGAAGATTGAAAATCTTCATGGACCGAAGATTTGTGAGTAGTTGCTTGAAGCTACAAATCCATCCAAAGGAGATCTTCCTACAGACTGACCATATCTCTGCAAAGTTTGTCTCTGCATGAATAGTGTTGTATGCACGTTGTGTACGATGAAAATGAGATATCAACATTGGTCAAGTCAACCCCTGCCTTCTTATCCTCAGGTGACAAGTGTCCCCATGCATTAAATGCTGAAGGTAGTTTAAAAAGGCAGTGTGCATCTCCCATGCACATAACTGGCTTTTGCAAGATTACTTAGTGCATTCTCAAAGCAATCGGCTATTCTCTTCTTCTCCCTTGCTCTCATGTGTGCGAAGAAATTCTTAGTGTTTTTCATTTCCTTTCAAGAACTCTCTGTGTTGTTCTTGAAAGTTCTTCTCCTTGTAAGATTGTTTAGGTTAGGTTTTCCTTTCCTATCTTTTGCAACAATCTTTTGTATTTCTGTGTGTATTAATTCTTGATATAAATCAATAAGAAGTAAAATGTTGAAAAAAGTCTCTGTAATTGTATTCAACCCCCTTTCTACAATTACTTTATGTTTATTGCCTTTCCCTTCGGGACTAACAAATGGTATCAGAGTAGTTAGCTTAATCTCATAAGCTAGATCTGCAATGGCCTCTTCTTCTTCCAACTCTGCTCCTTCTTCTTACCAAGACAATGACACTATTGCCAAGCCTCCCAAGTTTAACAAGAACAATTTCTCTATGTGGAAAAGTCACATGACACTCTACCTTGAGGGTGTTGATAGTTAATATCTCTCTATCCTCAAGGATGGACCCATTGTTCCTAAAGTATGGCTTCGTCATGGAAAAACCAAAGATGATGGTAACTCTTCAAATGATTCTGATGATGATGAAGAGAAATCTGATTCTACTGGAAGGTTCATCATCAAAGATCCTTCTCAGTACAATGAAGACGATAAAAGAAAAGTTTCCTTGGAYACCAAGGTAAGGGCTATCATTGCCCTCTCTCTTCCTGATGATGTCTTCCACTCCCTGGTAAATCTCTCTACTGCCAAGGACATGTGGAACACTCTATGTGTTCTGTATGAATGAACCATCGAAGTAAAGAAAAGCAAGAAGATTGGCCTTGATAGGCAATATGAGCTCTTTGTGCACGGGAAAGGTGAATCTCTCATTGAGTACTACAACAGGTTTAATAGCCTTCTAAATGATCTGAAGTTCCATGGCAGAGTCTATGAAAACGAAGAAGTCCTATGCAAGTTCATGGACTTTTACCTGACTTCTGGGAAAACATCTGCACTTGTATCAAGACAAGTAAATATCTTGAAAATATGCCTCTTACTGCTCTTTATGGAACTCTCCATAATTATGAGCAAACCAAGCTTCTCAAAAAGGCATTATTAAAGGATCCCAGAACTTTTTCTCCTGTTGCCCTTCTCTCCGACGATACGAGGAAGCCAGTCAGTGAACCTCGTATCACTTATTTATCTGACACTGAAGAAGATGATCTCAGAAAAGAAGAACTTGCTGAAAGCCATGCTGATGATGCTGATGATAAGGGTGATGAACTCTCAGTTAATGACTTGGCTGACAACATGGCCATGATGGCTACCAACTTCAAAAGGTATGCGAAAAAAGGACTCTTCTACCTTCTCTCCCAAATCTAAGGTCACCGACCGAAGAACCTTAGATCAATCTAAGTCAGCTCCTCTTGAACTGTCCAATGAGGAGTGCTTCAACTGTGGCAAGAAAGGTCACTTTGCTGCTGAGTGCAAAAGCAAAAGAATCTCTAAGCGTCATCCTTCTCATCCCTCTAGCCGATCCTCTCACGATAAGTACAAGGCAAAGTATAAGAGAGAAAAGGCGAAGAACCTGAGCCTTCAGAGAAAAGGTAAGGGTCTCATCGCTGAGACTCATGACTGGATTGATGAGCCAACCTCTTCCTCCAGTGATGAGGACATGGCACATCTGTGTCTTATGGCCAACATCCAGGAGATAGAAGACTCTGTCAAGGACTCCTCCTCTGCTGCTGCTGCTGCTGATCTATCTTCTACCTCTAAGGATGCCAAAGATATGGTCAAACTAAAGAAGGTAAACAACTTCTCTTCTCTCTCTGAATCTGAAAAGGTTCAAGCTTATGATTCTTTATCTGTTGATCTTTACAATGCTAGATCTGCTAAGAAGAAAGCTGACCTTGAAATCAAAAGTCTAACTAATCAGTTACATAAATGCATGAATTAACTGAAAGACTTTGATAAATTGAAAAATGATCTTAAAGAACAAAAGTTAATAAACAATGTTCTTAACAAAGAAAAAACTAAGGTCTTTGAGAAGCTGGAGAAAGAAAAAGCCATTCTTCAAAAATGGGCTAGATCTTCCAAGAACCTAGATAAAATCTTACATGATCAACTTCCTATTGAAGTAAAGACTGGCCTAGGTTATGATGATATGGATCTGTGTGCTCCTGATGACTCTTTGTGCATTTCTTCTCACATTCTTTCTTCCTCCTCTCCATCATTTCTTCTCACATTCTTTCTTCCTCCTCTCCATCTCACTTATCTGATTCTGTTGGATCTCTTTCTCCTAGATCCAATGAAAATGGAAAATCTCTTAAGTTCGAAATTTTTGTCAAAGGTAAAAGTTCAAACACTGAATCTGAGAATGTTTCTGTCGACTGTGTGTTTAACTCTCTCTCTCTCTTAAGGAATCTTCTGATGCATGTTCTTCTAAATCTAAAACATCTAAGCATCTAAAGCATCCTTTGAATCGTCGTTTCTCTGCTGCTGAGAAAGGCAAGTCTGTGGACAAGCCTATCAAGAATAAGAAGCCAAAATCCAAACTGAAGATGAAACATAAGCCTTCGGCTACCTCATCTCAGTCAACTGTTGCTTCTCAGACTGGTACCTCAGTACCTTCTATTACTGAGTTCGTTCCTAGACCAGTTTCTTTGACAAAGACTTCCAAGATTTCTACCTTCTCTAAGAAACCTATCCCTGAGTCTGAAAAAGGGATTCTTGGTCCAAAACCCTCTGCATCCTCTGTCCCTCCTTCCAAAGCTTCTTCTTCTCTCAAAAAATCCAAAAAGCATGTTAACACAGCTAAGCACACACCGTTAATTTCTATTAAACCTGTGTTTATTTATCGAAAATGTTATAACTGTGGTGACACTTTTCACATGGCCAAGAACTGTCCCAAGGAAAGAAACTCTAGGTCAGTAAGAGAAGAGAAAGAAGAAGATACTCCTAACCCCAATGGACCCATTGTAAAATGAGTACCTAAAAACTGATTTATCTGTGTTTGCAGGGCTTAGGAMACCGACAAATATGGTACTTGGACAGTGGATGTTCAAGACACATGACTGGAAACAAGTCCCTGTTGATCAACTATGTGTCTGAACCTGGTCCTTCTGTAACCTTTGGGGATAATGCCAGAGGTACTACTAGAGGATATGGTGTTCTTTCTAACTGCTCGGTTACATTCAATCGAGTAGCTTATGTGGATGGACTGAAGCACAATCTGTTAAGTATCAGTCAACTRTGTGATCTCAACTTCATTGTGAAGTTTGAAGAAAACCAATGTACTATTCTTGACTCTTCTGGCAAGAAGGTATTAACTGGTGTCCGAAAGGATAATGTCTATGTGATCAACATGGACTCTTCTAGCTCTTCCGACGCCAACATATGTTTCTACTCCGAGGCTACTGCTGATCAAAATTGGCTATGGCATAAAAGGTTGTCTCATCTCAACTTCAAAGCCATCAATAATCTTTCTAGTTAAGATTTGGTTATTGGACTTCCGAAGATGTCATATGTCAAAGTGAAGCTGTGTGCTGCTTGTGAAAAAGGGAAGCAAACCAAAGCAAGTTTCAAGTCCAAGGTGTGCTCTTCTATTTCTGCTCCTTTGCACATGCTCCACATGGATCTCTATGGTCCTGTGAGTGTACAAAGTTTGGGTGGAAAACGTTATACTCTTGTTATTGTGGATGAGTACTCAAGATATACTTGGGTCTTCTTTCTTCAACACAAGAGTGATGCAGCTGAAGAAATTATCAACTTTGTGAAGCGGACTGAAGTCTTGAATGGTCAACTTGTCAGATCAATTCGAAGTGACAACGGCACTGAATTCAAAAACAGTGTTCTTGAAAGCTTCTTTGATGACAAGGGTATTTCTCAAAATTTCTCAGCAGTTCGGACTCCACAGCATAATGGAGTTGTTGAAAGGAGAAATCATTCAATATGTGAAGCTGCACGTTCAGTGCTAAGTGAAGCAAGTCTTCCGACCTATTTTTGGGCTGAAGCTGTCGATACAACTTGCTTTACTCAAAATAGGTCTATAATTGTGAAAAGACACAACAAGACTGCTTATGAAGTATTTCATGGTAGAAAACCAAACATCAGCTTCCTTCATGTGTTTGGTAGTGCATGCTATATTCTGAATGACAGAGATCAGTTAGGAAAGTTTGATCCTAAATTTGATGAAGGAATCTTTGTTGGTTACTCTCTTTTCTCTAAAGCCTTTCGGGTATACAACATGCGTCGTCAGTGCATTGATGAATCTGTCAATGTCAGATTTGATAAATCTGGATCAGTGCCTGCAACATCATCATTCCAAAGTGATGATCTTGAGCTAAACAAGTGGCTGGAATCTCACTCCTCTGAGAATTCAACTCCAGTCGATGGACCTCCACACTCTAATGGAGATGATGTTCCACCTGTTGAGGAAGATGAGAATGAAGATCTTTCATCCAACATAAATATACCATTGGTCTGTCCTGAACAAGAACCAGCCGATCCGGTACCTCTTTCCTGTGTGGAACCCTCAACTGGTGTCGATGTTCCTATTTCTTCTACTAGGGACATCGGTGACCCAACCTCAGTAGTCGTTTATTCCAATCCTCTAATGAATGCTGACGGTGCCTCTACCTCTCTTCCTCTTCCTCCTGCCACTAAGTGGACCAGAGATCACCAATAGAGCAAATCATTGGTGATCAGCAAGCAGGTGTCCAAACACGTCGTGGTGCTGGTAATATATGTTTGCATGTCAATTTTCTATCTCTCACCGAGCCTAAAATGATTGAAGAAGCCCTTGATGATCCTAGTTGGATCAGTGCCATGCAAGAAGAACTATTGCAGTTCGAGCATAACAAAGTTTGGAGATTGGTCCCCCAACCAACCAACAAAACAATTATTGGCACAAAGTGGATCTTCAGAAATAAAATAGATGAGAACGGAACGGTGACTCGGAACAAAGCCCGACTCGTTGCCCAAGGATACAGGCAAGAGGAAGGCATTGATTATGATGAGACATTTGCTCCGGTAGCGAGGTTGGAAGCTATCCGAATCTTCCTTGCCTATGCTGCATTCAAGAACTTCAAAGTTTTCCAGATGGATGTCAAAAGTGTCTTCTTGAATGGGAAACTTACTGAAGAAGTCTATGTGAAGCAACCTCCAGTCTTTGAGGATCCTAAACATCCAGGGTATGTCTATAAATTAGACAAAGCTTTGTATGGTCTCAAACAGGCTCCTCGTGCATGGTATGACACTCTCTCTACTTTTCTTTTGGAGAACGGCTTCTCCCGTGGTAAAATTAACAATATCCTCTTTCTCAGGAAACATAAAGGTAATGTCATTCTTGTACAAATTTATGTGGATGATATCATATTCGGTGCCACAAAAGAATCTATGTGTAGAAAGTTTTCAAAACTAATGCAAAGTAAATATGAAATGAGTATGATGGGTGAACTCACATTTTTCTTGGGTTTGCAAGTTAAGCAATCCGACAAAGGAATCTTTATAAATCAAAGCAAATATGTTAAAGATCTTTTAAAGAAATTTAATTTTAATGAGTGTTCTTCCATGAAAACCCCTATGGCACCCCCCTTGAAACTGAATGCAGACCCCGATGGCAAATCGGTAAATGTGACCAGTTATAGGGGAATGATCAGCTCCTTACTTTATCTTACTGCTAGCCAACCAGATATTATGTTCTCCACATGTCTTTGTGCAAGATACCAAGCGAATCCAAAGGAATCTCACTTRGCAGCCGTTAAGCGCATTTTCAGGTACTTGAAAGGTACTCCCAATCTGGGTCTTTGGTATCCCAAAGACTCAGGTTTTGATCTAACAGGTTTTTCAGATTCTGATTATGCAGGTTGTAAAGTTGACAAAAAGAGTACAACTGGTAGCTGTCAGTTGTTGGGTGGAAAGTTAGTCAGTTGGACTAGTAAAAAGCAACACTCCGTGTCCACCTCAACAGCTGAAGCTGAGTATGTTGATGCAGGTAGCTGTTATGCACAAGTATTATGGATGAAAAATCAGTTAGCTGATTACGATAAGTTGTTCACAGAAATTCCTATTTTCTGTGACAATTCAAGTGTCATCGCTATTGCCAACAATCCAGTTCTTCACTCTCATACAAAGCATATTGATATCGGTATCACTTTATTAGAGATCATGTGATGAAAGGTGATGTTGAACTTCAGTTTATCCCCACAGACTATCAACTCGCTGAATGTTCACCAAGTTTCTTGATGAAGCTCGATTTAATTTTTTGATCAATGAGTTGGGAATGTTAAATGTTGACAAATAATTTTTGAGTTTTCACTAATTCTTTTGGGTTGTGTGTTTTCTCCAAAAATGTTATTGTGTCGTTTGCTCAAAAATAGTCTGGTATTTGTATGAATATGCTTTCTCTTTTTCTAAAATATTGATTTTTTTTAAAATAATGGGTTTTACACTCATATTTTTTTTCTCTTAAAAATTAATTTCTATTTTTCTTTCTAAAGAGTCTCTATGTGAATTTCTTTTTATCGCTTAAAAATTATTAGTATTTTTTTTAATTTATTTTATGTTTAATATATATATATATATATATATATATAAGAAAATAAAATAAAAGTTTCTATTCTATGTTTTTGTGTAGTGTTTTTATTGTTTTTGTAGAGTTTATCTTTAGTTTTTATTATAAACCATTCGGTTTGTGGGCCTCCTCTCTTTGGGCCGAACCTAAACACTAACCACAAGCCCATCTCCCTCCCCTTTACAAATCGGCCTCCTCCCTCAATCTCTCATTCGGCCTCCCTCCTTAACCCTATCTCTCTCACCCTCAAGCCGACTCAATCAGCTCCCCACTCCCTCCTTCAATCGACTTCCCTCAAACCGATTCCATTAGGCTTCCCCTTAACGCATCTCAGGCCGACTCCTTTCCCCCCTTCACACCGATCGCTCCTAATCGGTTTTCCTATTCAAATCGGCTCCTCTTTCTAAAACTCCCTATCTCACACTCACCGATTGCCTACTTAAGCCGAACCTCTCTCTCCAATCGGTTGCTCATCAAACCGATTTCACCCTCACACCAAACTCCCTTCAATCGATTCCAATCGATCCCTCCCATCTCCCTCGTCTCTCCACACCGCTTCCCCCTAATCCGCTTCCCCTTCAATCGGCTTCCCCCTTAAGCCGAACACTTCTTCACTAGCCGATCCCTTTCCCTCTCCCTCATTCGGCTTCCTCCCTCATCCCCTCAAACTTCTTAAGCGGACCCCCATCCTTCCCAGACACCGATCCCACCTCATCTCCACCTTCCATTCGGTCTCAACCCGTAACCACACAGGCCGAATCCCCCCCCCCCTTCGGCCTCTCACTCCATCTCCCTCCCAATCGGTTTCTACACAAACCGACCCCCCAACCGATTTTCTTCAAACCGAACCCATTCCCACTTCCAACCTTCGGCTTGATTCTTATCCTCTCACCTTCGGCCTATCTTCTACACACCGATCACATATCACACTTCCCAACCACGCCGATCTTCTCTCTTTCTCTCGATCGGTTTCTCACTCACACACCAACACCCTTAAGCCGGTCCTTATCTCAATCTCTAAACCCTAAACTAATCGGCCTCTACCCAATCGACCTCCTCCTCTCCAAGCTGACCCACTTACTTGCCGCCTCTATACATTCGGCTTCTACCCACACCCAAATCCCACAAGCCAAACTACCTCAAGCCGATCTCCACCCTCTCTCTATTCAGCAAGTCGTTCGCACTCACCCTCTTCTCTCTATCTCACCGATCGCTCAACACCCCCAACCCGATCAATCCCTCTTTCGGCTTCCCAAACCTATCCTAGGTCGACGCCCACTTCAACTCTCCTCTCTTTGGTTCTTGTCCCTCAATCACCAACATATTTTTTTAAAAACCCTTTTCCCTCTTTCTCTTTTTCACTCACCCAAGACAAACACCCACACCCCTATCCCCTACCTTTTTCTCACTCCCTACTTTTGTCCCCTTTTCTCCAACCATATTTTTTCCAACCTTTCCCTTCACCACCTAATACTCAATCAAGAACCCACACCCCTATTTCTTCACACCAATTTTTTTTACTTGTCACATCTTCACTTTTTACTTTCCCTAGGTTACATCTTATCAGCCACCATATATTTACCTTCCTCATTCTCTATTTTTTAAACCCTCTTAAACCTCTCTTCTTTTCTCACTTTCAAAAACCTCTTCCATATCTCATCTTCTTCACACGATTACTGTGTGTTTTCAAGATATTCAATCATGGCTTCTAAGCTTGGAACTCCCTCCAAAGCTCTAAAGGTTAAGAAATATGTTATCCTTACTGCTGATAATGTTACTTTCTCTCTGTGCAATTATGTGGCATTGTTGGATCACAATGAGAAGTATCCGGATTTCTTCATCATCATCGAATTTCTATGTAAGTGCCCTCTTTACAAAGTCTTTACTTATTCTCCAAAGATGAGTAAATCTCTACTACGTGCTTTTTGGGCCACTTGTGTGTATGATGCATCAACCAAAGCTGTGCATGCCACTGTTTTATCTGCAAATGATGTATCATTTACTGCTGATGATTTGAGGAGGGTGTTAGAGCTTCCTACTTACCCCTCTTATGATGAACTAGTATCTGTTGACAATCTACATATTGTTGCTTCCACCATGGGCTATGTGGAAGACCCTACTTTGGTAAAACAAAGCACTCTTTATAGGAAGAATATGGGTGGTGTTTGGAACTTTTTCTTCTCCCATCTTATTCAATGTTTAAGTTCCAAAACTAGAGGAATGGATCAGTCACCCACTTCGGTAACCCAGCTAGCTCTTGCACTTATTTTCCAGAGGAAAATTGACTTTGCTGGTTATTTGTTTGGGGAGTTGGTAAAGAAGATGGGTAGTGCCAAATGCTCTACTGTGCCTTTCATTAGATTTATATCCATGCTGATTGCTGATAAACTTGGGTCACATATGCCGGCCGATACTGATAATTTCTACGACCTCAAAGTGTCTCAAGTTGGCATTCAGACTTTGAAGAAGGCATCATTATCTACAGATCTTCCTCTTCCAGCATGTATGATTTCTTTTGCCACCTCTTCTCACCCTGTATGGGGAGAGTGCTCTGTGACCACAGTAGCTGGGGACCTTCCTCATGTTGCTCTAGTCACCCAACACTCCTCCATGTCAGTGGCCCCTCCTCCTTCTGCTTCTTCAGCAACTGCCTCAAAAGAGGTTGCCTCCTCTGTCTGGAGACGGCTGGCAGATAGCTTTATTCCCCCATTTTCCGCATCTGCTTCTGAGGCTATGACTTCGAAAGCGCCTTCGGAGTCTCACCCCTCCTCTCACCCCTCTCACTCAAAGCGGAGTCACTCTAGATTATCCACTCTTGGCTCTTCCTCTACGAAGACCAAGAAGCCAAAAAGGGCTAAAAGCAC
Organism: Cynara cardunculus var. scolymus; assembly: GCF_001531365.2. Lineage (NCBI taxonomy): Eukaryota > Viridiplantae > Streptophyta > Magnoliopsida > Asterales > Asteraceae > Cynara > Cynara cardunculus. Next base: position 12,695,336 of record NC_037532.1, read on the forward strand.
ATCTCCAACCAAGGACTCTCAACAGTCCAAGGTTGTTGAAGTTGGTCTAACTGAGCCCAGGACATCTGGTATACACCCCCTAGCTCCTCAGTGCCCTCTCAAAAGGACACTGTTGTACATATGGGGATCCCACATGACTCCACCTTGGCATCTCTACATGCCCTTGGTGATGACTCGGATACCTCCCCTTTCCGAGGTCTCTCCTCTCATCCACATATTCACGGCCTATCACCCAAGATCGATGATCTTGATGATATTGTACGAATGGATGATTTATGAGCACCATCTGATATTGACATCCCTTTTCTCCATTATCTTCTTATGGATAGTGGTGAACCTTACCAGCCACTACCTCTACTACAGTGGTAATCGGCGACCCGCCTCACGTAGGCGTCGATGATACAGACACCGAGCCTCTCGTCGGTGTAGGTGATACAGACACTGAGCCTCTCGCCAGTGTTGCTGATACAGATATTGAGCCTCACGCCGATATCGTTGATACAGATGTTGAGCCTCACGCCAACATTAGTGATACTCCCATCGGTGACTCTCAGGGCGCCGGTGTTACTGAGAGTGTTGGTGGTTCTTCTCCGAGTGGGTCAGCAAGCCCAATCAAAGCTTGCTCACCTACTTCAGCTACTGTTTCTCCTTCAAGGCCCCCTTCTACACCGGGCTTTCAGTTCTCAGCTCCCTCCCCTCCTGAGGTGATCTATGCCCTACCCACTGAGGTGGTGGACATGTTCAGAGGTTTCACATCTCAGTGTCAGCTGCTCATCTCTCAACAGGCCTCCCTCAACACTGATTTATCTGGGAAAATGGACTGTTTTGCCTCCAGCGTTACATCTGAACTGCATCAGCACAGTGCCGACTTGACAGATCATGACATTGTTTTTACTGCTATTAAAGCTACGGTTGATTCTCTTGATGCTCGTATGACTGCTCTCTCCGATTCTCAATCTAGCATCTCTGAAGCTGTAGCTGATCTTCGTGCTCGATCGGAAAGTCAAGCTGCCACAAATCAGGCAATTCTTCAATCTCTGGCTGATCTTCACTCCAAGATGGATGCACAGACACAGATATCCAAGTTGTTCTTGGATAGAGATACAAAGTTATTTATTGACTTGGGTCCCAGTCAGTTCACGGAAGAGGACAGGGTTATGTTAGCCAACGTCAGTCGACGTGTTGAGTCTGATTATGCTCTTCTTGGCTGTCTTCATTGCAGTATATCACGTCTGCTACGTGCCACAGGTGCTCCCCTTACTTCCACTTCTCATGTTACTGCTTCTGTGCCTTCCTCCATTGCCAATGCGGAGGGTCCTCCTGTTCCTGCTAGTGAGCCTTCCCATGTTCACACTGAGGGGGGAGAAGACAGTTGACCCTACTATCAGTGAAAACGGGGACGATGACTCAGCTTCTACCTCTTCTACCTCTTCTTCCTCAACTGAGTCAGACTGTGATGCTCCTATTGAGGGGGAGCTATTTGATCATGATGATAGAGCCACAGTACCTGTTGAGGGGGAGCAACCGTGCTCTATGCCTTCATTATCTGTTGATGTTGGTACTATACCTTCTCAAGATGATATTCTCACTGCTTCTGGGGACTTAGTCCCAACTCACAGAGAAGGAAAGACACCTATGACCTCAGATGAAGAAGCTGCTGCAGCTAAAGCAGCTAAAATTGCTAGATATCAATCTGAAGTCTCCTCAGCTGATAGACTTGTGCTTAAAGCTTCATGTCCTCAAGAAACTGATCTTCATCTCCTAGGTATTTCTGCTGAGGATGCGGCCAACTCAATTGCTCTTCAAAAGCAATTTGAGGAAGCCAACAGATCTCACTCCTTGGTCCCACTATCTGAGTCTGAAGAAACCAAAGAGAAAAGAATTAAATGGTTTAATGAATCAATTCTCCAACGCTTCCTTACTACTCGAATTGTTAGTGCCAGAATCGAAGGTCCTCAAAAATTGACCTATGATTCCAATCTGATCTATTTGATTATTGGTCGAGAAAACAGAGTAGTGAGGACAGAAAAGCTATCTTGGATCAATGCCTACGGTCTTACTGAGTGGATGGAGATCATCAAGYTTCTTAATAAAAGCAGAAGTATGTACAAGGAATTTGTCTTGAGTCATTTGTATCGCTTTTTGAAAAAGATATAAATGATCAAGATGCATTACAAGCTGCCTTCCCCTCCACAACTCCCCTTTCTAAAGCAAATGTTAAGCAAAGCCGGCTCTTCTAAATTATCAAGAATCAAGATTTTCTTATTCAGAAATTATCAAAGGAAGGTAAGGCCCCTAATGTCTCACATCTTGATCTTACCCTTCCTTCAAATGATTGTTATCCGGAAGGAACTATCTTGTCCACTCCTGAGCATGAAATTTTTTTCTGGGACGCGAGTAGTTGCCTTGGATTTTTCCGAACTTCTGAGATACTTATAGCTGATTCTCAGCTATTACGGGTGATACTAAGTATAATTAAAATTGGTGAAGCAAGAAGAGTCTTTTATTCGTTGATCTCGGATAAACTAAAGAGAATAGATGTTCTTGCAGTGGCTGATACATATGTTATGGAAGTAGATGATGAATGCTAGCTTTTCTATGTGACTTCTTCTTCTTGAACTACTTTCTTCACTGTAAGTATTTAATTCATTGTCTAGTATAGATGCAATTGATTTTTTCGTATTTACTTCAAAGTTTTTTCATTTTTTATTTTATCTCTGATTCGTTATTTGTTTTGTATATATGTTTATAGTTAAAAAAATCAAAAAAATTTATTAAAAAAAATCAAATAAAATATCAAAAAAAAAATTAAAAAAAAAGAACTCAAAAAGAATGTGTACATGGGTCACAGAATTTATAAGTTCTTCTTCTCAAAGAATTTTAGAGTTTGTGTTTCTTGTATTTATTTCTTTCTAAGTGTTTGTGTCATCATCAAATAGGGGGAGATTGTTGGGTCACCTATTGATTTGGTGATGACACACTGTTAGGACTGAAAATCAGTATTAAATTGTATTCGTCTTGAAAGTGAAATATTGTTTATAATTGTAAAAGTCATCGTGTTTGACTTTTATTAGGCAGGTTTGACTTTGACTATTGTTTAGTAGTTTGACCATATAAATAGGAGTGTCCTTTGTAATTGTAAGTAAGAGAGCTTATTGTAATATTCAAAATACGTAATAGAGGTTTGACTAATAAATCTTGTGTTGACCTTTTCTCTCAATATTCATATATGTGTTCTTGATGTTCTTACAAGTAATATCTTAGATCTGCCATGATAATGGAGCTTTGCATGAAGATTGATCACTGAAGTGGGACACACACCCACTAATTTGTTCCTCTACATTAGCAACATTTAGTAGTTATTGGTTCTTTGTATATTGGTGTCTTGGTACATACTTAAGCCATTGGCAAAATCGAAGACCATCCGATGTGAAGACAGAAGGTCACCGATGCGATGTTGTGGATCAACTGTCTAATATACACACCAAGACTCCAAAGTAGCTTAAATGAATATTGAAAATATTTTGATGCTACAAGCCGATTGAAGGAAGATCTTCATAGACCGAAAATTGAAAATCTTCATGGACTCAAGATTGAAGATCATGGACCGAAAATTGAAAATCTTCATAGACTCAAGATTGAAGACCATGGACCGAAGATTGAAAATCTTCATGGACCGAAGATTTGTGAGTAGCTGCTTGAAGCTACCTATCCATCCAAAGGAGATCTTCCTATAGACTGACCATATCTCTGCAAAGTTTGTCTCTGCATGAATAGTGTTGTATGCACGTTGTGTACGATGAAAATGAGATAACAACATTGGTCAAGTCAACCCCTGCCTTCTTATCCTCAAGTGACAAGTGTCTCCATGCATTAAATGTTGAAGGTAGTATAAAAAGGTAGTGTGCATCTCCCATGCACATAACTGGCTTTTGCAAGATTACTTAGTGCATTCTCAAAGCAATCGACTATTTTCTTCTTCTCCCTTGCTCTCCTGTGTGCGAAGAAATTCTTAGTGTTCTTCATTTCCTTTTAAGAACTCTCTGTGTTGTTCTTGAAAGTTCTTTTCCTTGTAAGATTGTTTAGGTTAGGTTTTCCTATCCTATCTTCCGCAACTATCTTTTGTATTTCTGTATGTATTAATTCTTGATATAAATCAATAAGAATTAAAAAGTTGAAAAAAGTCTGTGTAATTGTATTCAACCCCCCTTCTACAATTACTTTCTGTTTATTGTCTTTCCCTTCGGGACTAACACTACAATAAAAGGAATAAAAAAAAGATGAGTAAATGAATATAAATTGATGGAAAATACAGTCATTGCTGGCATATATTTTACATTTGGTAACTTGGCTCTATATGCACCTGGCAATACCTAAGACAAACCCACAAAAAATTGAGTCACATACAACTTTGAGGAACAGAACACATTGAAATATATTAATAACCACAAAAATTTCAGAGATGAAAGGTATCTAATGTGGGCTCTGTATGCACCTATGCATACAAAAATTACAGGACCATAACACAAAAAGTTGAGCAACATAACAGACATGTAAACCTTAATAACACTTCAAAACACATAACCATCTCATAAATTAACAATGGTTTGGATCTATTTGAATTGTTTATTTTTTATAAAAAGTATAAAATACATAAAGGAGGAGGATATATCATCGATTTCGAGATTAATAAGCAAAAACCCCTTAACCACGTAAGATTAAAAATCAACTTGAATGAAAATACCGATCTAAAACCTAAAATCAGCACCCAAAAGGGACAAGTTTGAATACTCAATTTTTTCAACATAATGAACTCATAAAACTAACCTTTCTTCTATGAAATCAACCCTTCATTACTCTTCTTCACTAAACCTAGGGCTTCTCCTAGGCAACCCTGAATCAAAAATAGACATTAAGTAATGTCAATGGCAAAAAACGAAGATAGTGATGCACATCACCAAAATGTTGCTTGAACTGTTAGAATAGTGAAAGTTCATACTTTTATCTGCCATGGATTTCTGTTTATAGCTTATAATCTCAATAGAAAGGATTTAGTTGGACGTTCTTCAAAATCGTCTGGTATCTTGAGAGATAATCACGCACGAATGGCAAGGATTGCCTACCGAGATGATTATGGCTAAAATTCAGGAGTCATAATTGATTTTTTTCTAATACCAAAAGTACCCTCTACTGCAGCATAAAAGCATATACTAAATTCCCTCAACATCCCATTTAGGGGTGTTCATGGCCCGGTTTGGGCGGTTTAACCCCTCAGACCACAAACCAAACCGTAATGGTGGGTTATAAAATTTTCAAACCGAGCGGTTTGACATCAAGTGCCCAGGATCAGTCAAACTAGACCACGAAAAGGCGGTCTGGTCTGACCGGTTTAGGCGGTTTGGGCCTTTAATGGACTTTAAGTATTAAACTTAAAAACATATATAATTTAGAATTTTAAATTAAATATCCATTTTAACAAAATAAAATATCTAAACAAATAAATGTAATAATTAAGCAACTCTTGAGTACAAAGTCGAAGCAATACAAAGTACAAACAAATAAATATATAATACATATTAGAATACAAACAAATTAACAAAGTTACAACTCCACTATGAGTATTGAGTAACAAAATTCACGACTCACAACCTTCAATAGTTCAATTCTTGAGTCTTGAGTTCTTGACCAAACAAAATAGAAGCCAAATCTAAGTTGGTTGAATCACTTGGTTGATGTTTTGATGATGTTCGCCGAAATCAAACCATGGATTAGAAAGATTGATAGATTGATAGAGTTCTTGAGGGACTTCAAAATTTGGAGACCGTCAATATCAAATGTGTCGATATGTTCAATGGTTTAATGGTTTTAGTCGTCGATTTTGATTATGTTAGATGTTAGGGTTAAGGATATATTTGGGTCATAGCCTATAAAGTAAAAAAGTTGGGCTTGCTAATACTAAAATAGATAAATAAATAAATAAGATATATATATATATATGTATTTGGTGGTCGGTTTGGTCCAAACCGCCCAAAAAAGATTCCAGACCACAGACCGGACCGGACCGCACGGTTTTGCTATTTTCCAAACCAGACCGGACCGCCAGACCGCTCAAACCGCCAAAAACAGTCTGATTTGACTTGGTTCGGCCGGTTTGAGCGGTTCGACGGTTTTTTTTAACACCCCTAATCCCATTATTTACAAAATTGGCATTATAATTATGACTATTGGATCTTTTAATCCAACATATATGAAGTTGTTCTTAGGTTTTTCGTTTTTTGCGATTTTCCCTTGAACTACCATCTTTCTCTCTCTCTCTCTCTCTCTCTCTCTATATATATATATATATATATATACATATATCGTAATAAGTAACGAGTAAATGGATAACAAAAAACCATTTATTTATATCCTAGCTAATGTCGGGTAAATGGATAATGATTAAGTGAAATTTTTTTTCTTTATCCATACCCTTATTCAACGGATGTAAACATAATGAATAACATATTTATTCTTACCCATTGTCAGCCCTAAGTTAGAGTTGTGGACAAAGTTTGAGGTAAACCCATGAACTTTGCTCAAGGGATGCACAAAAGAAATATCATGATATAAAAAACAATATGAAAAGAATGATTTATTTGAAACCCATGAATAAGTATTAATGTAACAAAAAGAATTGGAATCCCATGAATAAGTATTAATGTAACAAAAAGAATTAGAATCCAAAAGTTAAAAAGTGAAAAACTAGATTTTTGTTGGAAATAAGAATTAAACTTGTAACCTCTCGGAGGGCAAGCATTAACCCAACTATACTATCTCAACCATTTTGAATTTCTACTATAAGTTCGGTTTTAAAATATTTAAGGGTGCATCTTTAAGACTCCTATTTTTTTTCTCCATTACGACGAGACAATGAGCGATAATCTGTGCACCCCCTATCCCCTCCGTAGATCCATTCTGAACAAAATTCCGAATAAATTAATATCAGATAAAACATTTTCCATAAAAGTTAACATAACTGATAATAAAAAATAAATGCACATAAAACATCATACTTATTAGCATGTTAAGGATATTGGAGGGGGTCTTAGTGGGTAGTTAAATGTCCATTGTTTTAGGTGTAGTTCCATTCTTATGTTATCTACTAATCATATTGAAAGCAATGCTTTGTTACATGTTCTTTTAAAATAAAATACATCTTATCAAACCATTTCACTTTTAGTGTAGCAATAAATTAATAGCAAAATATGTTGTACCAATAAAACAAAATGAAAACGCTATTATTTATATTTTAGATTTAAATGACAATCACATGTGTTTGTTGTGCTCATTTGATTGTCGTTTACATCTTAAAAATAAATAATAAAAAGTGGGGTTTTATGATAAATTCAAATCAAAGATGTTTTATTTTTATAACACTAGTTGTCTACTCGCATAATACAGCGGAAGGTAACACTATTTTATCATTTTGTCTACCTTCATGGCAGGGAGGATTTTTTTCTCATCATCTTTATTTGCCTAACCATGAGTACATGTTGTCGTTTGATGCACCATAACTTTCTTTAACTATTCTCCGTCGTTAGAATTAAAAATTAAACGAAGAAAAATAGATCACTTTGTTACTATTTACACAAATTATTAGATATCAAATTTTGAGAATCTAAAACCCCAACAACCTTCATCGACTTAACTGGTCATACAAACAACTTAACTGCACTAAACAAATGAAATGGGCAAGATACATTTTTTTCTATAACTAATAACAAATTCAATCAGAAAATCGGGAGAACAGTTGGTGGCTAGATTACACAGTGGCAAAGTTGATCTCTACTTTTTCTGTTATGGCTAATCCCAACAACGAATGTCCCTCTTCCTTGCTTCAACCTCACATAGAAGAACACAAGTCAAAATGAACAAAAGAAAAACAGAGTAGAAAGTGTAACCAAAATATAGAGAGAGATAGATAACAAAATCGATGGTGGTAGGACTTAAAATTGTAAATTATAGTCTAACAAATTTTTGATCACATTGCTACCTGAAAGTTGGGGGCCTCCAATTATCATTAGTTGCTACAACTCCATAAGCTGATGCAGATGAACTTATGTAAGAATTCGTCCCATTTTCCCTCTTTAGGTTTCCCTTGTGATCCACTAGATTATAAAATAGAATGCATAGAACAAGAAACCATATATAATTAATAGTCAAGTTTCTACGAAACCAAACAAATAACGACTTCCCAAAATTGTAATACTTATATATCAAAAGAGTTGAACTGAGTTGAACCACCATGTTTGGCATAACGGTCTACACAACTTCTGACACCACCATTGAAGTGTTATCACCACCACCACAGGTCTAGATTTTGTCATATCCTTATATTGAGTGTAAATAAAAGCAAAAATAAACTACTTAAATGAGCAATTTATTAGCATATCTAATCTTGTAGTACTGAACAGTAAAAAAACAATGTATCATAAGACAACTCAACTGCACAGTCGACCCTATGGGTGGGCAGCCCGGGCGGTGGCCCGGAGCATTTCAAGCCTAAGGGCATCAAATAGCCCAATACTTCTTGTATAATTATTAAAAATTAAATGGAATTGTTAAAAAAAAGGATTTAAACCTTAGTCATCTAGTACAATCAGGAGGCTTTTACCAATGAGCTAAAGATCATTTTATTTATTTTTATTCATATTTCGCTTTTAATACTTTGCCGCCTATTCCCCATTTTTTTCACTTCCGATTAATTTTTAAAATTCATTTTGTCATATTTTTACAACAATAAATATTTATTTGAAATAAAATTAATAGCACAATTAATATTTGTATGATTTGTTATTTTAAGAAGACTCTATAATAATACTTGAAAACTTATTACTTTTGTTATGTGTATAATTTTGTCAAAGATATTTATTCAAGAAATTGAGTGTGAATTTGTTGCTCGGTAAAAGACATCTCATCATCACCAAAATCCCATTTTTATATCAATTTTCATACAATTTCACTGCAATTTTAACAACAATTTTTATTAGGTGAAATGTACAACAAATTTGGTATTTGATATTTTTGCAAGTTCGATGTATATATAATTTTAGTTTATTTGATTACAAATGCTATTTTAGTTATAATATATTTAATATTATATTATAAATTATACTTATATTAGTTCATATATGATACATATGTATAAATAATAAAACATAAAAAATGATACATATATATATATATATGTGTATATATATATGTATATATTATGATTCAAGAAAACAAAAAAAACATATCTGAAGATGAAATTTGACTAACGCATAGTAGAATTTTAATTGTCTGTATATTGTTTGTTCAAATGTGTTATAAAATTACTAGAAGAGTACTCGCGCAATGCAGCGAGACACATCTCGATTTTAATGTTCTATTTTATGTGTTTTTAATTAAACAATAATGATTTTATTTTTGAATAAAATATAAATTTGAAAATATCATAAAATTTTGAAAAAAATATATCAATGTTAATATCAAATCAACTATTTAAAAGTTCTCATTTTTTTATGTAATTTCTTTAATTTATTTTTTTATTATAATTTAATTTAAGTTTAATAACGAAATAATTTATTTTTACTTTAATAATATAATATTTTATAAATATAATAATTAAGTATTATGTTAGAACTCAATGATTATCCTAATTATATTTTAGATTTTTTATATTTAAAATGAGATATTTATCCTGTATTTGATTATGTTTATCTGTAGTTAGTTACACGAATTCAGRTATGRAGYTTTAATAAGTTGTACTTAYGCACAATCTACTTGYAATCTTGAGTTTTAAGTAATATGCATTAATAAACAATATTTTAAGCATAAAAAATGGTTTTTAAGAGTTTTTGTCAAGTGCTTTATAATATAGTATAGATTATAACAAAAAGTTTATGCATCGAATTTATATCAACTAATAAAAATAAGGATATTATTAAAAAAGTATATAAGTTAAGAATATGAAATAGACTTTTAATAATTTTTATGGTGCCAAAAATAATGTAATGCATCGTTCAAGTTTAAGTTTAGTAATGCATGCACATAAATTGTAAGATTTTACTCCATCTATCCGAACCAAATTGAAATTTAGTAATAAGATCTCAAAAGTTAAGTCCTCTTCACCAGGTTAACATTTTTCTTGGTAAAGCCAATGTTTGCGTAACCAACACCTGTAATATTTAAATATGAATGTAGAAATTGAATAACAATCATCACGGTTCGATGAACTGAGACTCTCACCGTTTGCACGTATATGCCTTTGAATTTGAGGGGTCCAATTCAATTGATTTGTTTGCATAAGCAAGAACTTAGCTTCTGCTCCTAAAGAAGAATTACAAAAGTGATTTGTATATTAAGTAGACAGATCATAGATAATACTACTATCAATTAGAAGTAAATAGATGGTTTGTGTTTGAACAGTCAAAAATAAGACAAAAGCTTGTGGTAGAATTATGGAAACGTCAAAAAATCAGAGATTATATTTAAGTTAAAATGAGATCTACATTTTAACTCATGGTATATTGTTTGATTTTGCTAATATTTGAGTTAACATGATGTGTTCCAGTAAGTTTACATAATGTTTTTAGACGTCTTTTAAAACATTCTTAAAATAAAGTGTAGAATTAATTTTTTTAATGACATTTTTTTTAAATACAAATACAAAAATACGTCGTATAGAAAATATAACTTTTCAGAAATCGAGTTAATAAGAAATTAAAACTTTAATGATCAAAAATATGAAAAAAAAAATTTGCATGGAAAATATTTAATTATTTATTATAAACAATAACAAAAATAATATAGTTTTTCGTATGTATTAATTTTTTTATCAAAAAATATACAGTTTTACTAAATTTAAAAGACTTAAATAACAACAACAACAACAAAACCAAAAATGATATTTAATAAAACAAAAAGACAAAATATAAAAAAGACTAAAATACACCTAATTTAAATAAAAGATTTTTAATAGATTTAATCTCGTGGATAAAAACAACAATAAATTACAAACCATAAAGATGAAAGTAACAATAAATTACAAAATATATAGACGAAAAACGAAATTTCAAAACCATAGGAACAAAAATCATAGTTTACTCGAATATAAAACAAATTAATTCGTATATATTTATGATATTTAATAATATGATTAAATATAAAATTATTCAATATTAGGCTCGTATCGAAGGTATTAATGCAACGATGTAATAATATATTTTGTAAAAGAGAAAACATATTTTTTAAATATACTTGCAACTATTTATATCAATATGGTAAGTATGAAAAAGAGAAAAAAGCAATATAAAATAAATTAAATAATTAATTATAAAAATATAAATATAATTTAAAAAATAAAAATGATTTAAATTTTGAATATCATAAAAAAAATGGTCGTTAAAATGATTGTTTATTTGAAACAATTTATATTTTTTTAATAAAAAATACTTATTAATTTATTATAAGTTAGAATAATTTAACTTATATAAAAACTTCTTATTATCGGTTTTGCATTACTGTAAACTATTTATCCAAACACTTAAAAATACTTATTATTAATACTACACCGAAATAAATAAATAAATTGTTTTAATAAACAATCCAAAGTATCCCTTAAAAATTCGATAATAATTATAACTCTAAATAATAAACATATCTTACTACAAAATTAAGGATCCGATTTGAATGTGTCGCATCTTCCATCATCACCAGTCACCACCACCTTAGCATTATTAAAAAAGAAGAGGAGAAAAACTTGAGCACCAATGGCAATTGCCTTGGTAAAAATTTCTACTTACAAATCATACGCACAAAGAAAGGAAGGCTGGATTTGAGTAGAAGCCTCTGTTTGCCGTATCTTCAAGCGTCGTGCATGCAACTCTCTCTCCTCACTATGCTTCATGAAGTTTCAATCGCCGGCGAATCCCTAATCCGGCGAACCCACATCACATCAGCAACAACCACAACTCAACAACAAACTACCATTCAAACTTGTTCCTTCAATTACTCTACCACAAGTCAGAACCATACTGCGAAGATGTAAGATTCTTTTAACTCACCATTACTTGTTAGTATGTAGGAATTACTTTCTAGAAATGACTTCTTTTGATTAGTTTCAGGGTTTGAAAAATCTGTTATTTGTTTTTGTAGATAAGTTGACCAATTTTTTATGGTACTTGATCATTTCTCCTGTTGGATTGGATTTGAATTTTCTAGGGTTAGGGCTTTTCTGTAACTGATGTTTATGGATGGAGCCTGAAGTATGCATGAATGGATTATGCGGGGCTCTATTAGCAGCAGAAGGTGATTATAAGAAGGGTTGGGCTTTGCGATCTGGTGGTTTTGCAAATCTTTGTGATAAGTGCGGGTAATCCCAAATCTCTTCAATTTCCTTTTTGAAATTTGCGTAATTTATTGGAAAACTGGAATTAGTATTTTATTTTATACAACAGTGTTCAGTATTGGGTGTCATTTACTTATGATTTCCACAATCTCTTGCTTATTTTTATCCCCAAATTGTTACATTCTAGTTCAATTTATGTAAAGAGAAATTGCATTTTGCAAAAGGGAATATGGTTAATGTCTATGCTGTCAATCGCACCGCTATAGCAGTGAGAAATCGCGGTGCCGTGGTGTTTACCGCATTCTGACCGCAATTATCAGTTGAGATAGCAGTGTTAAATCTGCGCTTTTTCTTGTGCTTGATTTTTTTTAACTTTAGTTGGGGTATTTAGTGTTGGGTTCAAATAACTGGGTCTGGGCTGTTGTTTTGCCTCGAGCTCTTTTAGGTTTAGGTTAAGATTTCTGAGGTTCACGTCTTCAGAGTTCTAAAATTGCTCAACAATGTTTCAAAATGATGTCAATTTTGAATCTAAATTTAGTTTGTTTGACTTTATTAGTAATTTGAGACTTCAAATTCTTTTTAATTGTTAGGAGCACGTATTTAGCTGCCGAAACATACATATTAATATGTAATTTCGATGGACTTTTGACTGCCAAAATATACATACAAACATACATTTATATAATTCTAATCATCATATGAAACGCTATTTTTGGACTGCTATGCCACCGCTTTGCTATCGCAATAACCGCTATATTAAATCACAGTCGTGACCGCTATATTAAATCACAGTTGTGACCGCGATTTTAGATTTTAACGTGTAACAGCATAGGTTAATGTCTATTCAATTCCTTTTTCAAAACAGAGGTTACGGTACATGTATGTAATATTTTGGAATCTTTTACGTTGATGTATTTTTCTTAAAACAGCTCATGTGTAGGCTCCTCCAACATCCAGAAAATTAGTCTTTGTGCAGTTCTCATCTTTCTCGATCATCATCTTATATGTTCATAGCTCAACCTTATATTATTTCAAATAAATTTGATGGATTGTTAAGCTTTAAGCCTGAGGCTACAATAATTACAGATATAGACCGTGAGTTTGAATAAGTTACCAGTATTTACAATAAATACATGTCGTCATGAGAGTTAGATTTGAGAAGCAAATTTGACCAACAATAATACTAATTGGTTCCTATTGATGCTTAACAATACACATGAACATAGAATTTTCTATTTCTGTAGTCTTACTTCCCACATGTTGTCAACTTGTTGCTATAATAATTAGAGTAGACATATTTTGTGTGTGTAATTAATCACTCTATAATTGTAGATTCCTATCTATTTTTCATTATCTTTACACCTATAACAAAAATGACAACAACATGCTTTTATCCCAACTAAAAATGTAACCAAAAAGAATTATGTGGTGAAATCCAAAAGCAAACATAAGGAGGTGAGTATTTAGCATAATGTTTTGAGTTTAGTTAGTTAGCTTATTAGGAGTTGTATAAGCAATATGTCTTGAAGGTGGATATTTGAACATCTATTTTTTGCATACAGATGATAATTACTAGACTACCAGTTTTTGGTGACTAAGATTTGAAAGGGGGTTGAGTTGTGAAAAGCGATGATGCTTAAATGGTGGAGGCTATCTCTAATTATAATTCTAACATAGTCTAGAGAGGTGCTTTATTTTATGGAACAACCTACTAAATCTTACAAATATCCCACTGGCAGTTGACTCAATAATAATTACAACTCAGTTTATTTGCTGTTTTGGCTCAATTCTGTTAAGAGAATGTTTTATTCTGCCAGCTCTTTTAACATTCAAACTTCTGTATTGTTCCAGTAGTGCATATGAGCAACTAGCTTTCTGTGAAGTGTTCCACCTAGATGACACTGGTTGGAGGGAGTGCACTTCTTGTGGCAGAGTAAGCTTGTACTAAGTTACCTCCATAGATGGTTTTTCCATTATTCACTTGCCTCTGTGTAATTGGGTTTTTTCTTTTAATGCAGCGACTCCATTGTGGATGTATCGCTTCCAGCGCTTTCCTTGAATTACTCGACAATGGTGGTGTAAGTTGTATCAGCTGCTCAAGTACTCTGGGGCATAATCCTGTAAGATGATATTGCTTTGACTTACTGTTACGAATTCCATTTAGACATGTTAATATCGAGCAATGATCTGATGGTGCATTTCCTGACCCAGTAGCTTCAACCTTTGTTTCCAAACAATTATAGATATATGACTTTCATATGTTTGGTGTTCAACTTTTCATTATGATTATCATTTTCTTTTGGAGATGCTAAATTGTGGCTATGGGGATTGAGGAATATCTACTTCATGTTTCTAATATTGAGGATTTACTAATTTACATGCAGAAGACTAGAGAGGAGAAGACCAAAGAAACTGGCATTTCGGTAGAAAATAGTGTTGGAGAAACACGATCATCCTCTATTGATAATCATGTAAATGTTGGCAACTTGAATAAGATAATGTTGACAAAATTGAATGATGGTGAAGAATTATTGATTCCATCTGAGAATGCTGTTGCATCTACCTCTCAAATGAAGCTAGAAGAATACGGAACCACGCCCATGTCTCTGAATGGAACTTCTGAATCTCCCCATGCAGCGGGAATTATCAAATATAGAGAAAGTACAGGACTTAAAGATGTATATGGATCACTTGTCCAAACGAACTTAACCATTGGCTTGTCGGCTGCCCCTGGGAAGCCAGTTTTATGTCCTAGTACAGCTGTTGAAGAAACGGAATTGAACAAAACTTTTTCTTCCTTCCAACAGGGGACATGGTCTCGTCATCTTTTGCCCAAAGTGCCAAAATCCATCCTTCCTCAAGGATTTAATGCAAATCCTGGTATGAGTTCACAGATAAGGGTTGCAAGGCCACCTGTTGAGGGGAGGGTTAAAAATCAGTTGCTTCCTCGTTATTGGCCCAGGATTACAGAACAAGAGCTGCAACAAATATCTGGAGAGTATCCATGCTTACAAATGCATTGTTTATTTATTTCTTTTAGATCCTTGTGTTACATCGTACTTTGCATTTCTTTAATTTTTCCGTCTTAGCTCAAATGCGACCATTGTGCCATTATTTGAAAAGGTTCTTAGTGCCAGTGATGCTGGTCGAATTGGTCGCTTGGTTCTCCCAAAAGCATGTGCTGAAGTAAGCTGGACGCTATTATCTTCTCAATCTTTAGTAGAATGACGTTAGCTTGTTTTATGAGTAAATTTCAACTACTTTGCAGGCATATTTTCCACCCATATCTCAACCTGAGGGGCTCCCTCTGAGAATTCAGGATGTGAAGGGCAAAGAATGGCTGTTTCAGTTCAGATTTTGGCCAAATAATAACAGCCGGATGTATGTATTAGAGGGTGTTACCCCATGCATACAGTCGATGCAGTTACAGGCTGGGGATACTGGTACTGATCAAAAACCTTAATTTTTTTACTAGTCAACAGGTCAGCCATGATTGCCCTGCTATGTTTCAGTTCAGATGGATCCACGGGTCTGAACTAGATAAATGCAATAATAAGTTATATCTCTAAGACCAATCATTCTGTGGCTATACAAAACCAAAAGATTTTGATCATGAAACAAGACTGTATCATTCAGTAATTGTACTTCTTTTATTACATATAATCCAGTAGTTCTGGATTTCATTATTTTGGTTACTTTTTCTTATCTTCAACTGTTTCTCCCCAGTGACATTCAGCCGAATGGAACCTGAAGGAAAACTTCTTATGGGCTTCCGGAAGGCCTCAACTAGTACCTCTTTGCAGGTATCTCACTTTTGAAATGATACCTTTGCCGAGTTTAAGATCAGCGATAGCTTTTACTAGAGATTTACTCATATTAATTTATATATAGTTTGTTAGAACCTTTCGTACAGCTAAACTTTATTTTTGTTGACCTATTCCTATTTGTTTGGATAAAAACGGCTTGTTGTCATCTCTATCTGCCATGCATAATTGTACTTTACTTTTTTGGGTGTTATTATATTTGGAACCTTGTGATAGTAATTACTGTAGCATTCTCCAGTTGATGAAAGGAAGCACATATTCCCATCTAAGTGAGTTCTCAAGAAATGTAAATCTGCCTAATGGGGATGTTGGTTGGCACACAAATGAGCAGCTTGGAAGCAAGTTAATGGCTGGCTCATTTCCACCATCAGAGAAAAAAAGAAGTCGAAATATTGGGTCAAAAAGTAAAAGGTTGCTCATTGAAAGCCAAGATGCTCTGGAGATAAAACATACATGGGAAGAATCACAAGATATGCTCTTCCCATCCCCTCTTCAGAAGCCAAGCGTTGTTACTATAGAGGACAATGAATTTGAAGAATACGAAGTAAGTAATATTTATTGGTCATATCTCGTGCAATTTTTGGTAACCTCCTGTTATTGGTCAATCTTGTGAAAGTTGTTTATGTATCATTTTTTTACACTTTTTTGTAGGAACCTCCTGTTTTTGGCAAGGGGAGTATATTCACAGTTTGCTCATCTGGGTAAGGATCTTTTTGTCCAATATAATTCAAGCAAGTTTCATGTCACCAAGTTTTATACATCAGCGTTTGATTATATAACCAATTCACTTTTATTCTACTAAAGAAGAGTGAGCGTTTTCAAACATGCATCAAATGTTTGCTTGACATGGAAAGCTTCATGTTTCAGCGAGCAAGAACAATGGACTGAGTGTGATAATTGTTCCAAATGGCGAAGGTTGCCAGCATATTTTCTTCTCCCCCCTAGATGGACATGCCAAGATAATGTATGGGACCAGAGCAGGTCAGTTATGAGGATCATTGTTATGATGTGATGCATGTAAATATAAGCATAGACCAAAGGGCCATTGGCTCAGCGGTACCTAGTAAGCCCACCTTCCTGGAGGTCGCGGGTTCAAGTTTCACTGAAGGTGAAAAGTGTGAGTTTAATTCGCCGTATATAAATATGGTATAATTAAAAAAAGTTTAGCTTTTACTTACTAAATCTGTGTTCTTAGGGCTGCCTGTCTTGCACCAGATGAACTAGGCCCTAGAGAACTTGAGAACCTTCTTAGAATGGCCAAAGGTATGATGCTCTTATAATTTGTTAGTATTTTTTAAAATTTTAATCATTATTCTATATTTTTTCTCACCATACATCTCGTGTGATTAAAACCCTTGACCTCAGGGTTCCACTCAAAGGTGGATATTTTTGTTGTTGTTTGGTTGGTTTTCCATTAAGTCCTGCATGGATAAAGCTGACTGTTTGGATTGGGAGGGTGTTTTTCATAAATGGAAGAGCGTGTTTTTTAATTGGGAGGGGAAGTGTAACACCCCCGTCCCGCGTGGTCAAAGACGGGATATGTCACAATTGGGATAAAAAAACGTGCTATATAAAACAGAGCATCTAATAAAATTTACCAAAAGATAATTACATAACCATAGACGGAGATAACGTGTCTCAAAATACGGTCCCAAAATATCAGTATATCTACATTRGTCATCAAAAGTTTAACAAAAGTATGACTTAATGAGTTATCTTCAATATTATCATCTCCGTAGCTCTCATCCCAAAATCCCTGCTAAGTCATGTACCTGCCGAGGACAAGAAAATCTCGGTTGAGCTTAATGCTTAGTGAACGGATAATAATATAAATAAACAATGAATATGAGATAACAAGTTCAAAAATAATTTATAAAGCCAAGTGATAATCCAAAAGAAAGTCAAAATGCCCCAAAAGCATATCAAGGGTCCGAAGACCAAACTGCATCACGAGGACGCATTGTTCCCAAAGGATGATCAGTCCATTCAGGCACAAGTGAGGAAAGGGGTGTGAGCACAACACAACAATCCTCTCCGTGAATTTAACCACGACCACAATTCAATATCCGATAACGGTTCCTAGGATCGATCCATACGCCCTCTATTCGACCGGTACATAATCAAGTCCACTTTAAGGACTATAAAAATGAGGACGCCATGATCGTTTTAGTCACCATGGAAACATCTCAATACCGATGCTCCAGTTATTGAGTCTATAGTAAAATATTTCACAAATGAAACAATAAAACAAGTCAAGTGATCAAAATGATCCATATTCCGAAAAAGAATATAAGTCGTAATTYAAAAGGAAACAAAGTTCAATAACATTTGATAAGCATATAGGATATTCAGAACAAATTATTCGGAATTTATCACAGATTATCCGGATTAGGAAGCCTTACGCAAATGGCTATCCCCGTGTCAAGTGAGATATGAACTCCGTACCTTAACCGAATTTGACAATTAACGCACGATCAAACGGAAATTCACGATCAAGTTTGATTTACCCGCGTGCCTAACGAATGTATAAACGAGTTACTATTTATAAAGCATAGAAACCATAATATAACTATTCTAATAAATTTACTTAGGTCTTAATGTACTTGATACAAAATGAAACTCAAACGTAAAAAGTTAACCTTATTCTCTTTCGATCCAACCGTTTTCGACCCTCTTATTTCTAAGCATTTTTATCTTACTTAGAGACCAATCTAGATTATATTGTCTAAATGAAAGTTGTAGATTGGTATCATACGAGTCTAATGCTTTTGAAATCATCTTATTTGGATCATCCATCTATTTTATATGAATTTCACAAAACTGTAAATTAATCCCGGGTACAGTGTAAACAGCCTCAAAAACACACTGTTTTGAGTCACTTAGAGTCATAACTAGAATTTTGACCTTTAATGAAAGTTGTAAAATTCCAGTTGTAGTATGCAGTATGATCTTCCTGACTGCAAAATACGAGCTTAATCCGACTTACGGTTTGTGAGTTATACACTGTCAAAGTACGGGAGTTACATTGTCGGTAAAATTCGATTCCGTAATTCCCGACTAACTTTTATGATCCAACTTTCATGATTTGCTATATTTACATGCTATAAACGTACTTCAACAAACTAAACAGTAAAACAAGTCCAATGGTCGTTAACCTAAGCTTAATCATGCATTTTTACTCCTTTCGACATTTAACCGAACAATTGGTGTACGGTTAAACATTTACCCACAATCTAACTATAATGAAACTATAATATACTCTTTTCATTTCTACATCAATATAGCCAGTACTAGCATCCTAAACATCAAATATATCATGATTTTGACAAAATCAATCCTTAAACTTAGATATAAACACAGTTTATAAACTAGTCTAAATAACCCTAAAATAAACACCTTAATGAAACTGAATGAAACTTATACCTTTAAGAAAGGTTCGTAGAGTGGATTTCAAATATATAATTGTTACTTCGATCCTCTTACTAACTTGACGAAAATTTGAAGAGAAGATGAAAAATTTAAAGAGAGAGAAATTAAGAAAAGAAAGAAGAAAACAGAAACTAAGACGGTGTTCACCGCCTCATCCATACACACACATATATATATATATATATATATATATTTTTTTTCTTTTTTTTAATTATATATATATATATATATATATAATGTTTAATCGTTTGACGGTTTTAACCCTTCAAGTTTATATTCTCAACTTTACGTCAAATTAGGTATAAACTCCACTTTTGACATAAAACTGGTCTGAGATACAAGTTGGTTAAGCATATGGTACAAATATATTATGCATAATTCTACCAAAAATTTACTTAAYCCAATTTGTACGAGTTAACGAAACCTGGATATTATAATCCTCCCCTYCTAAAAAGAATATTTCGTCCTCAAAATTTAGATAGGGTTAGAGGATTTACATGATTCGAATAGATAAGGGTATTCCTTTCGCATAGATTCTTCCGTTTCCCATGTGGCTTCTCGCTCAGAATGATTTCGCCATAACACTTTAACGAACGATATTGACCTTCGTCGCATTTGTCTCTCTTCTCGATTAATTATCGCCTCTGGTTCTTCAATATAAGAGAGAACTTTTTCAACTTTTTCCAACGGATAATCAATCACATGGAGAGGGTGATAATGATATCCGCGGAGTGACGAGATATGGAAAACGTTATGGATATGTGAAAGTTGAGGAGGTAACGCTAGGCGATATGCCACCTCTCCAACACGTTCCAGTATTTCGAAGGGTCCGATATATCTTGGACTAAGTTTACTTTTAATTCCAAACCTACGAATACCTCGTAACGGTGAAATTTTTAGGAAAACGTGATCACCCGTTTGGAACTCTAAATGCTTTCGATGCTTGTCAACGTAACTTTTCTGCCAAGATTGAGCCTTTTTCATTTTCTGTTTTGCGATATCGACTTGTTCAGTAGTAATCCCAACAAGTTCGGGTCCTTCAATAGCCCGTTCCCCCACTTCATTCCAACAGATCGGTGTTCTACATTTCCGACCATATAAAGCTTCGTACGGGGCCATGCCAATACTAGCTTGCCAACTATTATTATACGCGAACTCCACAAGATATAGGGACTCGTCCCAACCACCAGACCACTCAAGAGCACAAGCCCGTAACATATCTTCTAGAGTTTGAATAGTTTGTTCAGTCTAACCATCTGTTTGTGGATGAAAAGCTGAATTCATAGTCAATCGCGTACCCCAAGCTTGGTGAATACTTTTCCAAAATCGAGAAGTGAATCGCGGATCTCGGTCCGATATGATAGAAACTGGAGTGCCATGCAACCTCACGATTTCCCGCTGGAATAGATCGGACAGTTTACTAACATGGTACGTCTCCTGTATAGGTAAGAAATGAGCCGATTTTGTCAAACGGTCAACTATTACCCATATAGCATCATGTCGTCTCTAAGTTTTCGGCAGTCCTGTCACAAAATCCATAGAGACATGTTCCCATTTCCAAACTGGAATCTCTAATGGTTGTAACAATCCACTAGCCCGTTGATGTTCAATCTTCACTTTCTAGCAAGTAAGACATTTTGCCACGTATTCGGCTATATCCCTTTCATACTGTTCCACCAAAAGTATTGTTTTAGATCTCGATACATCTTAGTGGATCCGGGATGAATTGAGAATAACGAATTATGAGCTTCACTCATAACTGCTTCTTTGAGTTCAGGATTGTCGGGTACACAAAGTCGATTAGAGAACCAGATAATACTTTTATCATCAACTCGAAAATTAGACTGTGAATCA
>NC_037532.1:12723892-12735828 GCF_001531365.2 Cynara cardunculus var. scolymus
CGGCCCTAACACATTATCCAACTTCAACTTCAAAGAAAATGTGAATGAGGGTTAAAATGGTAATTTACTGTCATTCAGATAACAATTACCAAACAACATTATTTCATTCAGTACTTAACCATTCTGGCCCTCTTAACCATTCTGACCACTTAACCATTCTGCACCAAACCATTCAGCAACTGCCAAACAGCCCCTTACTATTTATAAAGCATAGAAACCATAATATAACTATTCTGATAAATTTACTTAGGTCTTAATGTACTTGATACGAAATGAAACTCAAACGTAAAAAGTTAACCTTATTCTCTTTCGATCCAACCGTTTTCGACCCTCTTATTTCTAAGCATTTTTATCTTACTTAGAGACCAATCTAGATTATATTGTCTAAATGAAAGTTGTAGATTGGTATCATACGAGTCTAATGCTTTTGAAATCATCTCATTTGGATCATCCATCTATTTTATATGAATTTCACAAAACTGTAAATTAATCCCGGGTACAGTGTAAACAGCCTCAAAAACACACTGTTTCGAGTCACTTAGAGTCATAACTGGAATTATGACCCTTAATGAAAGTTGTAAAATTCCAGTTGTAGTATGCAGTATGATCTTCCTGACTGCAAAATACGAGTTTAATCCAACTTACGGTTTGTGAGTTATATACTGTCAAAGTACGGGAGTTACATTGTCGGTAAAATTCGATTCCGTAATTCCCGACTAACTTTTATGATCCAACTTTCATGATTTGCTATATTTACATGTTATAAACGTACTTCAACAAACTAAACAGTAAAACAAGTCCAATGGTCGTTAACCTAAGCTTAATCATGCATTTTTACTCCTTTTGACATTTAACCGAACAATTGGTGTACAGTTAAACATTTACCCACAATCTAACTATAATGAAACTATAATATACTCTTTTCATTTCTACATCAGTATAACCAGTACTAGCATCCTAAACATCAAATATATCATGATTTTGACAAAATCAATCCGTAAACTTAGATATAAACACAGTTTATAAACTGGTCTAAATAACCCTAAAATAAACACCTTAATGAAACTGAATGAAACTTATACCTTTAAGAAAGGTTCGTAGAGTGGATTCCGAATATATAATTGTTACTTCGATCCTCTTACTAACTTGACGTAAAATTTGAAGAGAAGATGAAAAATCTAAAGAGAGAGAAATTGAGAAAAGAAAGAAGAAAACAGAAACTGAGACAGTGTTCACCGCCTCATCCATACACACACATATATATATATATATATTTTTTTTTTTTCTTTTTATTTTTAATTATATATATATATATAATGTTTAATCGTTTGACGGTTTTAACCCTTCAAGTTTATATTCTCAACTTTACGTCAAATTAGGTATAAACTCCACTTTTGACATAAAACTGGTCTGAGATACAAGTTGGTTAAGCATATGGTACAAATATATTATGCATAATTCTACCAAAAATTTACTTAACCCAATTTGTACGAGTTAACGAAACCTGGATATTATAGGAAGGTTTTGGAAAAAATTGGTTTTCTGAAATAAAGCTCCTCTCTGGAAACTTACCGACGATCTATATCATGAAGCCACTACCAAACAGTCATGTATAGCTGACAGAATAAGCCGAGTCCCATTAAGCTCTTTAAGCTGTTAAGAAAAGTTTGTTGGAAAATAAGCGTCCACTTTCAAAAATAAATAGTTATAATTTACTAAATTTCCAATTCTGCCCTTATGTATGAAGCATGGGTATTTTAGAGCTGATGCGATCGAGAGAAAGAGAGAAGGTTTGCCTCTATCATCAAGGATTAAAAAGTTGTAATAGTTACATATTTCTGAAATGTGCGCTTTTTATTTAAAATGGGGCACTTATTTTGGAACGGAGGAATTAGTAACTTCAACATCAATAGCTATGTTCACAACTGTCAGTTGAGCTAACAGGATTTTTTTTCCGTTTCTTTTGCTTAGACTTTCATAGGAGGAAAAGTTCTGTGAGCCACAAGCCAGAACAAAATCAGGGATATAGCGGCATAGATGCCCAAACACCTTCCACCGCCGAGCCATCAGCTGCAATCACCACCAAGCACCCAAGGCACCGCCCTGGGTGCTCCTGCATCGTCTGCATTCAACCTCCTAGCGGCAAAGGCAAACACAACCCAACTTGCACTTGCAACGTATGCATGACAGTCAAACGCCGCTTCAAAACATTAATGCTGCGCAAGAAAAAACGTCAATCGGAGCACGAAGCCAAAATTGCTGAGAAAAATCAGCTGACATGTGGGCCCCCCAAGGAAGACGTAGAAGTTTCTATAAGTGTAACACCTCATAACCAACTGTGCTACACTCTCGGGCACAAAGAGGTGGAAGTCGGATTTCTGGATAATGAATCAAGTTTATTAGGCAGTGAAAGTACCAGCAAAGGACACTTGGACTTAAATATCCATCCTCATCGTGAAGAACGTGATCGTGCGAATGGTGAAACTCGTGTAAGCATGATGAGTCTTCTCCAAGTGGCAAATTTGCCTTTGGAGACGTATCTGAAGCAAAATGGTCTTACGAGCTTAATCTCTGAGCAACAAGCTAGTTCCGGTTCACAAACATTGCCTCAAGAAACGGGAGAAACTGGAGGTGGAGATGAAGAAGAAGATGATAGACTGGGTGACGGTGATGAGCTCCAAGAACCCGATGATATCCAAGAAACTCGTTCGTAAACCTTATTTTCATAATGGAATTACATTCTCTTTGATTTTGGGGTAGAAATCAGGTCTGCATACATCATACTCCGTGGACCCCACCTTTTGGTGAGATATACGCGGCTCAAATGGGTTATTTGGTGAGCAGAATTTGGGATAGAAATCAGGTCTGTATACATCATAATTTTTGGACCCCACCTCCAGGTGGGATATACCGGGATTCATTTGGTTTTTTTTTTTGGTATGCAGACCACTGGGTATGGTCAGAACTCTGATCGTGTAGGAATGGAACATACTACCTTTTTTGTGATTTCGTTTTTTGAGTTTTATCTCTAGTGTCTTTATATGTATGTTGTACAATCGAAAATTGATATCAAACAGAATAAAACATGGCGTCGACGACTCTTTTATACCTGAAATGTTGTACTTGCTTTCGAGCTACTCATCTATCTTTGGTTTTTGGCTATTTTTCAGAATGTGACTGCTCCTAAAACCATCCACAATTGTAGAACTTTTTTTTGAGCTTAAAACCAATGCAACTTCCATGAGGTGATTAGGGAGAAAACTTAGGTTTTTTCTAAACCTGTTCCTGTTCCTCCTAATTAAAACCATGTTCTTTCTATTTATGAAAAAACTCATCAAAACAAAAACCTTCATAATCTATACAGACATATTAATTCACACATACAACTTCACCGCTATATTACTTACTGAAAACCAACCAATCCAACAGTTAGGTGGCGAAAAGCATTGATTGGAGCATTAAGCGGAAAACAACATGAAGAATATGCAATAACGATAAACTGGTAAAGTCATTTTTTGTTTTTTTTTCTTTGATAAATAGCAGAATCGTGAGCAGAAAAATGGAATTTAGATCGTAAAAAACGATTAGAATCATCTTGGAAAAGCTTTTTTCATCAAAGAAGCGATCAAATCCTTGGCTAAAAGTATCACTATAACTTGAAATTTGCTCCATATTTTTCTGCAAACTTGTATATTTACAACTGGTTTCACTTGGTATAATGCTAAACCACGGCGGCACCACCACCGTGCTCCACCCTAACTGTTGCCCGATCTCCGCCATCGACCACCACCAAAGACCGCCTACAATTCGGGCACGAGGTATGTTCTGCCAACCACTTATCTACACACTTGACATGAAACTCATGGTTACATTCCGGCAACACTCTCACCTTCTCTCCATTGATAAAATCTCCAAGACAGATCGAGCATTCGGTGGCAGAACCACCCGTCCGCAACCGGAACACCGCCATCGGGATCTTCCTTAGGGCCCGTTTATCAAGGCCCGGAGATTTTACGTTCGTCGAAGCCTCTATGGACTCACGTCTACGTCGTAAAAATACGTGTATCACTGAATTCAATACCAGTGCAACTACTAACGCACATAATAAGGCCGCCAGTACCAACACCATGTTAGCATCGAAATCGGTTTCCTCTGAGCGGGGAGAACTCTCGGTGTTTTCCCCGCTCGGGGGGTAATCCGTCAAAAGAAGACGGCGGGTTAAACTAACCATGGCTTGTTTCAAACTAACTCTAGTTAGAGAGAGAGAAGNGGGGGGGGGGGGATGGATTTGGTTTGAAGATGTTGGTCTAAAGGGAATATAAGCAGAGGATAATGAAGGTTCTGGTTACCTAATAATCACTACCAAATCCAATAAGTCCCTTTTATGAAAACTGTTTATGTTTTACAGTAAACTACAATTTTTGTCCTTATAGTTTATTGTTTACAACAATTATTACCCCTCATCTTTAAATATTGTTTTTTAGTCACTGTGGTTTCAATATGAAGCTAACAAAGTTAGAAAAGTACATTAATTTTTTTTAACTTTTTTTATAATTTTTATCATATATATTTATATATATATATATATATATATCATTATACGAGCTATTAAACTTTTATAAAAAGATGAAAATAAAATATAATCTACTCCACCTCCAGTTCAGTCCTATTTTATTTTAGTTTTTCCTTTGATATAAATTACTAAAGCTTTAATAACTTGTAGAATAATATAAATATTTAAAAAAAACTAGAAATCCTATATTACTCCGTCATTTAACATATTTTTTTTACTTTGTTAGTCTCAAAGATGAAACGTTAACCGAAATGAATGTCATAGTGAATAAAAAAGCAATTTTTAGAAACTAGGGGCGAAAGTAGTTATAAACAACAACCATGGAGATGAAAATCGTAATTTACTCTATATTTTATATGGTAAATGTATTAAAATATAACAAAAATTGTTTAGTTTCTATTTAATTTAATGTAATAACTGTTTTTTGATGCAAAATACTAAATTTCTTATTTGTACCTATTCTAATTGATAATCGAGTGACTGTAAATATTTTATGACGTTGATACTTGTGTATGAGAGGTTTATAAAAGATTTATGTTGAACGGACGATAAAATTAGCACTCACCTTATCAAATGTTACATAATTGATTAAAACAGGTATTTGATATTCTGTTTTGTTCGTTTTAAATAAGTGTCCATATTTTAATTTTATTATGTTCCAAAATTACTATTCAATTTCCTATCTTACCTTAATTTAAGATGAATTTTCTCTTTTTATATTATTAAAGGTAAAAGGATGATTTCGTTGATTAAAAATTAGAGTAAACTAAGCTTATCGTTTCTATGGTTTGAAAACGATTGCGATTTTTGTCTCTGTAGTTTTGAAATTGTGATTTTTTAGTCCCTATGGTTTGTAATTTATTACTTTTTTTGTCCCAGAGACTAAATATGTTAAAACTCCTCCATTAACTTAGGGACATTATAGTCTTTTTGATTTTTTTATTTTTTTTGGTTTCTTTATCTTTTTTTATTTTATACAACTATTTATTTTTTGATAAAAACAAGTTAACAGATAAAATTTATTTAATTTTGTCATTGTTTTTGATAAAATAATTAAAATATTTCTGATACAACTATTTTTTTATATATAATATTTTGGTCATTATAGTTTTAGTTGTTTATGAGTTCGATTTCTGCCATTAACATCGTTTAAGTGTAAACCCTGATTACCCCTCAAACAAGAGTATTTTAATTCTTTTTTCTTCATTAAAGACGGAAGGATTATATTTTTTACAGGACAAAACAATTAACTATTTTTAGATTAGTCTTACCAAACAAATGTATGAAATTTTATTAATAGAACATACAATTGTTTATTCTCATAAGTCATTCAACTATACCGAACAAATGTATGTCTTATATAAATGTGTTATTATAAGTTTATAAAATTATACGTTCTATTAATAAAATCTCATACATTTATTTCGTAAAAATAGCATAATATAGTTAATTATTTGGTCGTACAAAATTTTTTAATTGTTTAGTCCCGAATGAAGAAAAAAGAATTAAAATAAGGGGTACTCAACGCCTTGCATTTGAATGATGTTAGTGACATAAATCGAACTAATTAGACACTAAAATTATAATGATAAAAAAATATGGAACAACGAATTGTATGAAAAATATTTAAATATTTCTATCATAAACGACAACAAAATAATATGATTTTTTTATGTATTAATTATTTTATCAAAAAAAACTAAAATACCAAAAAAAAATTTAATGAGCCAAAAAGAAAAAAAATACTCCCAGTTAAATGGAGGATTTTTAATAGATTTAGTTCAGATATAAAAACGACAATAAATTACAAACCATGACGATTAAAACAACAACAAATTAAAACCATATGAGTGAAAATCGAAATTTCAAAACTATATGGATGAAAATCGTAATCTTTTACAAATTATAAGGGCAAAGATGATAATATATTTTAAAAATGTTTTATTTATATTTATGGATATTTATTATTAAATAGAGGAGCGTAGTTGAAGTGTTGAACTAATATTGTTTGAAAATGTGGAGAGTGGGTTGGGGTTTCCTAATGATTGAAGTTGTTAGAGTTCGGCAAGCAAATTTATTACACCAAGTGGTTTTGGTTCACTTCCAAAGTATTTTTATAAATTATATTTAATTTTTTAAATAAATATAAACACGAAAAAGGTTTAAATAATAAGACGGACGGAAAATTATTCATAGAGCGAATTACGTACGCTTTTGATCTATGTGATGGTCACCCATTAGTAACTCTCGTATTTCTTTTGATCATCATGGTTGCCATTTTGTTTCATTTTTTGTTATCTCAGACTAACTTCTGTTAAATAGGTCTGTTAACATGAGTGGTATTTTCGTCTTTTTAGTATCTTTTTATTTTAAAAGAATATATTATTTTTTTAATATTTTCTGACCTAACCCCAAACGGACAAACTTGTTCTGATCATTTGGTTAGACCATATCAAGTAAGTAGACTCAAATCAATAACCACAAAAAACGAGACCCAAATCAAAAATAAAAAACCAAAGCAAAAACAAAACCTAAATCATCTACCAGATCAAGATGCAAGGGACCTGTACCAGTTTTTTTTCAATGGATTAATAAGCCTTTCTTAGGGAGAGGGAGCCCAGTGGGGGAATCGTAGGGAAAGACAAGAGTTGCAGGGAAAGCAAGAGTCGTTAGGAAACATGAGTCATCGGAAAAACTAAGAAGACGAAAATGACCAATTTAACAAAAGTTAGTTGAGGGACCAAAAATGAAATAAAATGGCAACCGCAATGATCAAAAGTGTAGTTAGTTTAAAAGAGGGATGCGAGTTGATTGCGAATGGCAACTACAGGGACCAAAAGTGTAATTTACTCTTATACACAAGTGAATCACCGGTAAAATCGTCATTTAAAAATTAATATGTGCACACACATCCGTTTACCTTATTTTCACATATAAAGATGCATAAACGAACCTAGGTTTGCTTTTACCAAATAATTTACATATGAATTATTTATTTGCACTTGAGGACTTTTTGTTTCTTATTTGAAAGGTAGATAATTACAATAAACATTATCTGTATATATAAATTAATGTACATATAAATTCGATTACATGGTTTTGTTGAAAATTCTGTCATTTCTCAAAATTAAAAAGTGACAAGAAACAAATAGACAACTGAACATAAAAACTGTTCGGTAACGATCATAATTATAACACCCCAAGATCATATTTGCATATATACATATATTTCCATATATCAAAAAATATAATTTACACATCTGGTCCCAATATCTACAAAAGCTACATTACAAAGTAGTTATCAAGTTTTTTCATATAATATTTGTACAAAATTTGTATATATAACAAGTATTCAAATACAAAAGATAATATATTATCCCAACATCCCAGACAAGCACTTATAAATTCCTCACAGTTTTTTCTTCCCCTTATCATCCGGTTGTGCCCGATTTGTAATGCATATTTTTAAAACATCAAAATGAGGGTTAGATCTTGAGGTGTAGTGAGACCTTTGTTTGCTATTTTTTTTGTAAGGGTGTCCGGGCCAAAGCCCGACTAATCCCCGGCAAATTTGGAGGCTAAGCATGGCCCCACTTAAATGTCGCCAACACTCCCCTCCCAGGGCTCGAACTCGGGTTCATGACTATGCCATGCCCAAGCCTTTACCACTAGGCTAAGAATTTGTTTGCTATTATAGGGTGAATAATCACCAAAACACTTTTATAAACTCATATTTGTATAAAATAATAAATAAACAACATTTTAATAAAACAAACTTCTTTTGTCGTATGAAAATGATGATACATTATCCAATTATCGCATCAAAATAGCCAACAACTCATTTATCACATTATGATAAAACTCATTGCATTATATAGGTAAAAAAAAAAACAAAAATTTCTCGCATCACATGAGTGAGACAAACCTATTTTCACGCAACACATTGGTGCGAGGATCCCGTCTCATCGCATCACACTGGTGCAATAAACCTAACTTGTCGCATCAATAGGATGCAAGAAGTCATCTTGTTGCATCCTTGCATACTTCTTGCATCATAAGGGTGCAATAAAAGCCACTCATCACATCAATAGGATGCGATAACCCAAGTTATCTCATCACACATATGCGACAACTCAAAATCATCGCATCATAAGGATGCCGCAAACAAAACTCAACATGATCAAAACCGATATTTTACATTCTATTGATTATGACACCCTTATCCTGATATATACCTCTCCTTGATATGTCGCCCTTATCCAATATATACCCCTCCTAATTATGCCACCTTTATCCCAAAATACAACTCTCCGTATTATGCCCCTCTTATTCCGATCATTTGATATAAATATATCAAAATACCAAAATTATGCTAATCATAGCATCAAAAACTTGTAAGGAACCCTACTGCCAAATAAGATGAAAGTTGTAAAAAATAAACTCACCTTATAATCATAATGAGATGCAGACTCTAAAACAACAACAATTCTCGGAATTAATCATAGAATGAATTCTATTTCTTCCCCTTTCACTTTCTGTTTTCTTCGTACTCAAGAACACATAGACACAAAGAAACTGGTTTCTTTTTTTTTTTTTTTTTACTTCTTCCCACAACCCAATGAGATAAAACAATTATCTCCTCAACAAACATAAACAATCTTAAATAAATAAGGCGGTGGATAAAATGATATTTAATCACATAATCACATTAACCCCTTCAACTTACCACCATTATTCAAAAACAACCTCGAACTTTAAACCAATAACCTGGTTATCACACATAAAGTTTGTTTTCTTGTTTTTGTTTATAAATTTAAGAAAATGGTTTTGGAAACAATATTTGCATCTTCTTCTAAATAGTCACTCTGACAAAATTGGTCTGTTAAGACATATAATTGTCTAATATTACTTAATTAAACTTTTAAGTGCCTAAGACCATTAACTGTACATTTTATACAAAATGTGTCACGATAAATTGTTAGGAAGAAGTCGAAGAACCTAACAAATTTTATCTTACTTAAACAATAAGTTGTTAAAATAAAGTTGGCTAACCTTGTTGATCCTCTCTCTCAGTGATTTGATGACAATCCCTTTTACCTTACTAAGAATATTATCTCTATATCTAGTTTCAATGATCATCATTGAGTCTGTTCAATGATCTTTGAACATGTATTGTAAATTCGTTCAGAGACCAGTATTCTTCAATAAGACAAAACTCATACACAAATCCTTCAACGATATCAAAGATAGAAGCTGAAGATTAGAGACTAGCAAGTTCATGATCTGAAGCGGTTTTCAGTAATAACAAGCTCGTCTACACAAGTGTGAAATCTATGCAAGATCCAGCGAACACTGATGAGACCTTCAATATCATTCCAGTGTTCAGTGATCAAATGAATCTTGTCAAGCAAAATTAGTTTTTGTCTTGTCCTTCTACACACAAAGGACAAACCCATACCTTTCACAAGTAAAGTACAATATGGAGTCACTGTATTGTCTCCAAGCGTGCTTACCTACTTTATGAAAGAAGACTATTCATATACGACGAAAAGACTGTATACCTGCAACAAAGAACAAACTCTTCTCTAAGAGCTTGCCACGTGCTTTGTACCTTTTATAATTGCATTTAACGCAATGGGTATAAATAGCTGAGTAATTCTCTCTTCTTAATTACATCTTTTGAATCTCATAATCCAAGCATCCTTGCTTTGAAGATCTTACCCAAGAAGATACTTCTCCCTCTATTCTCTATCTAAGAGAAAGACCCACTGTAACAAGTGAAGAGCACATTACTTCTTAACCTATTTCTTGTAAAAAGTCTTTTCTTCTTGCTATCTGTAATTTTGTATGTATCTTTGATTCTTTAGATAGGTTCAGTATTCTATCTCTTCCGCAAACAATCCGTAAAAAATCTATATTGATCTTATTTATTAATATATATTTTTTAAAAGTTAAAGTTATTGTGTTTGTATTCATCCCTCCCTTCTGCAAACTGTTACCTATAAACTTTTGTAAATCCGGTTGGGACCAACAAGTGGTATCAAAGTAGTGTTTGTTTTTGTGTTATATTGTTGTTTTATTATCTCTTCTTTTTTAGATAATTTATTCCTTTCAAAATGGCTTTGCAGAACATTAGCACAAACTTTCACGACAATAACTCTCTTGCCAAACTTCCCCGGTTTATCAAAGACAACTTCAGTCTCTTGAAGAACCGGATGTCTCTTTTCTAGGAAGGTGCGGATGCTGAGATTCCATATTACATTGAGAATGGACCTTATATTCTGTTTGCAATTTCTCCAACAGTTCCTGCAACTGCTACGACTGCTGCGATTGTTGAACGACATATTCCATAGCTCCATCATCAGTGGAGTGATGAAGTTAAGGAAAAGATGGCTTTAGATACTCGTGCGAGATCTATAATAGCAATGACTCTTCCTGATGAGGTCTATCACTCCATGATAAAGCTTAAGACCTCGAAAACCATGTGGGACAATCTTTGCGTTCAATATCATGGTACTTCTGAAGTACAAGAATCGAGGAAGATTAATCTAGTAAGATAATGTGAAAGTTTTCTTTGTGGAAAATCTAAATCTTTGATCTTTGTCTGAAGTACATCAATGATTTAATTGTCTTCTTATTGATTTGAGGACAGTTGGAAGAGAATATTCCAACTCAGAGACACTGACAAAATTCCTTGAATGTTTTCCAGAATCATTGGATAGTTATACCATGTGTCTTAAGATGTCTAAGGACATCTCCTCCCTTTCTTTCAGTTCTCTTTATGGGACATGGCTTAATCATGAGCAATATCGTCAGCTAAAGAAGAATCTTTTGAAAGACTCCAGGGAAATGAAAATCTCTCTGTTAGCTTTGATCTTTGATAGCCCTTCAGTTGGCCATTATATTTCTTCTACTTCCTCCTCTTCTATTTATATCACTGAGTTAGATCTTTCTAACTTTGAGGACTTGACAGCTGCTGATTTTTCAGAGTTTGGTGAGTCGATGGCCCTTCTAACTAACTCTTTCAGGAGCTTCGCCAGAAAAAGAAACTACCGCAGATCTCTTTCGTTGACCATAGTTGAAAAGCCAAAGTCAAATTCCATTGACAAGGCTTCAGCTAGCTTGTTGGACTGAAAACTAGGGAACTGCCCACATGATATTGTCCGCTTTGGGCTGCCCCTCTCGGCAACAACCCCTCACGGCTTTAAAACGCATCACTGGTAGGAGTAAGATCCCCCCTTCCTTATAAGGAAGACGAATCCCCCTAGCGAATCCCCCTAGCCTCACCGATGTGGGATGCTCCTGCATTGCTACAGGAGCGTTGGGTTTAAGAAACGCGGATTTGACCGGCTCGAGGGAACGA
>NC_037532.1:12736073-12764066 GCF_001531365.2 Cynara cardunculus var. scolymus
GCTCGAGGGAACGATGAGGCAGAAGTCCCAACATAGCTGCTACAATTGTAACCGCAAAGGTCATTGCAAGTGAATGCTGGTCGAAGAAAGCTGCAACGCCATCTTTCAACCTCTCATCCTTCTTCAGGCCCCAAAAGAACAAGTACCAGAAACTGAAGAAGAAGTACAAGAAGATGAAGAATCTTTAGCGTAAAGGCAAAGGTCTTGTCGCTGAAGAACATGACTGGGCTGATTCTTCTGAAGAATCATCCGCTGATGAGGAAGACACGACCTGCATCTTTCTCATGGACAAAGATGTCAAAGATGAACCATCTAAGACATCATCCTCCAGTGATCCCTCGTCATCAACATTTGCTCAGGTACGTAACCTAAATGAACCCTCTTCTTCTTCCTTTGATAGCCTATCTGCACTAGATACATTGACGGCTGACCTTTACAATGCCTTGAATGGCAAATCCAAAGCTGGAAAACTTAATCTTGATCTTCAAGAACAATTAGAGAAATGCTGTTCAAAGATTAAAGAGCTGACTAAGATTGAGAAAAATCTTAAGGATCTAATCATTGTAAACTAGACCATTAGCATCGAATACAAGCAGGCTATCACTGAGCATGAGCAAGCAATTGCTGAACTCAAGGCTGAGAAGGATACAATTAAAGGATGGTGCAAAGCCCCTATAAAAATCCTCTGAGATCATCAACACTCAGATCCTTGACAAGATAAAGATGTGATAACCAAATTCCAGTTATATAAGTTGAGGTAATTATTTGGTTATGTGATTATTTGGTTAAAAGGATTAATTGTTTATTAAAATGCATGAATACATATATGTGTATATGTATAGTTGTGTGTGAAAAAGAGGGTGGGGAGTTTTAAATAATAGACTCCCACTTCCTGTTTTTTGGAAAGATATAAAAAGGAGAAGAATTTTGAAAGGCATTCTTCTTGCCATTTTTAGAAAGAAAGGGAGAAAGTGACTGTGTGAATTGTTAAGTTGAAAAGTGATTCTGTGAAAAATTGGGAGCTGATTCTGTGTGTGATTCATCTTCAACTTTGCATATAAGGTGAGTTTTCAAAATACTTGAATCTGAATATAATGTTTTGATAATATTTTGTTCTACATGATGATAGTTAAGATCGGTTTCTGTTGTACGTATATATATTTTTGTTCAAATGCATGGTCCGATAAGGACTCTTATTGGACACTATGTTTTTCGATGAGGGACCCTTATCGCATATATGCTGTCCGATGAGGACAATTATGTTTTTATATGTTTTCCGATAGGGACCTTTATTGGACAAAGTATTGTCCGGATTGGGTATCTTATCACCCAGGTATTAACTGGATTGAATGTTTATGGTTTCAAGTGTTGACCGAACTGGGTGATTCATTGCCCAACGCTTTGTCCGGTGAGGGTGCTTATCGCACAAAGCATCGTCCGGATTGAATGTTTATTTTTAAGTGTTGACTGATGAGGATAGTTATCGATCATGGTGTTGGCCGATGAGGATGTTATCGGCCATAGTGTTGGCCGATGAGGATGTTATCAGCCATATTGTTGGCCAATGAGGGCATTTCATCGGCCACGTGCTGTCCGATGAAGGGCAGTCATCGGTTATGTGTTGTCCGATAAAGGCAGTTTATTGCCCAAGTGTTGACCAGTGAGGGGTTCATCGCCCAAGGCTGTCTGATGATGGTCAGTCATCACCTATGTGTTGTCGGATGAGGGCTATTATTGCCCATTATGTTTCTTTCAAAAGATGTTTTGAATTAAGGAAGGTACTGTTGCATTCAAAACTATTGAGATAGGTAAAACTATTTATGAAAACTGTTTTGAGATGACATTGGAATTGGGTTTGGATATGTGAAAGTTCTTGATATAAAGTTTCTAAGATGAGACTGTTTATGAGGCCATTATTGGCTAAAATAGCAGATTTATTTGCATTTTATGAGGAAATAAGGGTGACATATCAAAGAGAGGTGTACCATGGGATAAAGGTGACATATCAAGGAGAAGGTACCATGGGATAAGGGTGACATATCAAGGAGAGGTGTACTTTGGATAAGGGTGACAATTATGAGATCCGTGTTACATGTATAACTCTTGTTATCACATCCATAAGATGCGATAACCTAGAGTTAACATTTCTTTGTCATATGAAGACTTGTAATTACTGCTCTTATTGAAATGATAACAATGATGTTATTGAGAAGGGAAAAATGGCGTTAATTGCCTGTGTTTCAAATAAACAAATGTTTTTGGGATATCGGATGTTACCTTGTAACTGTTCAAAAGAGTAAAGATTTGATATAAAACCCAGAGGGTCTTTGGTTATTATTAAATTAAATTTTCTTTTGAGTTTAAAACAGTTCTTATTTTAAAAGCTTAAGGGGCAGTTTGGAAACCTCTTAATGGTGACATTAAGAGAAAACCTCTTAATCTGTAAGAGGTACAAGCTGTTTGGAAAAAAAGAAGAAGCTCTTAATCGTTACATATTCCTCTTACGATTTAGGGGTTAGGGCGCTCCTAAATGGTTCAGATGTATCTTCTTCCATTTTTTCCCTCTACACAACATTGTTCCCGCTCCTTCGATTCTGCCTCCTTCTACTCGATCGTTCCTCCTTCCGCCTCCTCCCACTCGATCGTTCCCGCTCCACAGCCCCTTTGCTGTCACGTCGTCTCTCACACAAGCTGCTGCGTTGTCTTCCACAGAAGCTGCCGCGTCGTCTCCCACACAAGCTGCTGCGTTGTCACCCACAGAGGCTGTTGCGTCGTCTCCCACACAAGCTGCTGTCTCCTCTCCTTGCCGGTGGTAAGTTCTCAATCTCGCTTCCTACCTATTTTCTCCAACTTAACAGGGATTTGGTTGTATCCTTCATAAATCATCAATATGAATGTTGAACTAAGAGGTTTACTTGTTTATTGTCTACGGAACTATCTGCAAATAGGGATACAAGTATTTACTCGTTTACTGTCTATGGAACTATCTGCAAATAGGGATACAAGTATTTACTTGTTTATTGTCATTTATTGCTATGATATCATGCACAAAATCTTTGGTGCTTGAAAGTGACATGAACTGCTGGAAATTTTGCTAAAAGAATATGGACCTTACAAGTTTGTTTGCTAAAATCCTTATTTGGACCTTACAATTTTGCTAAAAGAATATTGCATAAAACAGGGGGATCTTTGGAAAGGGAAACAGGTAGGTTTTGGATATGGGCTCCCTCAAACTGCATCAGGAATTGGTATGTTACTGGTCTATTGTTTGTGTTATTGGACCGTTAAGAAATTGAGGATTATGACAATGACGCCATGTTTATTGCCGATGGACAAGAAGAAATCAAGGGAGGCATTGAAGATGACATGGATGGAATGCCTTTTGGTACTCAAAACAATCAATATATGGCTAATTTACGTGACCAGATTGCGAAATCAGTTAATATTAAATCCGTCAAATTAAGAATTGTTCAAAAACTATTATGTTGGAATTTGATTGTTATGTTTTTGTTTATTCTTGAATTTGTAAAATTATGTTTGTTTGGACTAATATGAAATCTTGTTTTGAACTAATAATGTTACGTTTGTTTGGATTAATATGAAATATGTAGTTATGTTTTCAAAATAATTGTTTTATTTAGATATCTGCCAAACAACTATATTTCATTCAGTACTAAATCATACAGCGGGTTAAAATGGTAATTTGTTGTCATGCAGAGAACAGTTACCAAACAACATCATTTCATTCAACACTTAACCATTATGACCCTCTTAACCATTCTGACCACTTAACCATTCTGCACCAAACCTTTCAGCAACCGCCAAACAGCCCCTAAGTTAATAACCAAGAGCTCTGGTTGATGGTATTTCTTTGTATGATTTTGAAAGTTGAGATTATAAGCTCTGGTCTTTATAAGATTTAAGAGCTTTGGAAATTTTGTACCAAATGATTATGATGACCTAAGTGGTTATATTTTCCTGTGTGGTAAGAAACACATTTATCACTTGCAGTTTGTTTGTATTATTGGCGCTATATTTTATCAAAGTTGTTAGACGCTTAAATATGATTTCATAACCGGTTTTGGTGATCTTCAACCTGTTATTGCAAATGAGGGGATTTCTCACTAGACCTCAAGGTCTAACTCTCATTTTGAGTTTCACAAATATGCATTGCGGGTCAGGCTATGTCTAGGGATAAGGGGAAGGAAAAATGTGAATTATTCTCCTATTGTGCTTAACTGTTATGTGAAGATCAACATGATATCTGATGGATTTTGGAATACTTGTTATTTATACAAGTGGTGTACAAGAATGTTATTTTCGGAAATTTTTGGTTGTAAATTATGTAATATAGCTTCTTGTACTGTTAGGACCGAAGATGTACTATTTGTATTTCTTGAGTTATGAAATACATGTATATATGTAAATGTGGAATATTGGGTGTTACAGAGTTGGTATCAGAGACTGAGTTTAAGGGATTTATGTATTCAAGCATGATGCCTAGACTTAAACTGTGTTATTTGCATATTAAGGGTCCCAAACATAGATAGAACCATTGGGATAAATATGATGGGTTAAGAGCACAATGTGTAAGGTAAATTCGAATTACAACTAAACAATGTAATTATGAATTTACAGGTACATATATGTACTTAGACACCTTATTATATTTGGGAATGTGATTATGTGATTATAAATATTGAAAATTGCAGATGACTAGTCACTCTAGAAGATCTGAGATCGCCTTCCCCAACCCAGATGATAGAGAAAATTCCCCTGGAAATGCTCCAACTAGTTTATCTGAAAGCCGAGGCAGGGGAAGAGGTCGGGATAGAGGTCGTGGAAAGAGTCGTTGTATAGGAAGAAACATTCAGTATGAGATTCATCCAAACTAGGGTGAGTCCATTTCTGGAAATATTAATCAAGAACCTGTGCCACAACCAGAATATGTGATGCGAGACGTATTAACGGAGGAGATGAGTAAATTAAGAGAAACTTTGACATCTATTCTTGGGGTAAAGGCCAGAATTGAAACATGACGAGTTGAGGTAAATCCCCAAATTCAAGCTATAAATAGTAGAAGGGGGGTGATATAAAGATTTTTTGACCTGCAAGTCCCCAACGTTTTCTGGGGAAAGAGATCCTATGAAAGCAATGTGCTGAGATCGTATCTGTGTTCAACACCAACAAATGTCCAGAAGAAGATAAGGTTAGATTTGGTGTATTGATGTTAAAATCTAATGCTTTATATTGGTGGAATATGGAATTGTTAGCCAAACCGAATATTTTGTGAACTATGCCTTAGTTAGTACTTGTAGATAGATTTAAAGAACAATTCTATCCAAAAGCTGCAGTTAGATAAATAGAGGAAGACCTTTTGAAACTAGAACAAGGTAATCTGATCGTACGGGAATATACCGAAATATTTATTTAACATTCCCGGTTTGCAGAACATTATATCTCTTCTGAAGCTAGAAAGGTTGAAAGATATATCTGGGGCTTAAAACCCTCAATTCGGGAGTTTGTAATTGCTATGAGTCCTGCTACTTTTTCATTAGCAATAGATTCTGCCGAAACGACTGAGAGAAACTAGAGTAAGCAGGGAGAAGAAAAAGTGGTTGAAAAGAGAAAGTGGGAAGGGTCTTCGGCTGGTTTCCGAGGGCCAATGTATACAAAAATAGAGAACCATCATGTTCAACATTTTGTTGAAAGAGCATGTCCTAGATGTCACCGGTTCACCAGGGTGACTGCAATACTGATCCAAGAAAGTGTTACGAATGTGGCGAGTCAGGTAATCTATCCAGAAATTGTCCAGCTCCTCGAAAATGTTTTTAGTGTAATTCCCCTGATCATATCAGACCAAATTGTCCTTAGTTGAGAGCTCCACGATTAACCATGGGAGGAAATGCTTCAAGTACTTGTGGAAGACCAGATGTTCAAAGATAAGGACCGGGAGGGGTTCGGGGCAAATCTTTTCAAATGACCAAAAGCGAGGCCGAGGCAATTCCATACATTGTAATAAGTACTGTTCTCATTAACTCCGTATATGCTAAAGTGCTATTTGATTCTGGTGCGAATTACTCTTTTGTATCGCCATTATTTGTGGGGTGTACATACATGAATTTTGTGCCACTTGACCATATGTTAGTAGTTGATACTGCTAATAGTCAAGTATCTGCTAGCTATGTTTTTGATAATTGCCAAATTGAAATTGAGGGGTGTGGGCTGTCGTCTGATTATATCCGATGCTTATGAAAGACTTTGATGTTGTTGTGGGAATGGATTGGTTAGCGGAAAACCATGCCAGTATTATGTGCAATAAAAAGATGAGCAATATTAATTTGCCGGAGAAATGGCCGATTGTGATTTATGGTTATCGGTAGGATCATCATACCAGCTTATTGACTGTTCTGAAAGCTAGAAAGTGTATTCAGAAAGGGTGTCACAGGTATATAGCTTATGTAATTGATTCGAAGAAAGAAAAAGGTAAGCAAGAGCTTATTCATGTAGTATGTGATTATCCTGAAGTATTTCCAGAGGATTTGACTGGTTTACCACCAGATCGGTCCGTTGAATTCAAAATTGATCTGATATTCGGGGAAACACGAGTAGCCAGGGCATCATATCGTCTGGCACCATCGGAACTGAAAGAATTGGTAACATAGTTGAAAGACCTGCTTGATAAAGGTTTTATCAGACCGGGTACTTCATCTTGGGGTGCTCATGTTCGGTTTGTTTAACAGAAGACAGGTCTATGAGGATGTGTATCGACTACAGAGAACTGAATAAGCTGACTATCAAGAACAAATATCCTTTACCAAGAATCAATGACTTATTTGACCAACCGGTTGGAGCTGGTTATTTTTCTAAAATTGATTTACGGTCGGGATATCATGAGCTTAAGGTCAGAGATGAAGACATCGTCGAAACAACCTTTCGAACCAGATATGGACATCATGAGTTTTTGGTTATGCTTTTTGGTTTAAACAATGCTCCTGCAACATTCATGGATCTGATGAACCGGGTATGTAATGAATATCTTGATAAATTTGTTATTGTGTTTATTGACGATATTCTTATATACTCTAAATCTAAAGAAGTGCATGTCGAACATCTTCGTCTGATCCTTGAACTTTTGAAGAAAGAAAAGTTATTTGCTAAATTGTCTAAATGTGAGTTCTGGTCAAGAGAAGATTTTTTGGGCCACGTTATTTCCGAGGCATAGGTAAAAGTAGATCCTGCAAAGATCGAAGCAATTGAAATATGGGAAGTACCGAGAATTCCTACCGAGATCCGTAGTTTCTTGGGTTTAGCAAGATATTATTGGAAATTCATTCAAGACTTTTCAAAAATTGCTGCACCGCTAACCAAGTTAACTAGGAAGAATGTCAAGTTTGAGTAAAAAGAGGATTAAAATAAAGCTTTCCAGTTCTTAAAATACGGTCTTTGTAGTGCTCCAGTGTTATCACTACCAGATGGACCTGAAGATTTTGTGGTATACAGTGATGCTTCAAAGATAGGTTTGGGCTGCGAATTGATGCAAAGGGAAAAAGTCATTTCTTACGCATCCAGACAATTGAAGGATAATGAGAAACAGTATACAACTCATGATATGGAGCTTGCAGATGTGGTATTCACATTAAAGATTTGAAGGAATTATTTATTGGGAACTGAATTTCAGATTTTCACAGAACATAAAATCCTTCAACACTTGTTTAATCAAAAAGAGTTGAATATGCGGTAACGATGGTGGATTGAATTGATTAATGATTATGATTGCAAATTCTTTTACCATCCGGGAAATGCAAACGTGGTAGCTGATGCTTTGAGCAGAAAAGAAAGGAGTAGTACGATTAAAGCCGTTGCTATGAGAATGACTTTGATTCCGGATCTTCATAATGAAATTTTGAGATGTCAAGATGAAGTTGTTAAAGAAAACAATTTCAAAGCGGACAGAGTGGGTAAAATGATTTCAATCTTGGTAAAAAATGACAAAGAAATTATGTGCTTCCAAGGAAGAGTTTGGGTACCATGCTTTGGGAATATTCGAGAATTAATTTTTAAATGAAAGTCACAAATCCCGATATTTGATTCATCCAGGTTCCAATAAAATGTATAAAGATTTAAACCGTTTTATTGGTGGCCAGGATTAAAGAAAGATATCGCGAGGTATGTGGAACGATGTTTGACGTGTCCACAAATAAAGGTCGAGCATCAAAGACCGTGTGGGAATCTGCAGTCTTTGGAGTTCCTGTGTGGAAATGAGATCATATCACGATAGATTTTGTCATGAAATTACCATAAACTCCAAAAGGGTATGATCCTATATGGGTTATTGTAGATCGTTTGTCTAAATCTGTGCACTTTCTACCGATTAAAGAGAATTATCCTCTAGAAAAGTTGGCATAGATTTATATTGAAGAGATTGTAATTCGACACGGTGTTCCATTATCCATTGTCTCATATTGGGGTAGTCAGTTTACCTCAAAGTTTTGGGAGAGTTTTCAAAGATCCATGGGATCTCAAATCAGATTGAGTACGACGTATCGTCCACAAATCGATGAACAAAGTGAAAAAACAATTCAGACTCTTGAAGATATATTAAGAGCCTATATTATTGACTTCGGAGGATCATGGGAAGATCATCTATCTTTGATTAAATTTGCTTACAATAACAGTTATCACTACAACATTCAAGCGGCACCTTATGAGGTTTTGTATGGTCGAAAGTGCAGAACGCCGTTGTGTTAGAACGAGGTGGGAGAAAGACAGTTAACTGGTCCAGAGATAGTACAGGCAACCTCTGAAAAGATTGAACATATTCGTAAACAAATTAAAACAGCTCATAACTGACAGAAGAGTTATGCCGATAAACACCATAAATCAATTGAGTTTCTAGTAGGAGATTTCGTGATGTTGAAAGTCTGTCCATGGAAGGGTGTTGTTAGATTTGGAAAGAGAGATAAGCTCAGTCCGAGGTATATTGGGCCGTTTAGAATTTGCAAACGGG
The DNA here is from genome assembly GCF_001531365.2 of Cynara cardunculus var. scolymus. Lineage (NCBI taxonomy): Eukaryota > Viridiplantae > Streptophyta > Magnoliopsida > Asterales > Asteraceae > Cynara > Cynara cardunculus. The sequence goes on from NC_037532.1 coordinate 12,745,084, forward strand.
TCGGGTTGGTTGCTTACAGTTAGAACTACCGAAGGAACTCAATTTGATTCATAACACCTTCCATGTTTCTAACCTGCAAAAGTGTTTGGCAAACCCGAGTCTGGCAGTACCATTACCTGAGGTAAAATTGGATAGCAAGCTGAACTTTGTGGAAACTCTTGAGGCCGTCACTGATTGAAAAACAAAAGTGTTACATAACAAAGAAATCAATCTTGTGAAAGTTCAGTGGCATTTCCATAAGGTTCAGAAGCAACCTGGGAATTAGAGTCTGAAATGAGACTAGAGTATCCGTGGTTGGTTGTTCGATTGATTGAATTCCGGGACGAAATTCTTTTAAGGGGTGGATAGTGTGATAACCGGGTTCCGATTATATAATTTGAGGTATTATTTGGTAAGTGATTATTTGATTATGTGATTATTTGGTTATGTGATTATTTGGTTAAAAGGATTAATTATTTATTAAAATTCATGAATACATATATGTGTATATGTATAATTGTGTGTGAAAAAGGGGTGGGTAGTTTTAAATAATAAACTCGCATCGCCTGTTTTGGAAAGATATTAAAAGAAGAAGAATTTTGAGGGGAATTCTTCTTGCCATTTTCAGAAAGAAAGGGAGAAAAAAGTTACGGTGTGAATTGTTAAGCTGAAAAGTGATTCTGTGATAAATTAGGAGCTAATTCTGTGTGTGATTCATCTTCAACTTTGCATATAAAATGAGTTTTTAAAATACTTGAATCTGAATATGATGTTTTGATAATATTCTGTTCTACATGATGATAGTTAAGATCAGTTTCTGTTGTACGTTTATATATTTTTGTTCAAATGCATGATCTGATAAGGACTCTTATTGGACATTGTGTTGTCTGATTAGGGACCCTTATCGCACATATGCTGTCCAATGAGAATATTTATGTTTTTATGTGTTCTCTGATAAGGACCTTTATCGGACAAAGCTTTGTCCGGTGAGGACCTTTATCGGACAAAGTATTGTCCGGATTAGGTATCTTATCGCCCAAGTATTAACTGGATTAAGTGTATATTATTTCAAGTGTTGACCGAATTAGATGATTCATCACCCAATGCTTTGTCCGATAAAGGTGCTTATCGGACAAAGCATCGTCCGAATTGAATGCTTATTTTTAAGTATTGATCGATGAGGATAGTTACCGGTCATGATGTTGGCTGATGAGGATGTTATCAGCCATAGTGTTGGCCGATGAGGGTAGTTCATCGCCCATGTGCTGTCCGATGAAGGGCAGTCATCGGTTATGGGTTGTCCAATAAGGGTAGTTCATTGCCCAAGTGTTGACCGGTGAGGGGTTTTTTCCCAAGTGTTGTCCGATGAAGGGTAGTCATCACCTATGTGTCATCCGATGAGGGATGTTATTGCCCATTATGTTTCTTTCAAAAGCTGTCATGAATTAAGGAAGGTTCTGTTGCATTAAAAACTATTGAGATAGGTAAAACTGTTTTTGAGGCCAATATTAGCTAAAATAGCAGATTTATCTGCATTTTGTGAGGAAATAAGGGAGATATATCAAGGAGAGGTGTACCATGAGATAAGGGTGGCATATCAAGGATGGGTGTACTTTGGATAAGGGTGGTAATTGTGAGATCTATGCTACATTTATAACATTTGTTGTCATATCCATAAGATGCGATAATTTAGAGTTAACATTTCTTTGTGATATAAAGACTTGGAATTATTGATCTTGTTGAAATGATGACAATGAAGTTGTTGAAAGGGGAAAATGGCTTATAGCCAGAAACATTAATTGTCCGTGTTTCGAATAAATAAATATTTTTGGGATACCAGATATTACCTTGTAATTGTTTAAAAGAGTAAAAATTTGATTCGGGTCTTTGGTTATTATTAAATTCAATTTTCTTTTGAGTTTAAAACAATTCTTATTTTAAATGTTTTAGTAACCAAGTGCTCTGGTTGATGATATTTCTTTGTATGATTTTGAAAGTTGAGATTATCTGCTCAAGTCTTTATGAGATTTAAAAGCTTTGGGAATTGTGTACCAAATGATTATGAGGACTTGAGTGGTTATATTTTCATGTGTGGTAAGAAACGCATTTATAACTTGTAGTTTGTTTGTATTATTAGAGTTATATTTTATCAAAGTTGTTGGATGCTTAAATATGATTTCATAACCGGTTTTGGTGTTCTTCACCCTGTAATTGCAAAGAAGGGGATTTCTCACTAGACCTCAAGGTCTAACCCTCATTTTGTGTTTCAGATTTATGCATTGCAGCTCAGACTATGTCCAAGGATAAGGAGAAGGGGAAAATATGAATTATTTTTCTATTGTGCTTAACTGTTCTGTGAAGATTAGCATGATATCTGATGGATTTTGGAATACTTATTATTTATACAAGTGGTGTACAAGAATGTTGTTTTTGGAAATTTTTGGTTGTAAATTCTGTAATATAGCTTCTTGTACTGTTAGGACCGAAGATGTACTATTTATATTTCTTGAGTTATGCAAATGTGGAATGTGGGGTGTTACAAAAGAGTGGTCTAGGATTCTCCTATGATCATGAAGATTGTGTCACTGACTAGTCTATGCTTAAGTTTGGTACTTTTATCTCTTCTATTTCTGACACCTCTTCCTCTCAGTACTCTTCTACTGAGACTCCTCTTGGAACTCCTCTGAGTTGTGGATGCAAAGACAAAGGTAAATTCTTTGTCAGCGTTCCTCTTCCTAAGAAGGCCAACAAGTCAAATAGACCCAGATGTATTCCTCCAAACTGCAAATCTTCTTCCTCAGGGACCAAGGCTTCTGAACCCTCTCAGAGATCTAAGCCAAAGTTGAAAATGAACATTTCACCAAAGGTATCTAAAACCTTAGCTGTTCCTCCTTGAACAATTGAGAACGGTATTCTTGGAGCTTGTCCCTCTTCTTCTCTTTCTAACTCTACTGGCTCTAAAGCTGCCTTCAGCTTTAGGAAGTGTCGTGACTGTGGTGAAACTTCTCATATCGCCAGTAAGTGTCCTTTAGCTACAAAATTTGGTCTGCCAGCCGAGGTAAAGAAAGTTGTTAAGGTTGAAAAATCAGCCAAAGCAAAATCCGCCACTAAAGTTGTGAAAACAACTAAGGTGAAGAAAACCACTGAAGCCTATTCTTCAGTCTCAGTGAAGACTCTTCCTGACGCTGAAGCCTCTTCTTCAGGCTCAGTCAAGAAAGATGTCGCCTCTAACTCCGTTGGACCCATAGAGAAATGGGTACCAAAGCAATCTTAATCTGTTTTCTTTTGCAGGAAGTCAAAGGCATCTGGTATCTTGATAGTGGATGTTCAAGAAACATGACTGGATGCAAATCCTTGCTCACTGATTACAAAGAGGAAAGAGGCCCTTCCGTAACCTTTGGAGGAAACGGAAATGGATATACCAAAGGCTTTGGGATATTAATCAATGGTGCAACCACTTTCAACCGTGTTGCATATGTTGAAAGACTGAAGCATAATCTTCTCAGCATCAGTCAACTGTGTGATAAAAATTTCACAGTTAAATTTCTGAAGGACTTATGTTATTTTCTACGACAAAGATGACAACCTCGCTCTTAGAGGGTCTCGTCTAGGGAACGTGTACGTCATCAACATGGATTCTCCCTTCACTGAGAATAGCTATTTCCTTTCTTAAGCCTCATAAGATATCAACTAGTCATGGCACAAACAACTTTCTAATCTCAACATCAAGATGCTGAACGAGCTGTCTCGAAAGGATCTTGTCATTGGTCTTCTTCTCAACACTTTTTTGCAAAGGAATCTCTTTGCTCATTGCGCAAAAAGGGAAACCAGACAAAGGCTAGCTTTAAGTCAAAACAAGTCTCATCAGTGACTTCTCCGCTTCAGCTATTGTACATGGATTTATTTGGTCATTTCAACGTGCAATCAAGATCTGGAAAGAAATATACGCTCGTTATCGTTGACGAGTTTTTCAGGTACACTTGGGTTTTCTTTCTCAGATCTAAGAGTGATGCACCTGAAGAAATCATCTCGTTCATCAAACGCATAGAAGTACTAAACAACATCAAATTACGGTCTATTAGGAGTGATCATATCACTTAAATAAAAAACAATATATTTGATGACTTCGTTGTGAACAAGGGAATCTCACACAACTTCTCAGCTGTGAGAACTCTACAACAGAATGAGGTCGCTGAAAGGAGAAATCGAATGATTATCAAAGCCGCTCGATCAATGCTTAGCGAATCTCGTCTTCATACTCAATTATGGGCTGAAACTGTCATCACTGCTTGTTTTACTCAGAACCGATCCCTGATTGTCATGAGAATCAAGAAGACAACTTACAAACTCTTCCATAGCAGAAAGCCTTCTCTAAACTTTCTTCATATCTTTGGTTGTACATGCTATATATTAAACAACAGAGACCAACGTGTAAAGTTCGATCCCAAAGCTGATGAAGGAATCTTTTTAGGATATTCTTCAATGTGCAAAGCCTTCAGAGTATTCAACAAAAGACGACAAATGATATAGGAATCTATTCATGTCACCTTTGATGAATCTCAATCAACTAACTCTAAACCCATTTCTGAAGATGATGAAGAGTTAAGACAACTAGACGATATCTCACTATGGAGAACCTGAAGTTTCCTTCAGCAATAAACCGAGTGCTGACCTTCCTAAAACTAACGATAATCCATTCATTATTCCAGAAGCGACTAATAATGGAGTTGAATCGTCTTCTTGAATTGTTGTCATTCTCATTAGTCACTTGACCCTTTCTACTTCAATTACTGACTCTTCAGTCGCTGAATCTCGTTCAGTTACTGAGCCTCTAATGAAGCGCTATGTGAGGCTCCTTTAGGAATTCAACCTGTTGCTGAAGACTCTTTTGCTGAAGCCTCCAATCTCAAAAGGTTATCTTCAACCAGCTCATCATTAATGGATGAAAAACCATTCTATCCATCAGATTCTTGGTGATCCAAGTGTAGGTATTCAGCCTCGTCGTGGTCTAGGTAATATCTATCTCTTTCTCAACTTTCTTTCTCTAGTTGAGCCCAAGAAAATCAATGAGGCTATCATTGACCCAAGTTGGGTCACTGCTATGCAATAAGAACTCATTGAGTTTGATAGGAACAAAGTCCGGTACCATGTCCCGCATCCATCTGACAAAATTGTGATAGCACCAAATGGGTTTATCACAATAAGTTGGATGAACGAGAAATTATAACTCGTAACAAGGTTCGACTTGATGCTTCGACTTGATGCTCAAAGATACAAAAAAGAAGATGGAATTGACTATGATGAAACTTTCGCACCAGTGGCTAGACTCGAAGCTATTCGACTCTTCCTAGCCTATGTTGCCCATAAGGACTTTAAAATCTACCAAATGGATGTAAAAAGCCCTTTTCTGAATGAAAAACTTTAGGAGGAAGTTTATGTTGAACAACCTCTAGGGTTTCTTGACCCAAAATATCCTAATCATGTTTGTCGATTGAATAAAGCTTTTTATGGGTTAAAACAAGCCCCTCGTGCATGGTATCACACCCTTTTCTTCATTTCTCTTCTCTGAGAAATTTGTCCATGGAAAGATTGACTAGACCCTATTTCTTAGGAAAGTCAATGGTCATATCATTCTTGTCCAAATTTATGTCGGTGATATTATATATGGTTCCACAAATCCCTCTTTGTGTTTTCGGTTCGTTGAACGTATGAAGAAAGAATATCAGATGATCATGATGGAAGAACTGACTTACTTTCTAAGTCTTCAAATCAAACAATCTGATAAAGGCATCTTGATCAATGAGAGTAAGTATGTGAGGATATGTTGAAAAAATTCGACTTAACTAATGGCTCTTCATCTCTCACTGAACAAGGATCCAAATGAAAAACCTGTAAACGTTACTGTTTATAGAGAAATGATTGGCTCCTTGCTATATCTCACAGCTAGTCGACCTGATATTATGTACTCTACTTGTTTATGTGCAAGATATCAGTCTGAACCTAAGGAATCCCATTTAATTGCTGTAAAACACATATTTAGATATCTTAAGGGAACTCATAATTTGGGCCTTTGGTATTCCAAAGACTCCGGTTTCAACCTAATTGTTGTGTGGATAGTGATTTTGCAGGTTAAAAAATTGATAGGAAAAGCACCATTTGAGGCTGTTAGCTTCTAGGTGGAAAGTTGGTGAGCTGAACAAGTAAGAAGCAAAATTTAGTGTCCACATCAACTGTTGAGGCTGAATATTTTTCCGCTGAATGCTGGTGTGCCCAAATCCTTTGGATGAAAAACTAGCTCAACGACTATGATCTTCAACCCTCAAAGATCCCTATCTACTGCGATTGCAGTAGTGCCATTGCAATTGGAACAACCCTGTGCTTTACTCCAAGACCAAACATATTGAGATCAAATATCATTTTATCAGGGATAATGTTATGAATGGTAATATTGAGTTTCACTTTGTACCCTCTGAGTACCAACTCGCTGACCTTTTTACAAAGCCTCTTGATGAGACAAGATTTAATATCTTAATCAGTGAACTTGGAATGCTGAACGTGGAGGATTAATTTCTTCAGATCTAAGCAATACTCAGTGCTACATAAATGAAATGATTTAATATTCTTATTCTATCACTGAATTCTTGAGTAAATGTATCTTTCTCTCTAAGGTACATATACTTATCTTCTTTTATAAAAATCTTAAAACCATCACTGAAGCTTTTCTCATTCAGTGATCAAAATGTTTTAAAAGATATGTTTCAGTGTTTGTTTCTATCACTGAACTCTTGAGTAAGTATATCTCTAGGGTATATCTACTTGTTTTTCTTGTTAAAACAAAAATATCGCTGAATCTTTCCTTATTCATTGATTAAAATGTTTTAATGGTGAAATGATTCTGTATTTCTCTATCATTGAACCCTTCAGTAAATGTATCTTACTCTTATGATATATTTTTCTTTTCTAAACTTAAAACTATCACTGAACTTTTCTTATTTAGTGATCCTTGTTTTAAAAGAAATCTTAAAACTATAACTGAATTTGTCTTATTCAGTGACTCTTGTTTTAAAAGGAAAATAATAATGAACGGTCATATTTTTATGACATCATTAATATTTTTATTTAAATGGATCTCTTTACGTGTGCAATTTTCAGCCAGATTTGAACGATACAAAATTACTCTTTCTCAACATAAAACAACATTTATGAAAAAACCTTTAGTTTTAGCTTCACAAGACTCGGGCAATAACTGCCCCTCACCGGCCAACACTATGGCCGATGACTCTTCCTTGTCGGACAACACTTAGGAAGATAACACCCTCACCGGTCACACCCTGTCCAGATACACTATCATTGGACAACATACTGTCCGGATATAGTCCTCACCGGACAACAGCTAGCAATAAAAATAAAAAAAACCCGCCTAAGGCTTTGTCTGATGAGCATCCTCACCAGACAAGTGCTGTCCGATAACCACTTCAAAAGCGGTCAATACTTAGTCTCACAAATATTAAATCCAAACAACACTTGGACGATGAAAAGTAAAACCAGATACCCTTGTCCGATAAGGGTCCTCACTGGGAAAGGCTTCACCAGATAAAGACCTCATCGGTCAATACATAAAAACTACAGATCCCTCACCGGACTAGACTTGGCCGGTAAGGAGGCCTCTAAGTTACTTTTTTGCCTCTACTGTTTGTTAAAAGTTGCCGATTTCATCTCTTTGGTTTGAAATTTCCGGTTTTCGTCCTTATAGTTTGAAAATCATTACTATTTTTGTTCCAAAATTTCTACCTTTACGAATGAGACGAAAATAGTAAATGCATTGTAAACTGTATAGAGAAAAACAATAATAAAGTTAGAATAATAAGGATGAAAATAGTAATTATGTGCAAACCATAGGTAAGAAAATCATAATTTCAAAACCACATGTATTAAAAACGTAATTTTCAAACAAATTTCTATTAGAAAATGAAGAAAATTGAATGGAGATGCAGGGTATCGATCCCCGTACCTCTCGCATGCTAAGCGAGCGCTCTACCATCTGAGCTACATCCCCAATCGATGTTTGTTTCTTATAAGTAATAATTGATTTTTTGTGAATCTGAACTTGATCTTTATGTTCTTAATTGCAAAATTGTAATCACTTGTTTGAGTTGTATCATCAAGGGGGAGTTCATCATCATCATTTGAATCTGATCTATCATTCATAGCAGGTATATTTTTTTTACTAAACGTTTTCTGAATATGCATTGAAGAAGAACAACTTCTTTGCATAAAAAATGTTTTCTTAAATGTTCAAACCACTTCTTTGAACATTCATTTCTAAGAAGTGTGTTTATAAATGATTTTGATTCTTTTAGGAAATGAGGAGACTATACTTGTGTACTTTCTCTTCGTACATATTTTCTAATACCTGATTCAACTATTCTTCAAAACGTTATTATCACTTCTCTAAAATGAAAATTCATTTTCGGTGATAATACACTCTTAGTACTCAACTTTGTTTTCCGAGCTTATTTGTGAATAATTCTTTGATTGATATACATTTCTGAATTCTTCAAATCTTATCTGTAAATTTATTATTACAGATCTTCGCTCATTTCTCCCTACTTTTGTGAATAATTTGTTTTGTATATCACTTCTGTTTAATTGTTCATGTGATTAACTGCAACATTTTTCTTTATCAATTTTCATATGATCAAATGTGCTGAATTGTAATAAATTTTTTTATCAATCATTTGTGATCAAATGAGCTTACATTGTAATTTTAGGAGAAACTTAGAGCTTAACAAAAATACCTCTATGGACTGTCAGAACCGACAGCCCTACCCAAGAGGACATCCATATCTGCGTGAGCTTAAATGAAAAATGGGTTTGTATGTAGAGCTTAAAATATAAATGAGAGGGGTATTTGAAGTGAGCTAAAAGAATTGACGAGAGTTGTGTCCATGATTAAAAGATTAAAAGAATCATATTCTATCTACTATAATCCGGGCAACCACACAATCTATTAGTTCTCAACTCTTTGGAGACTAATATTGAAAAAGACAAGCCTAGGCCAACTCTTGTCATAACCTCACCAGCAACTCATTTATCTGTCACACCATACCTAAATTCTTTGAAAAGGGTGAGACTTCAGGTTGTAAAAAGCCAATCAATTTGAAAAACAAGAACTTGAAGTCTAAATCATCTAATTCAAATTCTTCATCTTTTTTAGAGAAAGGCAAAGGAACCTTTAATTTTTGATAAATCTAAGTTTGTTGGGAATTTGAAACCTTTGTTCTCCATATTTGTAAAGAAAAACTCTTATATTTCTTACTTTCTTCATTTTGGAGATAGTTTTAGAGAATTTGCTGAAGCACAAAAGTGGTTCAAAATCTTTATTTTCCTATTTTCTCCATTTTGGAGAATATGTTAGAAATAATATGACACACTCTCATTCGTCTTTCAGTTCACAGCCTAAAATTGGTTTGAAACCAAACCACTATGTGTGCTAATAGCATCTCCAACAGATTCGTCAAAATGGAGAAGTAAAATGTCAATATCTCCAAAAAGGTTACTTTAATCTCCGACAGATTTTCCATTTTGGAGATTATACTATTAATTATATTTTTAAAATATTTAATACATTTCATAAAATGTTATTTCTCTCTTCTAAACATCTAATTTTAAACAATCTCATTGGTAGAATAAATAAAAAATCATTCCTCTCACATAAATAATAATAAACCCTAGACATCCAAAGTTGTCCTTTATACAATGTTGTTATATGTAGGAGCGTAAAAATGAGACATTTTTTCATAGTTGTTGTGTAAAACAGTGTAAAAACTTTTATGTTTTTCACGGTTTTCTCGTAGAATGGTTTAAAAGCGTGATAATTTTAAATGGCGTTTAAGGTAAATATGCAAAAGGGTGAGCTTTTTACAACGTTGTTTGGTATGGGTTTATAAAAACATGACATTGATACATGTTATTTTGTAGAACTGTGAAAAAAGGTGTCCACGGTTTCCTTGAGACGTCCAAAGTTGTCACCTTTATACATCGTTGTTACGTATAAGATCATAAAAATGAGACCATCTTTCATGGTTGTTATGTAAAACGATATAAAAGGTTGTATTTTTTTTCACACGTCTTTCGTAAAACGGTGTACAAACTTGTATTCTTTTTATGGTTTTCTCGTAGAATGGTACAAAAGCGTGATGATTTTAAATGGCGTTCAGACTCTTTAACCGCAACAATATTCAGAGGTTATCAGCATCTTGATATCGTTAAAAATTTGTCTTTTAAAACTTTGTACATTCTACCCCATGTAGAACATTGTAGAAACTCCTCTTATGAGTATCTACTTCTCTTTCTTCAAAACTATAAAACTCTTACAATCTTCTCTTATCTTTGAACAACTTTAACTCTTTAACAACTTCAAACAATCTCCACTAATTAATCAACTCCGAAAATTTATCAGCTTCCCTTGAACTTGATAAAGTCTTCTTTTCAACTTTTGCGTAATCTCCCCCTTTTCTTTTCAAAACAGGATTAAATTTCACAACCTCTTTCCTTTACAACACATAAGGGATAATCTTCACATTCACTCCCTCTTGATTATAGCATTACAATAATCTTCAGAAAACTTCAGAAACTATCTTCACTTGATATCATGTCTTTGATAACGTTTCTCCCGCTCATGATGATTAGAAGAATCCTAGACACCATGAATAATCAACGATCTAATATTATCCCCTTTACACACTTCTTCTGATATACTCCCCCTAAAGAAATGAATCATATTCTCAACAGTTAAACTTGATTTGTCCCCCATTGAAAGATAAACTCTGTTAGAATAACATTCTCGCCTCCTTAAAAAATAGATCTTTACAATCACATTGTTACACTCCCTCTTGAATATTGGGTAAAAATCTAAAATAGAAGCATCTTTCTGACACACGTGGTTCATTACTCTTCCACCCAATCACAGGATATGACGTGCAAAAATTCATCAGTTCACATCATTTCGAAGCGTTGTTTTCCTCTCTCTTCTTTCTCTCTTATCTCACCTATATATATAAGACTCACCCTATTATATTTTTCTTTATGCTTACGCAACTCTCTAAAGAATTGTTTCTCAAGAATTTGTGCGAACAAGAACTCCAAAAAGAACTCCTCCTCACGAACCAGTTTTCTTTTCTTTTTCTTCAAAAAACAGGTTTGTAATACTTTTTTTGGTTGTTACTCTTCTAAGAAACTGTTTGCTATTTAAAAATATATTTGTTTCTTTTAAATACAAACAATGGTTTATAAATCATTCTTCTTTTTGATTCGTTTACCAAGTTTCTATAAACCCTAAATCTACTTGAACCCCATTCTTCTTCTAGTTTTCAAAAGAAAGTTTTTCTTTCAAAACTTTGTCCTAAAGTGCTTTACTAACGCTAATATGTGCACCATTCTTCTCTTCTGTTCATCATCTTTTACAGAAATGGCTGAACAAAGTGTCAACGTCCCTTTTGAGAAAATCTCCTTCAAACCTAACAACCATGTCGATCTCTTCGACATTCCTTCAAACAAGCCATAATTTGCAGATGCTGCCAAGTTTTTGAAGAACTCGGTACTAGGATTTGCTCTCTCCTTCAAACCAGTAATGGTGAAGGACCTTCTCCAGCAATTCTGGTACACCGCTGAGACAAAGGAAGTGAATGACAAAAATGGGGGCACGACAGAGAAAATCTTCTTCACATACAACAACATGACTGTCAGCTTTGGCGTTCCTACCGTCAGGACTGATCTTCGTCTTCTCAGGACTATCCCCTTTGCTAGAGAACCTGATACTGAGCACATCGTCAAGACCGTGGACGATATCAGTTACAACTGGCCGCTGAAGAAGGACTCGAGCATTGAATTGAATAAATCACTAACGAAGATCTAGAAAAACATAATGTCTGTCGTTTGGCATTACCATTTCTCGCACTTTATTCAGTGCATGGGAGACAAGACTAGAGGATAAGACCAAGCCTTACGAGTGGCACTGAACATTGACACTTCAGTGTCGAAAACATCTACGTGAATTACACGTAGCTGATATTCGATAACCTGGTACGGAAGCTGAACAAGTGTTAGTGTGAGAAGATGGTGCCCTACACAAGATTCGTCAATGGGATTCTCTCAGGGATCTTCGTATCAAACTACCCCATTGAAGGTAACTTCCCTATCTCTCATCTTGGATCAAGGATTCTTGATCACAAGACCAAGCCGTCAGACATTGGCCTATTCGTCCCCATGCTGAGGATAGCTAATGCTTCTTATCTTCCCTCTATTTCTTCTTCTTCTCAGGTGATTGAGACTGTGGCAAACCCACCAGTCTATCCCGACCACCACCACCTTATTCTCCAAAAAGAGGACACAATCTGAAGCCTCACTTAGTCCTTCAAAGAAGGCTAAGAAAGCCAAAAAATGGGATGCCAAGCAAGCTAGGTGAGACCTCTCAAAAGGTCTCAACTATTGAAAAAATCCTTACCCCGTGGCATCCACTAAAACCTCCTCAGCTCTTCAGTTATCTCTTCATATATTGTCATACACGTGGATCCTCTCCCAACCACTTCTCTGACCCAAAATCACTGAAAATGTGAATACCAACATCGCCACTGCTGATCTGTCACAATTTTTTCAGCCATTCTATCCTCCCCTCCTTCGTTTGTTTATACTACACGTGTTGATAATCCCATGGTGGTTGTCCCCACCATTGGTGAAGCCATCACAATAAGACATGAGGTTGCTCCTTTTGAACTTCCTCTGATACATGTTGTTACTCCTCTCAATGACACATTTGAGACTCCCAACGTTAATCCTTCAGATGACGTTGATGACCCCTCAGGTACAATCCCAACCTCTTTTATTTCTTTACTGATCCTGAGCTATCTTATGCTCAATATTCTCTTCCCTCTATAGATCCTTTAGGGAATGAACCCATAGCCATGGAGACTGAAGCTGAAGTCTATGACAAGACTGATGATGTATGCTGTTGCCCGCTGTTACCACAATCCTAAACAAAATGGACGAGGTATACCAGGCAATGACCATCAAGGAATAAATGACTAACGACCTCTCTGTTGTCAAATTTGAGGTCCATGATGTCAAGGAGTTGCTGAACGCCATGCAGACTAAAGTTAAAGCACACACTGAAGTTGTCGCTGCACTGTCCAACAAGGCTAATGAAGTCCAGGCTCAGCTCACCAGGTATGGTGAGCTCCTTCAGAAAATCTTCCAATTCCTCCAACAACCAACGCAAGTCCCTGAACCTGTTTTCAGCGATGCTGACTGTCAACAGCGAGACCAAGTTGCTGCCTTCAACCTTTTCCAAGATGAAGCTCTCTCATCCTTAGAGCACAAGCTAGAAAACCTCTCCTCTCATCTTGATGACTTCTCCTCTCGTCTTATTGATGATGACAAAAAGGGGAAGAAAGATACAGAAGATGAGAAAAATGCTATGGAGGAGACTGTTGAAGATGCTGCCTTGATCCCCACAGCAAATGAAGAAGCTCTGATCATTGTTGCCGATGATGCTAGGGTATCTCTCCCTGATGCCATCAATGACGATGATGAAGATGATGTCGTGGTCGCTTCTGTTGATCATAAAAACCATCCCTCCACCTATGTATTGCCAAATACTGGTGATGAGGATGATGAAGACGATTATGATGATGATGGGGACGTTGAACCTTAACTCCCTGATACAGGCACTGATCTTGGTGGTGATGATGACGATGATGAAAATGATTTCTGCATCCAAGACAACCATGACTGAAAGGAATCTCCATTCGGGAACCAGCTTCCTAAGGGGAGAAACCATCAGGAATTGGGAACCAGCACTCCAAGGAAAAAGGCAAAGGAGTGGCTGAAGACAATCTTGCCATCATTCTATAGAAAATCAGTCCATCTATGATTACTGAATCTTCTAGTGTTGTATCTTTTACCTCAGACACTGAATGTTCTAACCCTATTCCTCTACTTCTCTCTGCATCAATAAACCCTCTTGGTCTCTCAACCGATCTCCTATCTCTTGAACCCGTAGAAGTCAAAGAAGATAAAGACCAGAGGATGGCTCATCTGGTAAGTCAGCTTGACCAAACCAGAGTACAAATTTCTCCTGGTACCTCTGGTTGTGATGAGTTTGACTTCCTTTCAGAAGATGAACGAGAAGAATCCCTGCGTGCTGAACCAAAGTTAAAGAACCATTAACAACAGGTTAAAGACAACATAGAGTTAGCGAAGGATCTAGCTGACCAGGCCTTAGCAGAAGGGAAATTCAAGAAGAAAGACTCTTAGTGCTCAAGCCTGACTTATCAGAGAAGCTGAACGAGAACGCCAACGAGTGCTGAAGCTAAACGAGGGTGATCTATCCTGGTGCAAAGAAAGGATCTGAAAGAGATTGAGCCCACACAAAATCACAATTGTCACTGTCAGTGGTCATGTGAAAGATGGTGCTTTTCTCATTTCAATGGTCATCTTCAAAGAGAATAAAAAAGCTGTCACTGAGTACCCCTCCTACCTCGGTCAGTATGGCTTCTATGAGTGGCTAGAGACTCGAAGGCTATCCAGAAATCCAAATCCAAGCACAAGCCTCTGATTGAAGATATTCTAAATGAATTATTCAAGAATGTGTCAAAGATCATCGAGGTTCCTCCTCTATTAAAGAAGCCTCCATCTCGAAGAAACTCTCTTTTAGAACCTGAAGACGGTCCATCCTACAAGAATGAGCATGAGACAAAATTCTCCATGGATGAACTTCTCAAGGATCGAAAGAGGCCAGATATTTCAATTTTGAACTTGTCACTGCCTACGAAAGGTCCTTATATACCCAACACAATGCACGTGAAACCAGAGTATGGACTTATGTTCATTGACTATTGTTGGTCCCGTGAGAGTCTTTAAAATAAGAAACAGTTTGTAGAAAAGGGGGGATGAATACAAATACAATATTTTCAAATATAAAATATATATTGATAGAGAAGATCAATACATATTTTACAAGATTATTTGCGGAAAGATAAGGTAATAAAAACCTATCTAAACAATCTTTGGTTACTCACAAAGTCTTAGCAAATAAGAAATTGCTCTAAAGAAGATCCTTTACTTAAGCTAGAAAATGCTTGAAGTAAGAAATAGGATTAGAGAGTGAGTTGCGCGCACTCTGCATGGAGAAGAAACACTTCTATTTATACCTAGTGCGTTAAATGAACATTTAATGCAATATGGTAGGGTTAGAGTGCGTGTCAAGCCTTAAGAGGAAGGCTTGTCATTTGCTACAGTGAATAGTACAAAAAACACTATTCATGAGCAGACATCCTTATTTAAAGTTGGTGGACAAAGAGTCGACTAGTCGGCTCCATACCGTACTAACTTTCATAAGGGTATGGGTTTTGTCCTTTGCATGCATAAGGACAAGACAACAACAATCGTGCTAAGCAAGCTCCCTTTGATTACTGAATGCTGGAATGACCTGAAGGTCTCATCATCATTCGCTGAAGCTTGAGCAGTCTTCACACATATGTAGACATGTTTGTAATCACTGAATACTACTTCAGATCACGTACTCGCCGGTCTCTAATCTTCAGTTTCAGTCTTCGATGTTTGCTGAAGGTTCTTTGGTGTGAGTGTTGTCTTCTTGAAGTATTGTTGTCTCTGATAGATTTACAATGCAAGTTCTTCAGCGATCACTGAGCATACTCAGTGAAGATCGCTAGAACTGAAAATACAGAAACATAAATACAACGTATAAGTAAAAGGGATTATCATCAAATCAATTGAGAGAAAGGATCAACAATCTCCCCCTATTTGATGATAACAAGATAACATAAAGAAGTTTATCTTATCAAATAATAGTAAGGAAAAGTTACATACAAAGTGCATGTCCCTTTACTATTTTGGGATCTTTTTCAGTTTGCTCAATCTCAGCTTGGAAATTTTTCTTAACTTATATCTAAGAAAATTACAAGTACGGAAACTGAGATTGAAAGCTTATTCACTGATTTATAGATTGTCAGTGAATGCGAAAAGTAACACTGGAACTCATAGACTTGTGTCCCTATTACTTTTTTCAGGGATCTTTTTTCAGTGAAGTACATGGAATATTCATTTTATTGATCATACGAAATATTACAAGTATTACAGTACATGTCCAGAACTTACAGAATATAAGTACAATCACTGAAAGTAGACATAGTACACGAAGTTACAAGGAAAAGTGGATTGTTGTTACAAAGAGAAACTATTCTAGAGATCTTAGATCTATGTACCCAGGTACATTTTCTCCAAGTTTTCTTCGACGTAGGAATTCCCTTTGTATCTTCAGATCTACGACTTTTCCCGGCATGTTATCATCTATCCAGAGCAAATGATAAACCAAATGATCCATTGGATATAGATGTAGCTATGACATTCTCTGAAATCTGACTTCACCTTCATAGTCAAGGAATATAACTCCTAACTCAGGTTTAAAATGCACAGAATTAGGTGTAAAGGGACCCTTATCTGGCAAGTCAAGATTCAGCCTAGAAATGTCTGTACTCTTATGACCCTTTAGGACTTCATCTAAGGAAAACCTTGTTTTATGTTCGTTCCTTAGGAATGGTCCATCATTAGGATTAGAGAGCTTGAGTTTCTTCTTCCCACCTTTCTTCAGAGTTGGCCGGTCAGGGACCTTGACATACCTGGACATCCGTTTGATAAGCTCGCTGATGGTGTCCTCCATAAGTGTCCTGTATCTCGACTTAGATTGCTGAATGGCTTGTATGATCTCCATCCATTTGCTGTATCCATAGCGGCCAAGGTAGGAAGGATACTCGGTAATGACATCAAGATTGTCCCTGGTGATGAGCATTGAGACCAGTGTTCCACCGTCTTTAGAACGTCCGCTGATGCTGACGCTGATAATCGGGCGGGGACTGAGTCTTTTTTTCAGTTTTTCTTCCCTCCATTGCTTGTCCTTATCCATCAGCTTCATGTTTTTCTTGCGTTCAGCTTCTGCAATCGAAAGATGTTTAGCCTGGGCTTGGATAGCATTCACCGTTTTCTTGGACTTTTTCTTGAGAAGGACTTTTTTAGCTAGTGACTTGGCCAGCTTCAAGCTGTCTTCAGTCTGTTTCTTTTGAAGCTCTAGCTCTTCTTCAGCCCTTAATGCCTCGAGTCTTTCAGCTTCAGATAAGAAGTCAAACTCACTACCACTAGAGTTACGAAGAGGGATTTTTACTCTAGTCTGGTCAAGTGACTCTTTCAGCTGAAACATCTGCTGGTTGGTAGGAGCACGAGAAGTGGGTTGATCAGGTACCCGCTCCAGTCGATCGCATGTTGTTGATGGAATATGAAGTTGATAATTTGAAGTAATCACTACCTGAGAGGTAGAGTCTTCAAACAAAGGTTGTTGAGGGATTTTGAACAATACCTTCAAGTTCCCTTCTTCAACGACCGCCTTGCCTTTCGACTTTGGGTCTTGGTTCCCTGATGGAGTCGATTCACCTTCCCTTTGCTCTCCCTGGGATGCGGAATCCCCGAAAGTAACACCTTTGGTGACGGTTGATGGCTTATGGAACTTGATGGTAAAGTCATCTTCATCATCATCGTCGTTGTCGCCATCTAGATCATTTCCGGTGTCTAGAATGGTAGGTTCATCATCGTCTTCATCATCATCTTCATCTTCATCATCGTCATCATCACCAGTAGCAGTGATGGTATGGGCATCATCCCTAGGGATGGAATCGACATCCTCAACTAGAGCAGCTTCGGTGGTCGGGATTACAGGAGCCTCAACTGCTTTAGCTCTAGGAGCCTTAGCTTCTACTGCAACTGTAGCTGATACTGGACCAACGACCTGAGAAGGGGTAGGCACAGCATCGGATGATTCACCAGCGTCGGACCTCATCTCCCCCTCTCTGGCTAAGACTTGAGAGAATATCCCAGAGAGTTCATCCAAGCGCTGACGCTGGAGAACCATTGAATCCTCCAGCCTTTGCAAAACATTGGCTAGAGTTATCGTTGCCTCACGCGTCTCATGGAGCTGGGCACAATCATCAGCAGAGAAAGAGGGTGTGATCACTGGAGCTGGTTAACGGACAACATCCAGGATCTGTTGAAGAAGACCAGTCTGCTGATCAGCTATAGCCTGAGCATCGTCAGCCCTGCAGTGAAGAATAGCAATGGCGTTGTTGTTGGCTTGAACAACTTCTTGGAGAGTCTGGAGATGACTCTGAACTTCTTGAACATCCGCCTGGAGGGCAAGGAAGTTCGCATCAAGATCACCTTGACGAGGCATCTCTTGGTGAACTTTGTTGATCCTGCAGATGACGGTATCAACGGCTGGAAGGAAAAGTTTGATGTCTGATGCCATATCATAGTCATCATCGACATCTTCATCTCCTTCATCATCTTTCTCTCTTTCTTCCTCTTCCACTTCCTAAGCATCAGACTGATGCATCGAAGAAGGACCTGCAAAAGAAGAAGTGTGAGCTGAGGGCTCAAGGTTAGAAGAAAAGAAAGGGTAGGAAGATGGAATACCTGAGGGGCCATCAGTGACATCTAAAGGATTATCACTGGCGTGAGCAAAGATGTCCTCGAGAGGATGGACATCCGTATGTTGAGGAGCATTGAGAGGAGCACCCTCAGGTCCAGTGGTGCACGTCTCAGTATCAGGGAGGACAGTCGCTGATACATCATCGACATGTGTAAAGACCAAGGAAGGAGGAGAAGAGAAAATGGTCGAGAAGAGATGTGGGTGTTCAACGGTGGCAGCACTGATATTTACACTTTCAGTGATTTGGGTCACTAAAGTGAGTGGTGAAGGTACCACTGATACGACATGTGATGGGAGAAATCACTGAAGAGTTGGGAGGGTGAATAGAAGACGCCTCGAGGGTAAGGCTAGTTTCAATAACTGAAACCTTTTGAGAGGCCCCAGCTAGTGACGTGGTTGTTCCCTTTTTGGCTTTCTTGGCTCTCTGAGGAGAACCAAGAGTTGGTTGAGA
>NC_037532.1:12764170-12766003 GCF_001531365.2 Cynara cardunculus var. scolymus
CTTTAAAGATCTTTGAAAACACCATCGAAAGAAACCTGGTGTAAGGCACCACCTTTTCTTGCTGGCGCTTGTTCAGCTTAAGCACCAGGTCATCGAAAATGACCACAACATAATTTATATTGCGACGCTGAATCGTAGATACGCCTATGATCAAGGTGATCCTAGAGGCCTGGTCCTGACCTCCAGTTTTTCCACCCATGCACTGGATGAAATGAGAAAATAGGTATTGCCAGACAGCTGACATCCTGCTCTTCTCAATCTTCGTCAAGGACTTCAGAGGGGCGTTGGAGTCCTTCATTGGCCACTAGTTGCCAATGACATCAAGAAAGTTGATGATCTCGATGGTGGAAGGTTCGCTGTCGAAGGGACCCTTGGGAAGACGGAGAGATGAGCGGAGTGTAGACACACCAAAGTTCACTTCCATGCGGTTGAAAGTGAAATGGATTTTCTCTATCTTGCGTCCAACATCGTCTTGGACTTTGACAACCTCAGCAGTGTACCAGAACTGCTGAAGAACTTCCTTGACCATGAGGGGCTCATGGTTGAGAGCGTAGCCTAAGGACGACTGCTTGAGGAAGTCAGCTGCATCTTGGTAATGTGCCTTAGAGGATGGTATCTCCAACAAGGCAATGTGGTTGTTGGCCTTGATGGAGATCTCATCAATGGAGAAGTTGACAGTCTTGGCAGCCATCTGTTTGTATCAATAAGAAGTAGAACAAACAGGTTGTTAGAAATAAGCCAAAAGTTTATGGTTAAGATTATAGAACAAGTTTTTGAACAAGTAAAAGCTTTTTTTGAAAAATCCTTTAAAGATTAGGGTTTATCAAGTGGAATGTGTATAAAGAAACAAAATTATAATCAAGAAAGAAATGATTAATGAATCTTTACTGTTTAATGTATTAAGAGAACAAAGTTCTTAATCATATTAAACACATTTCTTGTATTAGTAAGAAGAAAAGAAGATTCTGACCTTTGAAGATTAAGTTGAAAGGTCGAAAAGGGTTTGAAGATTTAGAGAGATTTCTTGCTTTGGAGAGATCTTAGTAGAGGTTCGTCTAAGAAATTTGAAAGCGTAAAGAGAAAAGTGGAGAATAAGTCTCATATTTATAGGTAGAAGGAGAGAGAAATAATAAGAGAGAGAGAAAAGACGACGGTTTAGGAAAGTGGTCATGATGAAAAATATGCCACGTTCTCATCCATGATTGGATGGCATTTAATGAGGTAGCGTAATGACAGATCATTTTGCGCGTCTCAAAGCGTCGCTCATAGTAAACAGAGAATGTCGTCATAAAGACAGTTCATGAACTATTTTCTTTTAAAAACAAATAGTTTTTAAGAAATGAAGAGTCATTCAGTGTCAAAAGGAAACTGAAAACCCCATTTAAAACATTATATCACTGAACAGAAATATTCAGTGATGGTTTTAAGACATCAGGTTTTAGTGATAAGATAATCACTGAAACTGACATTTAAAAAACATTTTGATCACTGATAAGAAAGGTTTCAGTGATCTTTTAGATTTTTAAGATAAGTATAAAGATATACTTGAAGATGTGGTGAGTGTAGAGAATCACTGAGACCACCTTTTAAAATATTTATCACTAAAAAAGAGAAAGCTCAGTGAAGGTTTTAAGTTGAGAAAAGAGAAGAATAATCATACCTTAGAGAGAATAGATATATTTACTCAAGAGTTCAGTGTTAGAGATAGAGCACTGAATCATTTCACTTACTGAGTAATGTTTAATGACTAAAGATTAATCTTCAGTGTTCAACATGCCCAATTCGCTGATCAAGATATTAAATCTTGTCTCATCAAGAGGCTTGGTGAAAAGG
>NC_037532.1:12767393-12780889 GCF_001531365.2 Cynara cardunculus var. scolymus
CCAAGTGTACCTGGCATACTCATCAACAATGACAAGTGTGAACTTCTTTCCAGCTAGGGATTGCACGTTGACTAGACCAAAGAGATCCATATGCAATAGCTGAAGAGGCGCAGTCACTAAAGAGATTTGCTTCTACTTAAAGCTAGCTCTTGTGTGTTTTATTTTCTCACAAGCTGAGCAAAGAGATTCCTTTGCAAACGAGTATTGAGGAAGACTTGTGACAAGATCATTTCTTGACAGCTCACAGAGTGTCTTGAAGTTGAGATGAGATAGCCATTTGTGCCATAACCAGTTAATATCTGATGAGGCTTTGGAGAAGAAGCAGCTATTCTCGGTGAGAGGAGAATTCATGTTGATGATATAAACATTCTCTAGACGAGAACCGGTTAGAGCAACCTTATCATCTTTGTCAAGAACATGACAAGAATTCTTTGAGAATTTAACTGTATAATCTTTATCACACAGTTGGCTGATGCTAAGAAGATCGTGCTTCAGCCTTTCAGCATATGCAACGCGTTTGAAAGTTGTTGCACCATTGGATAATATACCAAAGCCTTTAGTATATCCTTTTTCATTTCCACCGAAGGTTACAGAAGGTCCTATTTCTTCCTTGAAATGAGATAGAAGAGATATATCTCCAGTCATATGTCTTGAACAACCACTATCCAAATACCATATGCCTTTGACATCCTGAGTAGAAGAAGAAGATGGCTCAAAGGAGGTAGATGCTTCAAAAGATCCTTCATCAGCATCTATGGCCATCAAGCAGACGTAGGCTTTATCCTCTTCAWCTGAAGATGATTCATTGGATGATTCAGCCCAGTCATGCTCTTCAGCAATAAGGCCTTTAGCCTTTCGCTGGTTGTTCTTCATCTTCTTATACTTCTCCTTCAGTTTTAAGTACTTTTCATCTTTAGTTCTAAAGGAGGAAGGAGCTTTAGAAGATGGTGTCATAGTCTTCTTTGATCTGCATTCACCTGTAAAATGTCTGGGCCGGTGACAGTTGTAGCAGACAGCTGAAGCCTTGTCTATTCTTTCAGATTTTGGCTTCTCCCTGAGGGATAGCTGAGGAGATTTGCAGAAGTTGCTCTTACTGGCGAATCTCCTAAATGAGTTAGTCAAGAGTGCCAGGGACTCATCAAAATCTATTAAATCAGATTCTGGAATATACTCGGAAGAATCTATCTCCGTGATGACCACGGGAGGAAGAGAAGAAACAAAAGGGGTAGAAGAAGTTTCAAATGAAGAAGCTTCAGAGATCAAAGCTAAATGAGAGCTTTTCATTTCCCCGAATTCTTTTACAAGATTCCTTTTCAGTTGATGAGATTGCTCATGGTTAAGCAGAATCCCGTATAAAGTAGAAAGAGAAAGAGTGGACATGTCATTTGACATCTTGAGACACATGGAAAAGGTGTCCCAAGACTCAAGAAGGCATTCTAGAAACTTAGTCAAAGTTTCAGAATWAGAATATTCCYTGCCGACAGCCCTAAGATCAATAAGAAGGCAGTTAAATCTCTGATGTAATTCAGACAACGTCTCAGACTTTCCACAAAGAAAGCTTTCATACTATCTTATTAGATTGATCTTTCTAGTATCCTGAACCTGAGTGGTTCCTTCATATTGGACGTAGAGTGTATCCCACATGGATTTAGAGGTTTTGAGTTTCATCACTGAGTGATAAATCTCATCAGGAAGAGACATAGCTATTATAGACCGAGCACACGTGTCTATAGCTATCTTTTTCTTGTCCTCATCGCTCCACTGATGTGGGAGCTTTGGAATCTACCGTTCAAGAATCGCGACAGTCGTAGCTGTTGCTGGAACAGTCGGAGCAATAGCAAATGGAATATATGGTCCTTTTTCTATGTAATGTGGAATTTCAGAAACCACATCTTGCAGAAAGAGGGACATCCGGTTCTTTCAGAGACTAAAGTTGTCACGGACAAACCGGGGTGGTTTGGCAAGAGACCCATTATCTTGTGTGTGTGTTTGCAATTTGTAAAGCCATTTGTAAGCGGTAAAGTTATCTAAGAAATGAGATAAACTAATACAGAAAATAGCTAAACACAAGGAAAGAAAGAAAACACTGCTCTGATACCACTTGTTGGTCCCGTGAGGGTCTACAAGAAGAGAAACAGTTTGTAGAAGGGGGAGGGATGAATACAAACACAGTATTTTCAAATTTAAAATATATATTGATAGAGAAGATCAATACAGATTTTATAAGATTGTTTGCGGAAAGATAAGGTAATAAAAACCTATCTAAACAATCTTTGGTTACACACAAAGTCTTAGCAAATACAAGAAAAGAAATTGCTCTAAAGAAGATCCTTTACTTAAGCTAGAAAATGCTTGAAGTAAGAATTAGGGTTAGAGAGTGAGTTGTGCGCACTCTGCATGGAGGAAAAATACTTCTATTTCTACCTAGTGCATTAAATGAACATTTAATGCAATATGGTAGGGTTAGAGTGCGTGTCAAGCCTTAAGAGGAAGGCTTGTCATTTGCTACAGTGAATAGTACAAAAAGCACTATTCATGAGCAGACATCCTTACTTAAAGTTGGTGGACAAAAAGTCTACAAGTCGGCTCCGTACCATACTAACTTTCATAAAGGTATGGGTTTTGTCCTTTGCATGCATAAGGACAAGACAACAACAATCATGCTAAGCAAGCTCCCTTTGATCGCTGAATGCTAGAATGACCTGAAGGTCTCATCATCATTCACAAAGCTTGAGCAGTCTTCACACATATGTAGACATGCTTGTAATCACTGAATACCGTTTCAGATCACGTACTCGCCAGTCTCTAATCTTCAGTTTCAGTCTTCAACGTTTGCTGAAGGTTCTTTGGTGTGAGTGTTGTCTTCTTAAAGTATTGCTGTCTTTGATAGATTTAAAGTGCAAGTTCTTCAGCGATCACAGAACATACTCAGTGAAGATCGCTGGAATTGAAAATACAAAAACATAAATACAACGTATAAGTAAAAGGGATTATCATCAAATCACTTGAGAGAGAGGATCAACAACTATGATGGTCAATAGGTTTCAGCGAGTATCCGAGTTCCATCTCTGCCTTATAGATCACTTATAATATCTAAGGACTTGGATAAATGAAGATCTACTTGGAGAGATGATGAAGCACAAGATCAACTTCAACAATCTAGATTAGACGTCCTTTCTGTCTTGTAATATCTTTTATTTCGTTTCTTTTTTTTCAGTGTATAATCATTATGTCTTAGGTCTACCAATGTTGATTGTAATAACTTGTAATATTTTCTTTTGAAAGATATTCAATAAAATGATCAGTTCACTGAATAAGATCCCTGAAAAGAGTAAATGGACATGTACCTATGAGTTATGTTTATGTCTTACATTCACTGACACCTTTTTAGTCAGTGAACATGCTTTCATTTTTCAGTTATTAATATTGTGCGAATTTAATTTTTCCTTGTAATCCTTTATAACTTAAGTAAATTTACATAGTAAACTGTATCACTAAAAAAGATCCCAAAACAGTTAAAAGGGACAAGTATTTTACTAGTACATTTTCCTTACTGATATTACTTAGCAATTTTATTTATGTTGCTTTGTTATCATCAAATAGAGAGAGATTGTTGATCCTCTCTCTCACAGTTATTTGATGATGATCCCTTTTACCTTACGAAGTATATTATCTTTGTACTTAGTTTCAACGATCATCAATGAGTTTGCTCAGTGATTGCTGAACATGTATTGTAAATTCGTTCATAGACCAATATCCTTCAAGAAGACAAAACTCACACCACAGATCCTTCAGCGATATTGAAGAAGCTGAAGATTAGAGACCAGCAAGTTCGTGATTTGAAGCGGTTTTTAGTGATAACAAGCTCGTTTACACAAGTGTGAAATCTACACAAGATTCAGCGAACACTGATGAAACCTTCAAAGTCATTCCAGTGTTCAGCGATCAAATGAATATTGTCAAGAAAGATTTGTTTTTGACTTGTCTTTCTGCACATAAAGGACAAACCCATACCTCTAAAGTAAAGTATATTACGGAGTCACTCTATTATCCCCAAGTGTGCTATTACCACGAGCAAACATATTAATGACGAGGAACACATTTTTATTATAGGTAATCGTGATGAATAGTCACCGACTTTGGATTCCTCACTTCTTTCTCTCATTCAAAATCGTGCATGAGACTTGAAGACTGTTCATATACGGCCAAATGATTATATACCAGCAACAAAGGACAAGCCCTCCTCTAAGAGCTTGCCACATGCTTTTTACCTTCTGAATTGCATTTAATGCAATGGGTATAAATAACTGAATAGTTATCTCTTCTCAATTAATATTTTGAATCTCATAATCCAAGCATCCTTGCTTTGAAGATCTTACCTAAGAAGATACTTCTCTCTCTACTCTCTATCTAAGAGAAAGACCCACTGTAACAAGTGAAGAGCACATTACTTCTTAACCTATTTCTTGTAGAAAGTCTTTTCTTCTTGCTATGTGTGTATCTTTGATTGTTTAGATAGGTTTTGTATCCTATCTCTTCCGCAAATAATATGTAAAAATCTGTATCGATCTTCTTTATCAATATATATTTTTTAAAAGTGAAAACTGATGTGTTCTTATTCACCCCCCTTCTACAAACTGTTACTTATAAACTCTTATAGATCCGATTGGGACCAATAAACCTAAAGGTAGCGTTTGGTATGCAAATGTAATTGGACAGGACTGGACAGGACATGATAAGAGGGTAGGACTAGACAGGACACAACTAGACGGAACAAGACTGGACATAACAGGAGTATGTCTAGTGTTTGGTACGACTAGGACTGGACGTGACAAAACTAGACAAACTACCCCCAAAAGTTATTTGATGATTTTAAATATTATATAGTAGTTATAATTAACACAAATAAAGTAAATAATTTAATAATTTAATTTATAAATATTTGTACATAATTTTCATATTTGTACCAAATTTGAATGAAAATTTTGATATAATTGATGGTAGGTGGTGGTGGTTTTGGTCATGGTGGAGGTGGTGGTGGCCGACGGTAGTAGTGGCAATGGACGGTGGTGGTCGGTGGCCGACGGTAGTAGTGGCAACGGGCGATGGTGGTCGGTGGCCGACAGTGGTTATGGAGGTAGAGACAGTGGTGCTTGGTGGACGACGGTGGTTATAGAGGACATGAAGATGGTAGATTGTGGTGGTGGTGGCGGTTGACAACGGTGGAGGAGGTAGTTGTGGTTGATGTAGTGAAGATAGTGGTGGTGGTGGTTATGGTGGATGTGAGGTGGCAATGAATGGTGGTGACCGATGGTGGTCGTGGAGGTCATAGAGGAGGTTGTTGAAGTAGATGAGGAGTTGAAGGTGGCGAATGATGGTAGTGGTGGTGGCAATGCATGGTGGTGGTCGGTGGTCGATGGTCGACTATGGTAGATGTGGTAATGGACTTGGTGAATGGTGGTTGTGGAGGCGGTGGAGGATGTTGTTGTAGTGGAAGAGGAGGTGGAGGTGGCCGTCGATGACCGCCAGTAGTGGTGGTGGCGGCCGAAACTAGCGGTGATAACTATTAAAACAAATACCATATTAAGGTTATATATCAAACTAGGGTAGATTAGTAATATGTTAGTTTTGGTCCCATTCTTGTCCCATATTGTTCCACCTATTGAAAAACCCTCTTTTGTTCCATGCTGTCCCACCTTGTCCTAGTTCTTGTCCCTGACCCATGTGGCGCCAAACGTGGGACAGTGAGTTCTTGTTCTGTCCCATGCTGCGCCAAACGTGGGACAGTGAGTTCTTGTTCTGTCCCATGTTGCGCTAAACATGGGACAATGTGTTTTGTCCCATCCTGTTCTGTCCCGTCCCGTCCCATGTACCAAACACAGCCAAATAGAATTCATCCTATTAGTCCTTTTTATATGTCAATTCTTAAAAAATACCATATGAAAATGTTATAAAAACCAAATTTTGTTGTGGCAAGTTAAAAAGTTTAGAAGCGTAGGAGTTGGTTCTCTCATCGTCATCTCAAGGCTTTTCTGAAAATTTCGTAAATAAGTTTGGTACCCAAACGCGTAATAAGTTTTCTATGTGTGTCGAAAGTCAATTAGTAAAAAGATAGGAAAAAGATAGGAAAAAGACTTAACATGTTTGGAAGGACAGTATTATGAAAAACGTACCACGAAACGCAAGTCTAGTATACAAACACATGGTTTTTTTCTACCATAAGCATAAAATATCCAATGGCCACATTTCTGGTGCAAAAAATGCAAAAAACATTAAATATGAAAACTACGTTTGAAAAGTTCTAATGGTGTTTGTTACGACATCGATGATAACAACCTATCATCATATATTGTAAGAGGAAATAAATTAGAGAAAATTACATCAAAATGAAATATAATTTTTTTTGGCATATATAATATTTGTATATAACAAATACTCATGAATTTATTTCATTACCTCTTAAGAGGTTGGGTATTACCAATAGCCCAAGTACCGCAGGACCAACAACGCTTTGGTAGGAATGTTCTTTGTTCCAATTGCTATTTTAGACAACTTATTTTAAAAAGCTGTATTTTGGTGTTTACAAAAATACATCTTAAATAAGAAAGTTTATTAATTTGTTTTTTTTAAAAAGGAATTTTTGATACTAAATAATACTAATACGTTTTTTTTTCACTAGGTCACAATATGTTATTTTATTCCAATAAAAACTTAATATATTGCCTTAATTACATTAAAAACAAAATAACGAGACGAAAAGATTGTTACATTTTGACGCACAATTTGCCCATTAAATAAATAACCCTAAGATCAATCTTTCATCGATTTAGAAAAATATAATTGTATGAAATCTTACGCAACAAATAATGTTGTTCCTCAATATACATGTTCTGTTTGGCTAAGTTATATATATGTGACGCACGATTAGACTTTTTGACATAAGCTTTTATCAAACACAAAACGACATAACCAACATATCTTTATTGCTCAAAAAATGATTTGCGTAGGTTTTCTTCATTGTCAAACAAACGAGTCCTTAGCTATAATCGTATTTCAAACTTCTACACGAAAGACCCTAAATATTTTTGGTCAAACTTCAAAGGATCGCTAGATTAACTATAGTTTTTCAAGTAAAGGGACAAAAACTAAGTTCACAAGTTATACTTTTTCAGGCAAAAAGAAGTATTATTATTCTTATGTTCTTTTTCTGCATTTTTTTTGAAGAATCTTTATCTTCCTTTTGTACACTAATCATAAGTCAAAGGTATTTATAAAAACAACCGCTATATTCTTTAGGTGACATAAAAGTTAGATCTGCGTACATCTTACCTCCCCAGATCTGACATTCGTGTGAGATATATTGGGTTTGTTTGGTTTGTAGATCTTGCAATAACATGGATAAAAGTAATCACACAAAAAATTTCTACTAAGTCTGCTCCAATCGTAGGGCAAAAAGTATGATAGATGGAAAAAAAATATTAGGTTTCCATCAAGATAATTGAGGTTTAAGATAATATCGAAAACCAGGAAAATAACTTATCTATCAAATAATGTTATATCGTGGATGAGAAAACAATCGTCTTAAATGCAAAATTCGGCATGTGAGCATGGTTGTTCAAACACTCAATCATTACAATACGAACTGAAATAGTAAAAGAAACCCTAAACACTCTCTCAAAGAAGATGAAAGAAGATATGTTAAAACAAACTTCTTAGACGTCGGTCAAGCTAAAGAGAATATATATCGAGAAGTTTCTCTTTTAGCCCTTCAATAATAGTCATAATAACTCCGCTACCCTCTTAGAATCTTGACAGCTCCAATTAATCCTTCTTGATCAACAACTTAATATAATCAACTCCTTAAAATGAAAAATCTGAAATATAACACCAAAACCACATATAAATGACAAGATTGGATAAAATGCCTATTATATTTAACTTTCCCCCTCAATCTTGGCATTTAAATAAGTCAATCATCTTTAACTTTGAACATAAGTAATGATGTTGACTTATACTAAGAGATTTTATAAAAAGTATCAGCAAGTTGTTCAGAAGAAGGTATTTTTACGACTTTTATCACACCTGAATTAACCTTTTAACGAACTTGATGAATATCAATTTTTATATGTTTAGTACGTTCATAAAATAAATGATTATAAGCAATGTCTATGGCAAATTTGTTGTCACAATATAGATTTACAGGAATTAAATCTTGAATTCTCAAATTTGTTAAAATTTTAAGAACCCAAACTACTTCATAGGTGACAGAAGCCATTCATCTATATTCAGATTCAACAGAAGAGCGAGAAATAGTATTTTGTTTCTTACTTTTCTGAGAAACCATAGAATTTCGAAGAAACAAACAGTTCTGATAACAGAATGTCTAGAAAACAGACACTTACCCCAATCAACATCCACAAAAGCAGATAAGTGGAAAAAATCTGACCTTGTAAAGCTAATACCAGTGAAGACTTCAAGTATCCGAGTACCCTTAAAGACAGTTTAAGATGTGACTCACCAGGAGAGTTCATACACTGAATTAAACATTGAACTGCAAAGGCTATGTCAGGTCTAGTAGCAAGAATATATATTAACCTACCAATCAATTTTTGATATCCTGTATAATCATGTAATGAAGGATCATTGAAACAATTCCAACTGAATCAATAAAGCAAGATTCATATCCATAGGAGTGTTAAAAGGTTTGCATCCAAGATATCTAAAGTCATTTAGAAAGTCTAGACAATATTTTCTTTGATACATACATATACCATTTTCAAAATCAAGAACTTCAATTCCTAAGAAATTTTTTAATTTTCCAAGATACTTAATCAAAAAATTAGTCTTAAAACAGTTTTGACTTTGTCAATTTCCAACAAATTATTCCCAGTCAAAACAATAGCATCAACATATACTAATAGAATAACAAACCCAGATTCACTATATTTGATAAAGAAGGAATAGTAATTACTTTGAGTAAACCCATTAGAGACAAGCCATGATGACAACTTAGCATACCACTAACGTGGAGCCTGTTTTAAACCGTAAAGAGACTTTACAAGTTTACAGACTCTTTTATCATTAGAATTAAAATATCCTTTAGGTAAAGTCATAGAAACATCTTCAAATAAATCACCATACAAGAAAGCATTATTAACATCTAGTTGGAATAATGACCAAATATTTTGAACAACAAGAGTTATAATGCACCTAAAAGTAACTATTTTTACAACATGGGAAAATGTTTCTTCATAATGAAGTCCTCTCTCTAACTGTACCCTTTAGGAACAAAGCGAGCTTTATTCCTTTCTATTTCTCCAGAGGATTTATACTTGATTTTAAAATCCATTTACATCCTATAGATTTTCTTCCTATAGGTAAATCAGTAATTACCCAAGTTCCATTTCTATACAGAGATTCCATTTCATCATTCATAGCTACTATCCAATTCTTATCTTTACAAGCTTCTGAGAAGGTTTTTGGTTCAATGGATTTATTCAAATTTGATGTAAAATAGAAGTTTTCAGAACAAACATGAGTAATTCACAACTCTTTCTAACCCATATTTAACTTTTCCTTCTATAACAAAATCATCAAATCTATGAAGAAAATTTGAAGCTCTAGTCATCCTTCTAATGGATTTAGATGTTCCTTGATCATTAGAACTAGTGAAAGGACCCTCAAGGTGGAGACCAGAATTTTCAGCATTATGAGGGCCTTGGCGAGCATCCAAGGATTGCTCCCCAAGTTCAATATCATCTTTGGCAGCTGCCTCTGAGTTGCTTAGTGGTTGCAAATTGGTAGCTCCTTCATTATTTTTAGGTTGAAGAGTATTTATGCTACCTTGTTGCTGCCTACTGGCAGCTTAAGAGGGCTACTACCAAGAAAAGACTGCTCGTTACTTTCCTCCTGAGGAGGTTGATCTCGAGCCTCATCATTGTGAAGGGAACTTGAGGTATTAGTAAGAGAATCAAAAAAGTTTAAGAAATTTAATTCATTTGTAGTATGATAATCCATTTTATTTGAACTCATCTTAAATGGAAAAATATTTTCATAGAACCTTATATCATGAGATACGATTATTTTGTTTGTATCAAGACTAAATAACTTGTAACTCTTTTTTGAATTTTCATACCCTAAAAGAACACACTTTTCAGCTCTAGTAGAAAACCTATCAGTTACATTTGTCTTAGTGGCAAAACAGAGATGCCCAAAATTTCTTAGATGAATTAGAACAAGTTGGAAACCATACACAAGTTCACAAGGATATTTTCTTTTTAAAATAGAGGAAGGTGTTCTATTTATGAGATAGGTGGTAGTTAGAATACATTCACTCAACATGTTCAAAGATATACCACCTTGAAACATTAGAGCTCTAGCCATGTTTAACAAGTGACGATGTTTGCATTCCACAACCTCATTTTGTTGGGGAGTGTAAACACAAGACGCCTGAAGAATAATACCTTTATGTTTAAAAAAACTTACCCGATGTGAAATTAGTAAATTCAGTTCAATTATCATTTCTAAACACTTTAACATGACTGCCAAATTGAGTTTCTAATAAATTGCAAAACAATACAACATTATCAGTCACTTCATGTTTTCCTTTTAACAAATAAATCCACACAGCACGAGTATAGTCATCCACAATACTTAAAAAATACTTGAAGCCTTCCTTATTGGTTATCTTATAGGGAACCCAAACATCTAAATGAACGAGTTCACCAAGACATTTGGATTTATGATCACTTAAAGGAAATTTTTGTCTAGTTTGTTTTTCCATATGACAGATTTCACAAGGACTTAGACTGTTACTCTCAAGATTAAGTTGGCTCTTTAAAACAGATAAAACTTGGTCAGAAGGATGACCAAGATGACTAACCCACAATTGGGTTAACACACAACTTGTAATAGCAACATAAGTAGAAACATGAAAAGACTTACCCTTATTAAATTGATCAAAAAAATATAGACCCACCTTCTTGACTACCAGTCCCCACTATATTCTATTAAAGAGAATCCTGAACATAGCATCAAGACTCATCGAACCCAACAAACAGTTTATTATCTCTAGCAAGTTTATGAATACAGAAAAGATTGATATTAAATTCTAGAACCACCAAGACATCAAACAAAGTAACATTGTTTGACAATTTTAAATTCCCAATGTTATTTATTTTTGCCTCAGTTCCATTTGGGCGATTTATTTATAAATTTAAATCATATATGTCAACAACATTATCTAAGTTCAAAAAAACTAGATGTCATATGCTGATTAGCTCCAGAATCAATAATCCAACCAGTCCTATGAAAGTTAGACAAACCTGCCATTTTAGTACCCACTGTCTCAGATGGATTTTTTTGATCTAATAAGGCAAGAAGCTTAGCCACTTGTTCCTCAGAGAAGGGAGGTGTGGATGAACTGGAAAGTCTTCCTTTCCCATGAGAGTCTGTTACACAAACATTACTAGATAGGGATTTAAAACCTTGATTTGGAATTCTTGGTGCTCTGTTTTGAAAATATTTTGGAAAGACAATAAGTTTAAAACGTCTTTCAATTGTATGACTATACATACCACAGTGTTAGAAAAGTAAATTTGAAGGTTTACCTAATCTTTTCTTATTATCACTGACTCTGCTATAAAAAGCAGAGTTCTAGCTTTTATTTCCAAAGGACACACTATAACCTCCCAAATGAGACTCTTCCCTATATATCAGGGAAAGGGCAGTTTTAACAGAAGGAAGAGGATCCCTTGAAAGGATGTTACTTCTAATAGGTTGGTAGATACTGTCAAGACCCATTAAGAATTACATAAGCTTTATTAACTGACCGTGGTTAAAAAAAATCATTAGAAGCATTACAGGTACAAGTGGGAAGGGTGATAAGGGAATCAAATTGTTTTCATAAGGAATTGAGCTTATGATAGTATTCAGAAACATAGGAACCATTTTGACTTAAGCAATTAATTTTTTGGTAGAGGTTGAAGATAACAGATCCATCAACCTTATCATAAGTTTCTTTCAGTTCCTCCCAAACATTGGAAGAGTCTTTTGAAAAAACTTGACCAAGAAACAAATCCTCAGTGACATAACTTAAAATCCAACTTAGGACAACATAATTACACCCGTCCTATTGTTTTTGAAGAACAAGGTCATTATTAGGTCTAACCCACGTTCCATCAATAAAACCAAGTTTGTTCTTGGTTTTAAGGGCCAAGGTCATAGCACAAACCCATATTCTATAGTTGTCAATTCCATTTAATTTAAGATTTAAAATGGGGGTTCCACTGGTGTCACTAGGATGCAAATACAAGGGGTCCCCAAAGTCCAATTTTGCAATATGAGAAACCCTTTGATTTTGAATAACAACATAGGAGCCAACCATTAGACATGATAGCAACATAGATGAAACCATAACATGGATAGGATATCAACAAATCAGGACTAAAACACTCAAAACGTGCTAGGTCAAGCTCACTATCTAGCCACACACACAGATTTACAAATAAAAACATAAAATAGAAGCTACCACAAACAACATGGACATGATAGCAACAAAGCAGAATTCCTAAAAAACTTAAAAGGTAATAGGTCAAGCTCACTCTCCAACCATACACACAAAATCACAAACAAGAACAGGAACAATGAACAGAATCACAAGCAAGAACACAATAAAACTTGAATATAGGCCAAGGACACTGACTCGGTGACCTTGCTACCGACAAGACGGGAAAGAGACTTACATAGGTCCAGACGATAATAAGCGGCCAAAAGAGTACCAAGGGTGACTCAAGACTCAAGCCAAAATCAGCTTAAAGAAACGTTAGAAACAACAACTACAAGAAACAAAAAGTTGAGCCAAACTCAACCCGAAAATCTCGCTTTAAGAGATTTATAAAAGAAAAACCAGAAACAGCAGTAGGACTTGGATAAACCCAGGATACAGATTTGAAACAAACCTGAGAACAAAAGTACTAAGAAGATATGCAAGCGAAAAACTTACACAAGATCGATAGTTGAACAAAAAACACAGGATCTTTTGAAAGAACGAACAACAGGACAACCAGATCTAAACCAAAGAAAATATCTGAAGAAAACCTAATTGTTTGAAGCTAACAAAAGAAATAACAGAGAAACTTACCACAAGGAAATCAGATCTGGAATAGATACCTAAGAGAGCAACACAATGCCTCAGCAATATGAGAAACAAAGAACAACAACGATAAGACGCCTTAACAGAAGATGAAGAAACTAAATGTTGATCCTCTCTCTCAGTGATTTGATGATAATCCCTTTTTCCTTTCGATGTATTTTTGTGTTTCTGTACTTTCGGTTCCAGCGATCAATACACTGAGCATGTTCAGTGATCGCTGAAGAACTCGTTTTGTAATTCATTCAGAGACAATGATACTTCAAGAAAACAACACTCACACCAAAGATCCTTCAGCAAACGTCAAAGACTGAAACTGAAGATTAGAGACTGGCGCGTACGTGAT
>NC_037532.1:12780989-12781376 GCF_001531365.2 Cynara cardunculus var. scolymus
ATGGCTTTCTATCGTAGGATGACTGGAACTTTTCCCTTCTAAACTCTTTTCACTCATAGGATTTTCTGATTGTCTTGTAATCAAGGCCAATGATTTGGCGAAAGCTTTAATCTCATCATCTAATTCAGAAGTTTCTTCTTCAGATTCTGATTCGACCAACAAAGCTTTCTTGCCTTTCTTCTTGTGTTCTTTGGCAGGAGTCCTTGATTTTTCAATTTCATCGGCAGCAAGAGCAAGAGGTCCTCCAATGGATACCTTCTTCTTCATTATGTCGCTCTCTTGCGCTGTAAGGGTTCCATACACGTCATGAAGAGACCAGCCATCTAAGTCTTGGTTTCTTGTAGAGACATGGATAGTTGAGTCCATTCATCGCCTAGACTTTTCAGG
>NC_037532.1:12781775-12782462 GCF_001531365.2 Cynara cardunculus var. scolymus
GATTTTTCTTCGTCTTTGTTCCTCCTTCCAGTTGACTTGCCAATTCGTCCCAGAGTTCTTTCGCAGTGGAGCATGTATCAAGGGATTGAAAGATTTCATTGGGCAGGGCCATGATTATCAGTCTTTTGGCCTTTTTATCGGTTTCGACTTTTTCTTTATCATCGTCGTCCTAATTTCTTTCCTCTTTAGGCATGTAATATGCAGGAATTTCAGTCGTGGTATTTGTTCCTGGAACTCTTGGAACAAGAGTTTGAGGAATGTAGGGACCCTCCTGTATGGATCGCAGGAGATTGCTATCTATTCCTTCCAGAAAATTTACCATTTTTATCTTCCATTGAGGATACTCCTCTCGTTGAAGAGTTTGAGGCTTTGTGAGAGAACCAACATTATAAGCAGAATTTCAGTTGGCCATTGAAAAAATTTGGAGAAGAAGAAAGAATTTTTAATAAGAAAGAAGATTAAAATATTGAGAGATTTTAAATGATCGTTTGATTGGATAATCAATCAATAGGCTCTGATACCAATTGTTGATCCCAGATCTCTCAATAACACTAATAATCTAGTTATAAATAATCAAATTATAGTGATTTTACGAAGAAAGTTATGAAGACTCAAGATTAAAATAAGAACATTCAAGAATAAACTTGAGCTTCAAAGGTTTTACTTTATAAATAATGAAACTTAAAA
>NC_037532.1:12783002-12788992 GCF_001531365.2 Cynara cardunculus var. scolymus
TGTAAGCTTTTATGATCTGTAAAGATTTGGCATTTAGTTCCTAAAAGATAGTGCCTCCATATCTTTAGTGCGAAGACCACGGCTGCTAGTTCCATGTCATGGGTAGGATATTGTTTTTCATGATCCTTTAGTTGGCGAGATGCATAAGATATGACTTTTCCCCTCTGCATCAATACACAACCCAATCCCAACTTTGATGCATCGCTGTACATTATAAAGTCTTCTGTTTCATCGGGCAGAGATAAAATTAAAGCGCTGCATAGATGATCCTTTAATAACTTAAATGCTTTTTGTTGCTCTGTCTCCCATTGAAACTTGACATTCTTTCGGGTTAACTTGGTTAATGACACAACTATCTTTGAAAAGTTGTGTATGAACTTACGGTAATATCCTGCCAATCCCAAAAAGCTTCAGATTTCAGATGGGGATTTTGGTGCTTCCCATTTTGCAATCGCTTCAATTTTTGCTGGATCTACTTGTATCCCTTTTTCTGATATTACGTGCCCCAAAAACTGAACTTCTCGTAACCAGAACTCACATTTTGACAGCTTAGCATACAACCTTTCTTTCTTTAAGAGACTTAAAACTAGACGGAGGTGTTATGCATGTTCTTCTTCTGTCTTTGAGTAAATCAGAATATCGTCAATAAACACAATCAAAAACTTATCAAGATATTCTTGGCATACTATGTTCATTAAGTCCATGAAGGCTGCGGGTGCATTGGTTAATCCAAAAGGCATAACCAAAAATTCATGATGTCCGTACCTTGTCCTGAAAGCAGTCTTAGGAATGCCTTCATTTCTTACCTTGAGTTGGTGATATCCAGACCGTAGATCAATAATGGAGAACTAATTGATCAAACAAATCGTCTATTCTGGGTAATGGATATTTATTTTTTACCGTTAATTTGTTGAGTTCTCGGTAATCTATATACATTCGCAGAGACCCATCTTTCTTCTTGACAAATAGAACTAGAGCTCCCCAAGGTGATGTACTCGGTCTAATAAAGCCTTTATCAAGTAAATCTTCTAATTGCATGACCAACTCTTTTAACTCTGGGGGGGCTAATCTGTATGGTGCTTTGGCTATAGGCATTGCCCCTGGTAAGAGGTCAATTCTGAATTCTATATCTCTATCTGGTGGAAGTCTAGACAAATCTTCCGGGAATACTTCTAGAAAATCACTGACCACTGGAATCAATCTCTGTTCTTCTTTTTCCTTTTTGTCATTGATTACATAGACCAAAAATCCTTGACACCCCCTCTGCATGCATCTTCTAGTTTTCATTATTGATAACAAACTGGTGCAATAACTCTGATGATCACCAAAAATAACAATTGTTCCTCTGTCTGGCAATACTATTCTAATTATCTTCTTATCGCAAACAATGATGGCTTGGTTTTCGGCCAACCAGTCCATTCCAACCACTATATCAAAATCTTTCATAGGCATGGGAAATAGTCTGATGGGTAGCTTACATCCCTCAACCACAATGATGTAGTTTTTAAACACATAATCCATAGATACTTGATCGTTAGCAGTATCAACTACTAACTTTGCGTCAAGGGGCACATAATTCATACGAGCATATAAGCCAAATGATGGGGATACAAACGAAAAATTTGCACCCGAGTCAAATAACACTTTAGCATATAAGGAGTTCACGAAAAATGTACCTGTTACTACATCGGATGTAGTTTCTGCTTCGTGTTTGATCATTTGAAAAGATCGACCCTACGCTCCACCCGATCCTCTACCCAAACATGGTCTCCCACGGCCGGTCGGAGTATTGCTTCCCATAGTGAGCTGTGGAGCTTTCAATTGTGGGCAATTGTTTTTTAAATGATCTGGGGAATTACAATGGAAACATTTTTTGTTTTGTCGACAGAAATTTGAAGTATGCCCAATTTCACCACAATTAAAACACTTTATGGGTTCTGCTCGGCATTCCTTTCGGTGATACTGTCGACACCAGGGACAGGCTCTTTCTATCGGTCTCTGTATTGCTCTATTATTAAACTTGGTAGGTTTTGATCCTCGATAACTGGCCGAAGGTCCTTCCCATTTTATTTTCTCCATCTGCTTTCCTTCTTCACTTCTATTCTTATTCCTCTAGGTGATCTCTGCTGCATCTACTGCCATTGGAAAGGTAGCAGGGTTCATTGCTATAACAAATTCTCTGATGGATGGTTTTAGACCCCAAATGTACCATTCTACTTTTCTAGCCTCTGTTGACATGTAATGTTCAGCAAACCTTGAATATTCTATGAATTTCTCCGTGTATTCTCTGACTGACCCAGAGCTCTGTTCCAATTTTAAAAAGTCTTCTTCCATCTGTCTGACTGTTGTTTTGGGATAGAATTATTCTTTGAATCTACTCACAAACTCTGCCCATGTCATAGTTTGTAGAATATCTGTTTTAGCCAATGATTCTACCTCCCACCAAAACAAAGCATTTGACTTCAAGACAGAAACTGCGAATCTGACTTTATCTATTTCTGCACATCGAATAGTGTTGAATAGAGACTCTATCTCTTTGATCCAACACATGGCTTTAACTGGATCTCTGTCTCCCGAGAAAGTTTGTGGCTTGCAAGTTAAGAACATCTTTATATCTCCTTCTCGATTATTGATAACTGGAACTGCTGGATTAATTTCAACTCTGCCAGTCTCGATTCTGGCAGGAATTCCCATAATGGAAGTCAAGGTTTCCCTTAGCTTTCCCATTTCTTCAGCAATCATATTTCTAGTCACATATTCTGGTGGTGATATATGCTTTTGATTCATGTTTTCAGAGTTAGATTCGGCCTGATCTGTATTATTTTCTGGTTGACTAGCTTTGTTTCTGGTCTGGTCTGTCCTCTACCTTGACCTTTGCCTCTACCCCTTCCTTTGCTTCTGCCTTTGCCCTCAGAGGTACCAATAGGAGCCATAATAGGAAAATCTTCTTCTTCATTAGTGGGGTTGGGGCGGGTGATCCTTTCTGACCTTCTAGATCTGCTTGTCATCTGTAGATTTCAAATTTTAATAAACATATTTTCACATTCCCAAATATAATAAAGTKTCCAAGTTCAGTTATGTACCTGTAGATTCAAAATTACATTGGCCAWATGTAATCCGAAAATACCTTACACACTAATCTTTTAACTTATTCTATTTATTCCAAAGGTGCTAACTATGTATGGGACCCTAATATGCAATTAAATAGTTTAAGTCTAGGTATCATGCATGTGAATACCTAAATCCCTTAAACTCAGACTCTGATACCATCTCTGTAACACCCCTATATCCATACATAGCATATAACACATATTTCATATATAAAATACATGTTTTCTCCCACATAGGTCCTTGATACAAGAGTCTATAATGTAAATTACATAACTCAAAATTTTCAAAAGTACATGCTCTTATATTTTAATATTTATATTCTAAAACAAGACTAGTCAAGATCTTCACACAGCTAAGAACGTAGGGAAGTAATTCACATAATGCCATTTCCCTTAATCTCATTACCTGCACACATATTTTTGAAAAAACCAAAATGAGGGTTAGACATTAATGTCTAGTGAGGTTCCCTTTTATGGAATGCAGGATGAAGATCACCAAAACATTTATTTCAATAATCCATTTCATATCGTAAAGACTGAAAATCATATTCTACTTTAGTTCATCGGGCCTCTGGTCCTAAACCATACTTAGAATATATTTCAATAAACAGGGCCAGAGCCCCTCTGGTCCTTCTATCAGAGATTTTATTCCCTCGTCCAGAGCCTCTGGTTGTACTAACCAGAGCCTCTGGCTCATATAATATTCTTAAACTTAAGCTTCCAATCAATAAGATAGCCATTTTCATAAAAAGAATAATTATAAAGAGTTCATGCTCGACCAGAGCTTCTGGTTTAAAAGTTATGACCAACCAGAGCCTTTTTGGTCAACATGCGAGTCGACCAGAGCCCCTCTCGTCTGTCTTTAGTATAGAAAGCAAATTATAAAATCCTTTTTCTTGAAAACTTCTTAAAACATGATTTTGACACAGAAGCTCTTATCAATAGATACAGACCCTCTGGTCCAATTATTGCATTTAGTAAAAAATTGCATATTTCTCAAATCAATAACCAGAATCCTCTGGTCCAATAGTGAGAACTAACTAGAGTTTCTCTGGTTCCTCATAAAATGAACATTCTGTTCCAAAATACTTTTTGCCAAAACCAATGACCATAAGCCACATATTTTTCCCATAAACCTGTAATATGAGGGTTGTTACAATTGGTATCAGAGCCTTAGTTTAAGGGATCTGGGTATTTGCGAAATACTTAGACTTAAACTAGAGGTGTGGAAAGTTTTGATAATAGGTTTCACTGGATCTATGAACATGGGAATATGTTATAGCTGAACCTATTATGAGAAAGATAGATTATATATGACTGATATAATCTGAGTTATGAATAAACATGAGAATAAATGTGTTATTATGTTATAATTATAAGAATAATCATGTGTGTTTAAATGTGACAGAAAAGATTACATACTGAGAAATGGCAGATAATCCCAATCAATCGGAAAGGATCTCTACTGGTTATGGAAGAGGTCGGGGAAGAAGAAATGTAGTACAAGAAGAGGACCCAGAAAATGTGATGACGATAGAAACGCGAAGTCGTAGCAGGGGGCGAGGAAGAGGTAGAGGTACTAGACAAGAACAGGAATTGTCGGCCCAAGAAAGTTCAATGTCTGGCCGTGGTCGAGGAAGAGCAAGGGGTGGACATAATGTTTCTGACCCCGAATATATTACCCAGGAAATGTTGGCAGCAGAATTGGGACAGTTTCAAGAAAGTCTTGTAAATTTGTTGGGGCGTACAACCCAAAATAATCCAGAAGTGGTAAGAAATCCCAATTATCAGGAGGAAGCTGGAGCTAGTACATCAGTAACTGGTACATCTGTACCCCTTACATCGTCCTCTGTACAAAAAGGAGGAGATATCAAGATGTTTCTTGCTTGTAAACCTCCTAAGTTTTCTGGTGAGCGTGATCCTGTTAAAGCTATGTGTTGGCTTAAGGAGATAGAGTTAAGTCTGTAAATCAGTAAAAGTGCAGAAGAGGATAAAGTTATGTTTGTTGTGTCACGTCTGAGATCAAGTGCATTATACTGGTGGGAAGTCCTGTCTAGTTCAGATCCGAACATTTTGAAGACCATGATTTGGGAAGAATTTGTGGTTAAATTTAAAATGCAGTATTGTCCTGAAGCTGCAGTCCGAAAGTTAGAAGATGATTTCCTTCATCTTGAGCAAGGAAACATGTCAGTACGTCAGTATACAGAAGTTTTCATGGAACAATCTAGGTTTGCTGAAGCCTATATTATATCTGAAAACAGTAAAGTAAGAAAGTATATCTGGGGATTGGAGTCAAATCTTCGAAAGTATGTAATATCCAGGAACCCGACAACATTTCAAGCGGCAGTTAATGCAGCTGAAATTTTAGAACAAGACATTAATCGACAATCACAAGAAAAGGTTGGGGAGAAAAGAAAGGGGGAAGTTACATTAACTGATTTCCGTCGACCGAGGTTTATGGAAAATATGAATCGATCAGTTTCAAGGTTTAATGATAAGGTGTGTAACCGATGTCATAAGATACATCAGGGAAATTGTAATACAAAATCTCGAGTATGCTTTAAATGTCAAGAACCAGGACATATAGCTCGAGACTGTCGGATGACGCAGATATGTTTTACATGTAATTCATCTCAACGTATAAGTGTTGATTGTCCACAAGCAAGGAATCGAGGGTTTGGTTTTGCTGGGGGTTGAGGATCTGGATATTCTGGGGGTCGAGGATCTGGGTATGTGCCAACAGGTCGTGGGCAAATGGATAATCGTGTTAGTCCAAGTGGACGGGGAGGGACAAGACAGACAGAGGGGAGGGACAAGACAGACAGAGTCTAATGCAAAAGGGAGAGCCTTTCAGATGACGAGGGGTGAGGCGAAATAGCA
>NC_037532.1:12789747-12801906 GCF_001531365.2 Cynara cardunculus var. scolymus
TTGAATAAACTGACAATCAAGAATAAGTATCCTCTTCCAAGAATTGATGATTTGTTTGATCAATTGGTTGGGGCTACTTATTTTTCAAAGATTGATTTGTGATCTGGTTATCATCAATTGAAAATTCGAAATGAAGATGTGTTGAAAACAGCATTCCGTACACGTTATGGTCATTATGAGTTCCTGGTTATGTCATTTGGACTCACAAATGCGCCTGCAGCCTGTTGTTACATGATGAATAGGGTGTGTCATCCCTATCTTGATAAATTTGTGATTGTCTTCATTGATGATATTTTGATATATTCTCGGACGGAAGAAGAACATGCACATCACTTGAGATTACTTCTGGAATTGTTGAAACAAGAGAAATTGTATGCCAAGATGTCAAAATGTGAATTTTGGCTACGAGAAGTTCAGTTTCTGGGGCATGTTATCTCAGAAGAAGGGATTAAAGTGGATCCAATCAAGATTGAAGCTATTGAAAAGTGGGAAGTTCCAAAGACTCCAACTGAAGTCAGAAGTTTTCTTGGATTGGCTGGGTATTATCATAAGTTTATACAGGATTTCTCTCTCATCGCTACTCTATTAACAAAACTAACCAAGAAGAAGGTGAAATATGAGTGGGATGAAGCACAAGCTCGGGCCTTTCAGATGTTAAAAGATAAGCTATGCAGTGCACCAATTCTATCTTTAC
This sequence comes from Cynara cardunculus var. scolymus, assembly GCF_001531365.2. Taxonomy (NCBI): domain Eukaryota; kingdom Viridiplantae; phylum Streptophyta; class Magnoliopsida; order Asterales; family Asteraceae; genus Cynara; species Cynara cardunculus. The sequence goes on from NC_037532.1 coordinate 12,790,442, forward strand.
CAGATGGAATGGAGGATTTTGTGGTATATAGTGACGCGTCAAAGATGGGTTTGGGTTGTGTATTAATGCAACGTGGAAAGGTAATAACTTATGCTTCCAGATAGTTAAAAGATCATGAAAGACAGTATCCTACTCATGATATGGAATTGGCAGCAGTAATGTTTGCTTTGAAGATATGGAGACATTATTTGTATGGAACGAAGTGTCAAATCTTCACAGATCATAAGAGCTTGCAACATCTGTTTCATCAGAAGGATCTGAATATGCGTCAGAGAAGATGGTTAGAATTCGTAAGTGATTATGATTGTGAAATTTTGTATCATCCAAGAAAGGCAAATGTAGTGGCCGATGCGTTAAGTCGACAAGAGAAAAGTGGAACTATCAAAGCTACAGCTTTACGAGTTGAGTTATTACCCAGTATTCAAGAAGAGTTACGAAATTTCAACATGAGGCAATGAAGAAGGATAAGATCAAACATGAAAGATTGGGTGGATTAATATCTGATTTAGTGAGAGATGACAGAGAATTTTGGAGATTCCAGAACAGAATTTGGGTACCATGTTATGGTGATTTTAGAAAACGTATTTTGGATGAGGCTCATAAGTCACGTTTTGCGATACATCCAGGTACAAATAAAATGTATCGGGATTTGAAGCAAAATTATTGGTGGCCAGGTATGAAGAAAGATATTGCTAAACATGTTGAGCAATGCCTGACATGTCTTCAAGTAAAGATTGAACACCAGCGTCCTTATGGTAAGTTGCAATATTTAGAAATTTCGGTTTGGAAGTGGGATCACATCACTATGGATTTCAAAACCAAATTACCGAGAACATCAAAAGGGTATGATGCAATATGGGTGATAGTAGATCAGTTATCTAAATCTGCACACTTCTTACCTATGAAAGAGTCATATTCGATGGAGAGATTAGCAAAGTTATGCATTGATGAGATAGTAACACGACATGGTGTTCCTCTATCAATTGTTTCTGATAGAGATAGTCGGTTCACTTCTATGTTTTGGAAGAGTTTCCAAAGAGAAATGAGTTTGCAAATCAAGCTAAGTACAACTTATCATCCTCAGACTGATGGACAAAGTGAATGAACTATTCAAACTTTAGAAGATATGTTGAGAGCATGTGTCATTGATTTTGGAGGATCATGGGATAGTCATTTGGCTYTGGTGGAATTTGCATACAACAATAGCTACCATTAGAGTATTCAGGCAGCACCTTCCGAGGTTTTGTATGGACAAAAATGTCGAACTCCTTTGTGCTGGAATGAAATAGGTGAAAAACAGTTAGATGGGCCTGAGTTAGCTCAGCAAACTGTAGATAAAATTGGAGTAATACGGGAACGAATGAAAGCTGCACAAGATAGACAAAGAAGTTATGCAGATAAACGTCGGAAGCCGATTGAGTTTCAAGTGGGTGATAGAGTAATGTTGAAAGTATCACCTTGGAAAGGAATAGTACGTTTTGGAAAAATAGGGAAGTTAAGTCCAAGATATATTGGACCATTCCCTATTGTGGGAAGAGTTGGGGAAGTGGCTTATAGGTTAGAACTTCCTTTAGAGCTAAGTGGGATCCATGACACGTTTCATGTGTCAAATTTAAGAAAATGTCTAATAAACCCGGATGTGGCAGTACAGTTACCTAAAATTAAGGTAGATGAAAAGTTATGCTATGAAGAAACCCCTGAACAGATTACTGATTATAAGGTAAAGAAATTACGAAACAAAGAGATTGGGTTAGTAAAGGTTCAGTGGCGTTATCATAAAGGACCAGATGCCACCTGGGAATCAGAATCTGAAATGCGGATGAAATATCCTTGTCTGTTTAATTAATGGAATTCCGGGACGGAATTCTTTTAAGGAGGGAATGTTGTAATATGAGGGTTGTTACATAACCATAACATCAATACTACTATTTCCAATAAGAATAACATCTCTGAATCCTCAAATCACCAAGAAGAGAGAACTCCAATCTATTGTAATCTTATTAGATATAATAGTAAGTTATACCATGCACACACACACACAACGACCATCCTTATTACTTCCATCAATCCTCTGTTTATAGCAATAGCTATCCATCACATACAATGACCATCCTTATTTCTCCTGAAATTCATATAAACTATTTCATCCAATGACAGGCTGTAGACCTTTCTGTCAGAGTGAACCTCGTTCATAATTTTATCCAAAATCTATAGACTATTTCATCCAATACGGAACAAAGTCACATACGTCAGAGTGAACCTCGTCTATAGTTTTAACCAAATCATATTCTCAACACAGGTTTATATTCAAAACCTTTCAATCCATAAGAACAATTTGTTCTTCATATGATTTTTCAATTGTCTGTTTTTGCTTAATCCTAAAAAACAAAGTACCAAATCCAAACTGTTCCTTCAAACACAGTTCCTGCTCAACCTTTTTCAAAACAGGTTTAAGCTTTTCAATTCATAAAATAGTTTCTTTTAAAAACCATTTAAAAAAGTTCTACTGGATTCTTTTAAATTTAAACCCAACAATATTCTAGAATTTATAGAATCAAACAGTAGATAAAACTCACAATTTATAATCGACGGTAGTTTAAAACTCACCTTAAAATAACAGATTCTGCAGATTATCACGCAGCGAATCAAGAATTTTTAAACATCAATATTCTTCAAGAATATTTTTCAAGAACACTTTCTAAGAATGCTTTCACCGCCTTTATATTTCTCTTGTATATTTTGCAAAATAGTGAACTGATAAGGTTTTTACTTTATCCTATTTCTTTTATACTTAGGATGAGGCGGTGATGAATATGTTTCAATATAAAATCATTAGGCGGTGGAAAGATAATGTTTTATAATCAACCTTTCTTAACCATGAAGGTTTGGATTACAATAATATTCTCACATATTATTTTATCATATAACCGCCTATAAAATTTCCACATGCATGCATAATATCAATTTACCACACATATGCAAATAATTCATGCATTTATCTTTAAGACAACATGCATGTTATCACATAATTCACATAATGAACACATAATTTACCTCAACCTAGGTTTGTAGAAAACCCAGTTATGATAGGCTTCTTCTCGTACTTCTTCTCGAACCTCTTTTCTTCATATTTCTTCTTCTCGCCAAATTTGTCTTTAAATTCATATTTTGAACCAGACGACAATCTTTGGTTGTTCGAGTGTGGCCGTTTTTGAAACTTCTTTTGGAATGCTTTAGTCAGCATCGCCATGGCATGTTTTATTTCAGACATTTCAGAGTCTGAATCTGAGCTGTTACTTTCTTCATCTGCAGATTCGCTTGATTGGCTTATTTCTTTTATTTGCTTCCCAGATCTGCTCTTTGCTTTCTTCTCTTTCTTCTCAGACTCGAAAGCTAAAGGATCAGCAACTTTCTTCTCTTTCTTCTTCTTGGAATCTCGGATCTCCAAAACTTCTTCCTTGTTCTGCTTTAGAGTTTCATAAACTTCATGTATGTCAATATCTGATAATGATTTGTTGAATCTGATATGATTAGCATAAGGTTTCCACTCTGGTTGAAGATTGCTGATGAATTTAACATTTATCTCTATTACAGTTTTAGAGATTCCGTTCTTTGTTAGCTCATTTAGAAGTCTGGTAAGCCTATCATGGACATCATCAAGGCTCTCACCATCTTTAGCCTTGAACTCTTCATACGCAGATATGCAATTAGTAATCTTCAACTGAGTTCCCACTCTAGAACCCATCATCATCTTTTCAATCTGAACCCACATGTTGTGACCAGATGATTTATGGCTCTCAATACTGGTGTAGATATCATTGGTTAGTGCTTGCATCATGTAGGACTTGCAAAACACATCAGCATGGGCTCTCTCTTTTTCTTGAGCAGTGTATCTGAATTTCTCCTTGATGACTCTTTGAGCAGGTCTGCCTTCTTCTGGAACAGCAGGTGTCTCTCTGTAGAACACAGCAGGACCTTCCATCAAGGATTCCATAATCAGATCACCTTCTTTCATTCTCTCTATAAAGTTGAGGAATTTGTCCCTCCATTGATTATATCCTCTAAACAGCACTGGTGGCTTGGTATCAGTACCAATAGCTGTTAGGACTGAAAAATCAGAATTAATTGTATTCGTCTTGAAAGTTAAATATAGTCTATAATTGTAAAAGTCAGCGTGTTTGACTTTCTTATAGGAGTTTGACTTTGACTTGTCTTTAGTTAGTTTGATCATATAAATAGTGGTTAGTCTTTGTAATTTGAAGAAGAGAGCTAATTGTAATAATACGTACAAAAAGAGAGGTTTGACTGAATTGTAAGGATTGACTTTTCCTCTCAATGTTCTTATGAATGTTCTTAATGCAATATCAAGATTCTGCCATTGTTGTGAAGTTTATGAAGATTGATCAGTGATATAGGGACACACAATTGGTATCAGAGCACGTTTGCAAGAAATCAGATAAAGAAATCAAAGATAAGTGAAATTTTTTTTCTGAATTTTTTTTATGTTCTACGTGTTCTTCGATTTTTTTAGATTTTGATCCAATTTTGTCTTAAAATCTTGTGTTTTTGTGTTAAAAACATGATCAAAATGCTCGAAATTGAATTGTGAATCTTTGTTATTCACAAACTTTTGTGATTTGATCAATTTTAATCAAGATTTAATCGGATTTTGTGATTTTAAAATTTTCTTTGTGTTCTTGAATTTTTCTCTATTTCAGTGTTTTTGATCCATTTTTTTTAAAAGTTTTTTTGTTTTTGTGTTTTTGTTAGTTTTAATCTGTTTTTAATTTTGAGTTTCTTATTTTTGTTGTTAAACCGTTCAATTCAAAAAGCCCATCTTCTTGGCCCAACAGTCCAAACCGTTCATAACACAGACTCATTCCTAGTTCTTGCTTTTAAATCGGTCGTACTCAGTTTGAGCGGATAAGGGATAAACCGCACGCTCTTTGGCCGGATTGTTCACCGTGCATCAATCGGATTCAAGTCTCAACCGCACAAAGCTTCATCAGATTTCTTGAGCGGTTTATACATAAACCAAACACCTCTTGTCCGGTGTTCATGTAAACCGATCATCACTTAAGTGGACAAGGGTTTATATCACAGCTTCATCGGATTAATTGAGCGGATTTTCACAAGCCAGCGGTTTAGGCTAAACCGCACACCATATCATCGGATTTGCATATATCTCAGGTAAGTCATCTCAGGTTTAGGGTTGATTTTTGAGCGAATTTTGATTTTACAGTGAGCGATTTAGGTTCAACCTTGAGCGGACTAGTGACCGGTTTAGGACTTAAGAAATTTTTGTGCATCAAAGTGTTCTGTCCGGACTTCTAAACCGCTCAATTCATATTACCCATATTCTTAATTGTTCATTCTTTCTTGATTCATTGTGGTTAATCTCCTAAATTGGACAACAGGTTAAATCTGTTTGGTAATCTGTTTGGTAATCTGTTTGGTAATCGGGTTTTGACAGCATGCATGTTTGATTACATTGAGCATTTTAAAACTTTCATTGAATGTTTTTAATAGACTGTGATCAGATTTATCTAGATTTCCATTTTCTTATCCGGATTTCTTCATCGGATATCATCTGTTTTAGAAAGAGGCTTGGATTGCTTGTTGTCTTGATCGATCTTTGACCATTGCATTTGCTAAGACCTCTCATGTATGCAGCATTGATTTTAACATACTGATTTTGTATTATTCTGCTGTAAGCTGCTAGTAACAGCAAACGAGGGTGAAGAGTTGGTATCATTGTGTTTTGTTTTTGAGTTTAACAAATTGGTCTTGAGAATCAATTGTATGAATTCTTTAACAGCAAACTCTTCAAGTGTTTTTTGAGCTGTGTGTATTCTTGAACTATTTGATTTGGTTCATTTTGATAGCCTCTTTCAGCTAAACAGATTGGTTACAGTAGCTACACAGTTTTGAAACAGAAAGTTTAGTGACAGCAGCAGGTTTACACTCTTGTGTTGACAAATTTATATTACATGTTGTCCGGTTTAACATTCAAACTTTGACAGGTTTAACATTCAAACTTTGACAGGTTTACATTCAAGCTGTCCGGATTAACATTCATAGTGTTGTCCGGTTTAATATTCAAGTTGTGACAGGTTATCATTCATTGTGTTGTCCTGTTAACATACATGCAGAAACAGTGTGCAGGTTTCAGCACAGCCTTGTTGATTTTTAAACAGTTTACTGTTTGAAGTTCCATCTTGCTGTTTCTTTGAGGACTGGAACAACCGCCCAGCAACTGATCAACAGTGTGATGTTTAGAAACATGCAGTAACAGGTTTAAGCTTCCAGTATTGACAGTGTGCGTTTTAAGCCTCAAGCGGTGATTGGTTTAAGCATCAAGCTGTGATCAGTTTAAATCTCAAGCTGTGACAGGTTTAAGATTCAAATAGTGACTGTCAGGTTTAATATTCTGTGCTTGTAGATCTTAGAAGATAATGCAGAATTATAAAGCTGTGTGTTTTGAACCAGTTACTGTTATTTTGAAAGTCTGGAACAGCAGCTCAGCTACACAGTGAACTGATTTGAAGCAGCTTTGAAACAGTATCTGTCATATAGCAGCAGCAACAATAGTGGACAGTTTTGTATTCTTTTGTGTATATCTTGACAGCAGACCTATATCTGTTTTGAGGAGTTTCTGTTTGTTTCATTTTGACATATTCTTTCAGCCTAAAACAGCAGCAATTACATTGTGATTAACAACAGTTTAGCAGGCTGTATAGTGAGCAGATTTCAGACTGTTCTAAGTTGCAGACTTAATTTGGACACGTTCATATCCGATTGTGCAATATAGAAGCTGATGGTAGAGTTCTCTAAATTGGATAGCAGCCTGTTTAAATTGCTCAAGAAGGTGTTTTTTGCTGTTTTCAAACATGCTTGCTGTCATAAGCCAATAATGCCCAGATATCACAGGTTTAAGCAAGTTTGATCGTATTTGGACTGAATCGTAGATTTAATCTTCTTATTGATGCATTAAACTGTTTAAGTTGTGTATTGAATGTGTGAATATCCTGTTAAGCTGTGTATTGATTTGTATTGAGCGGACTTAATCGTATTCAAAGACTGATTTTTTAAGCAGATTTGAGCGGACTGTTGTTTTGTTCCTGTCAGACTCTAGCAGCAGCAACAAATTAGTACACAGAATCTATTTTGTCATGCAACTATTTGGAACCTCCAAATTGCTTTAGTTTGTTGGACAGAACCAGCTAACTCTGTGAACTCTATCACCATTTGCATCAGTTGATCTTGCGTATCATCAGAATTGAAGTTACTATCACATAAAGCAGCACCTCTTGCATTCCAAGAGAAAGAGGGTTTAAATCATTCAAGCTAACAGCCTAACTGTGTTCTTGATTTGATTGTTCAACTGTTTTTGTGACAGGTACATCAAAGTACACTTTGGAAGGTTTAAGGCATAACAAGCTTTTATTAGATACACAGCCCAGGTGGGACAAAGTGTACTTGTACAGAAGACTCTGATAGTCTGAACTACAGTTAGAGGGAAGCTAAAAGTTGAAGATAGAAGAGTGAAGTGACATTGTGTGTCTGAGATCAAGTCTGAGATCAAGTCTAAGCATACTCTGAAGAGAGTTCATATCAGTGAAGATACATTGTAGCTATATTTTAGACTGGTGTTGATAATTGTACATTGTATTGTATTTGGGCTTGACTCAGTTTGTTTTAGACTTGGACAATTTTTTTTTGGGCTTATATTTGTTATGTTTTTGGTTTTGCTTTTTGTTTGTGTCTAGATTTTATTTTTGGATCATTGTATATCTGTTTTGTGTGTCTTTTAATTGTTTGAGAATTTTTGAACTGTTCGCGTAAACTGTTTCTTATCAGTTTTAATTGTCTTTGACTGTTTTTAACAGTTTTTAACTGTTTTCAACGGTTTTGACTGTTTTTACTGATTTTTGACAGTTTCTCGTCGTTTTACTAAATTCTCATCAGTTTTTAGTGTTTTTTCTATTCTTTTTGAGCTTAACTGTTCCTATTTCTTTTACCTGATTTCACTGCATAGATCCTTAACTGATCAATTTTACTTGTTTAAATGGCAGATATCCTAAAGAAGGAGAATCAGGAGTTGAGAGAGAATATTGCTGATTCAGAAAAGAGCTTTGTGAACCTTAAAGAGCATTACAGAAATTTATATCTTAAAAATTGTACTAATGAGGATTTTATAAACAACTTAAAGAAAACTCATAAAAATGTGTGTGAACGAATTGAGAAGGAATTTGAATATAAGATTGAAAAGATTGAAAACAATCGGAGTTCGGATCAGAAAAACTATAATGATGATTTGAAAAGGTTGACTTCGTCTAATATAGATTTGTCAAATAAACTTCAAACAGTTCAAATTGCACTAATTGCTAAGAGGAACTCTCCAAGGAACAATTCCGATATAAAGGATTTAACTGAGAAGTTCCACAAGTCTGAGAATGATCTGATTGAGTTTAGGAGATTATTGGAATTAGAAAAGGAAAAGGTTTTACAAGCTGAAAAGGTTTTAAATGATGAAAGGAAAGAGATGGAGATAGAAAAGAAGAGGATTATGGAAGTTGAAAGAAAGTTTGGAACTGAACGAGAATCTTATGAAAATAAGATTAAGGTGGTATTTGTTTTTTAAGAGGTTCTGAAGTCTGAAGTCTGATTTCACTTCTGAATTTTAAGAGGTGGTACTGAAGTCTGAAATCTGAATCAGTCAAACTATTTGTTTTTACGTCTGAAGTCTGAAATCTGAATCAGTCAGACTGTTTGTTTTTACGTCTGAAATATGAAATATGAATCAGTCAAGTTTTGGATCTGATAGATTTGGATCGATCTGGGTCATGATTTTACGAGAATATGTGGATCGATCTGGGTCGCGATTGATTTGGAGATCGAATGTCTTGCGAGATAGATTTGGAGGACTAAATCTGGAGGTGAGGATGGAGGGGAGAGTCTGGAGGGAGCGATTAAGAAGATTTAAGTGATTATGTTATCACTTTTTTTCAGAGCAAATTAAGAGCTTTTCAACTCTTATTTATATATAAAAAAACAAACGGTCTGAAAATAAAAACGTCTGACCGGTTCAGACTTAAGAGACATTAAGTGGTTTTTTTCAAAAAACAAACAAGCCCTAACTCTCTCGAGCTGAATGCAAAGATGCTTCTAAAGCAAATCTCGGATTTTGAGCAGCTTATAATTTTGGAACGAGCGAAGAATGCTAAAGAAAAGAAAGACATCTCCGAAGATTGTCAGAGTCAACTACAGAAATTGTCTGAAAGYATTGATTTAAAGCAAAAGGCTTTAGACGAAGAGAAAAAGCAGTTTGCTATTGAGAAAAGAAATACTTCAAAGATGTATACAGCAATTGCTAAAGAGCTTACTGAGAAAAGAAAGTGGCTTGACATTGCTTTGGAGAATGACAAAAGCAGCTCAGATGAAGAGAAACGAGAGTTGATTAATCAAAAGAAAAAGTTCGAAATGCTTCAGAAGGAGTTAGAAGGTAAACTCCTGGATACTTCAAAGAAATTKTSTGWTMTAAAGACAGACCTTGAAACTGAATTGAACATGAGAACTGAATTGAAAAAGAAATATGATTTAGTTACTGAAGAAAAAGACCAGCTTTTACAAAAAAGTAAAAGACTTTTCGTGTGCTCAAAGTTCAACTGGTTMTCCTTCTCAGTGTAAAACCAGCTTTTATAATTGTTCATATTCGAACAGTTATTCAAGCAATCCTAAATCTAATGTTTCTAAGAACTATTCTCGTTCAAATCAGTACTATCAAGGGTATGTTATTGGATCACCCAATTATTCTTCTAAGATTAAAAGCATTTGGGTTAATAAAAGTTGAATCTGTTTTATCTCATACACCTGTTGGTACTAACAATCTTCCTTGCATTGTGAAGTCCACTAATGATTTGATTAATCTTAGCAAGAGAAGGATTATGTGTTCAACATGCAGAACCAATAATTTTGTCAATATCAAAAAGTTCAACAGGTGGCATGAAGATAACAGCTATCAGCACAACAGTTGGAAAGGTAAGAACAGGTATGATCACAATTACTGGTATGATTCATATTTTATTCATGATCATCCTGTTCATAGTGCTGAAAAGAAAATATCTTATAAAAATAAATGGTTTGGAAACTACAATATACCCCAACCAAATACTAACATATTAGGACCCAAGTTTGTTTGGGTACCAAAATCTACTTGATTTGGTTTTGTAGGTGTATCAAATTTATGCTAATCAGAATATCATTTCAATGATACACGAATGCAGGGGGAGTTGTGATTTATTTCAAACTAAGGCTTCTGAACACTTCAGTTCAGAACCCGTGCTTTACCGAGTGTGGTTTCTAAACACTCAGTTTAGAACCCGTGCTTAAAATGTTTTCTTTTTCATTTTTTAGCTTAAAAGTTTCATTACTTTGATCTACTTTCTAGGGGGAGTTTCCTAGAAAGTTCAATAAATGTTTTTGGAAAAATGATTTTTTTTTTGGGAAACGAGTATATTTTCTGAACATGTATTTCCTGAGATTTTACTTGCGTAACTTCTCGTCGTACATAACTCCAATACCTGTTTCAGCTATTCTTCAAACAGTTATTATCACGTCTCTTATATGAAAATCTTTTTCGGTGATAATCGATCGTTTGTATTAAACTTTGTTTTTCTGATATTTTTTTCTTTGACTGATATACATTCATTTTTTTTAATATTAGAATCTGTAAACTTGTTCTTACAGATCTTCATTCATTTCTCTCATACATATTGAATAGTCGAATCGTTGTCACATCATTCTTTATTGATCGTGCTTAAAGCCAAATTATTTGATCAACTTTTATCTGATCATTGTGTTTTAAAGTAATATTGAATGTGCATAACGAAATATTTTAGGAGGGACTGAGTGCTTATCAGAAATACCTCTGTGGAATGTCAAAACCGACAGACCTACCCAAGAGGACAACCATATCTGAGTGAGTTTAAATCAAAAAGGGTTTGTGTGCCGAGATTAAAATGAAAAAGAGAGGGGTAGTTGTTGTGAGCCAAAAGAATTGGCGAGAGTTGTGTCAGGATTAAAAGAATACGAATATCCTGTTCCAAACTTACATAATCCGGGCATACCACACAATCTATTAGTTCTCAATTCATTGGAGACTAATATTGAAAAAGGCAAAGCCCAGGCCAATTCTTGTCACAACTCCACCAACTACTCATTTATCTCTCAACAGATAAATGTTTCAATAACATTTGGGGCACGCAACTCATCATCTATCAATTTCTTACTTGGAGAAAGTTGATATTGAATTAGAAGGATATATGTCCCCCCTTCAAGTCTTTTTGATCACATATTGAGTCTGATAAATTTGTGTAGTCCACACGGTTTATCTTTTTGAGCCTAAACAGAAGCATTAATTGGTTTATTCTTTTACACTACACAGATTTAGCATTTTATATGTT
>NC_037532.1:12802686-12815281 GCF_001531365.2 Cynara cardunculus var. scolymus
TATTCGTCTTGAAAGTTAAATATAGTCTATAATTGTAAAAGTCAACGTGTTTGACTTTCTTATAGGAGTTTGACTTTGACTTGTCTTTAGTTAGTTTGACCATATAAATAGTGGTTAGTCTTTGTAATTTGAAGAAGAGAGCTAATTGTAATAATACGTACCAAAAAAGAGGTTTGACTGAATTGTAAGGATTGACTTTTCCTCTCAATGTTCTTATGAATGTTCTTAATGCAATATCAAGATTCTACCATTGTTGTGAAGTTTATGAAGATTGATCAGTGATATAGGGACACACAATAGCCATTGCTTCCCTTGAACTCATTTTATCAGTTATGTATTATGTAGGATCAACTGCAGTTCAAAATTTGTATTAAAGGATCAGTATTCAAAAATATATCAAATAAATTTCAAACAAGAATATGCACACATTCAAGACTTAGAAAAATTTAAGCACACAAGCTTATCCGGATTAGAAATCCGGTCAAGCTTATCCGAATTAGAAGTCCGGACAAAGAAGACTTGAAATTTTCAACTAAAGGAAGTTATTCGGATTAGATATTCGGGCAACAAAAAATTTTAAATCGTACAAAGAGCACCAAATCCGGATGAGAAATCCGGTGAATTTCAACACTTAGTCAAAATTTAAGCAATTAAGAAATCTCAATACGGATACTCAAAATTAAATACGGACAAGGTACAAAATTCAATTTGGATGAAAAATCTCAAATCGGACGTTTTCAACACTTAGTCAAATTTTCAAAATATAATACGGGCGTAAAAAGTCAACAAGTCAAGGTCAACAAAGTCAACTAGTCAAAGTACGATTAAGTTCGCGTAAAATCAAATCGCTCAAACAGTCAACAAGATTTAAATCGATCACAAGTAAAGGTCAAAGTTCGTTCACAAATCCGTTCAAGAAGTCAAAGTCAAAGTACGATCACTCAAATCACAAGTAATTCAATTAAATCACACTAAATCGCACAACCTTATACTTAAATCGCTCATAAAATCGCTAAGGTTACAATCGGACTTTGATTAAATCGCACAATTCACACAATAAATCGCACAAAACACAAATGACTTACCAAGCGGATTATTCTAAATCGCTCACTAAATCGAACAAGAGTCCAACGATTTACCTTTTAAACCAATCAAGACTTACCCGGCTTAACGTAATCCGCACAACATCAATTCACAAATATTACAAGTCTTAAATCGATCAAGCTATAGGCGATTTACAGTTAAATCGAACAAGAGTTAAGCGGACTAATATTCAAGCAAAAACACAATTTTAACAATTTTTCACCAAAAAATTGGATCAAAACATGAAAAATATGAATTTTTGAAGAACACCAGCAGATTTCAAAAACTCAAAATTCGATCAAAACAGATTCAAAACTTGTTTAAACTCAAAAACGATGTGAATCAAAATTGTTCTATATCAAATTGTGAATTCAGCGATGTAGAATTTATCAATTAACAGTCAATATCCAAGCGATATAGGCCAAAATTCGATTCTGGAACTAAGAACTCTATGAACAGATGAAGAACAACAAGAACTTAGATCGATCAATCCTCTAAAATTCGTGCAAAATTCTTGAAAAAAATGTTTAATCCTCTAATCAAATTGCTGCAGCTTTCTCTGTTACCAATTGTAATGCCCAAAATCATACAAATCTGATTATGATCTTCAAGAATTAGAAATAAGATGAAGTTTAGAGAGAAATTATCACCAAATCTCTTGTAGATTTCTTGAGAGAAAATTACAATGCTAATCAGAAAATTACAGAATTGTTTATAACAATTACAAAGCTAAACACTATTTATACTAGGGAAAGCATTAACCTATCTTTTACAAAGCATATAAAATGGAGAACTTGAATACAATTTTTAACACATATACTTGAACCCAACAATCCTGTTAGTGACACCGCCTGTTCCGGACCACTTGGATGGGGGATGTTACACATGTGCTATCAGCGCATAGGTTTTGAGTTGTAGATTAAGTAGGTTTGACCTGTTAGAAATGGGTAGACATAAGAACGGGTATAGTAGACTTTAATTCTAACTACCGTTTTTTTATTCATAACTGTTTTGAATTCTGATCTTCATGTTGTTCAATTTTAGAATTTCGAGACGTGGTCATCTACGCGAATCCAAATCTCAACTCCAGGATAACCCAAACCTCAACCCTAATCCAATGGGGGGTGGAAGTGAGCCCAATATTGTTGTTGTGGTCCATCAAACCATATTAAGTATGATGCCTACATATCTCCAGCAGGCCATCCAGGCTATGCAACAAGCAGCACATAACCTTTCTTCGAACCCAAATCCTGGTCCTACACCAAATACTGGAAATCCCTCATCCAGTTTGGGTAACCGAAAGGGACAAATGTATGTGGCTTGAAAGGTTTAACAAACAAAAATCTCAATACTTGACAATTGCCATAGATTCTGTAGATGCCGAACATTGGATTCGACACATAGAAAAGATCTTCAATGTCTTAAATATCCCAGATGAGTATCAAGTCCGTTTGGCTACTTATATGTTCGAGAAAGAAGCCAATAATTGGTGGGAATCTTGTGTCCAAACAGACCCATCTGTTAGAGACTTGTCTTGGATAATTTCAAAGAGTTTTTCTTCAAGCACTACTTGACCTCGACTAATCGCGATGCCTATGTGCGAGAATATGCTACTATACAGCAAGGCTAGGAAGAAACAATTGTCGATTACATGGCACGTTTTTTAAAATTTTGTTATTTTGCAGGACACACCGAAGGCACTCAAGTCCAACAAGCTGACAAGTTGAAATGGACTTTGAACTCGAGGTATAAGATCGTCTCTTGAATCATCTTTTCAATACCATTACTGAAGTGGCTGAAGCAACGAAGAATATTGATCGGTCACAACAACGGTTAACTTCACACTTTGACAATAAGAGACATATACCTGAATATTTTTGAAGCAACCCTCGTTTTGTAAAATCAAAGTCGAGCAGCAATACTCATGAAGGCTCGAATTTATTCATGACACAACTTTCAGTGTTGTCTAGCAGTGGGAGTCAAAATGTTTTAACCCTGTTTATATTGTGATCGATGCAATCTTTGACATCAAATGGGTCCATGCCTAAAGATGACCGGTTCAATTTTCAATTGTTGAAAACAAGGGCACATGGAAAACTATTGTCCTAAATCTTAGATCCGAACTAACAAAGGGAAAAGAAAACAACCAAGTACTAGTGGATGAGTCTTTGCATTACCTGGGAGCAAATCTCAAGCGGGTATGATTTTGGGTCATATTAAATTAATTGATTTATTTGTTTATGAATTGTCTGATATCGGTGTGACATACTCAGTTGTTTTTGAACAATTAGAATCCCAGTTAAAACTGTATGAGCAAACCACCGAATTTCCAGTGGTAATATCTACCCCAATGGGTGGTTCAATCTATGTGATAACTCGTTTTTCCAACTGGCCATTGCTTATTGGGGAATACATACGGAAGGTCACTCTACTTCCAATGCATATGTACTACTTCGATTTAATATTGGGTATGGACTGACTGTCACGTCAACGGACAACTATAGACTGTAACGCCAAACAAATATTGTTTGGGATATGGACAACCCGAAGGCAATATTCTAAGGAGGTATTCAAAGAGAAGATGTTAGTACGGTAGTCTCTATTACTGTGAAATAGTATGCGTGGCAAAGTAATGAAAGTTTTCTTGATGCTCTACAAGATCCCGAACAAGTATTCCCTACTTCTGCATCCATACCTGTTGTTTCTGAATATTTTGATGTATTTCCCAATGATCTACCGAGTATACCACCAGTATGGGAAGTCAAATTTACCATCGATCTTGTCTCGGGAGCTTCTCCTATTTCCAAGGGTCCCTACCGAATTGCTTCAACTGAAATGAAAGAGCTTAAAACTCAACTCTATGATCTATTGAAGAAAGGTTTCATTCGGCCCAATGTTTCACCCTAGGGATCTCTGGTTCTCTTCATTAAAAAGAAAGACGGTACGATGCGTCTTTGTATTGATTATCGAGAACTTAATAAAGTAACGATCCGTAATAAGTATGCGTTGCCGAGAATCGAGGATCTGTTTGATCAATTACAAGGGGTATGGTACTTTCCAGAATTGATCTTCGGTCAGGGTACCATCAACTTCGTATCCGATATTGTGATATTCCAAAAACCGCATTTAGAACTCTCTATGGGAATTACAAATTCTTAGTAATGCCTTTCGGGCTAACTAATGCTCCAACGGTATTTATGGATCTTATGAATAGGGTTTTTAAAGATTATCTCAATGAATTTGTTATCGTGTTTATTGATCTTGATTTACTCGAAGTCAGGAAAGCAACATGATCAACATCTTCAAATCGTTTTGGAGACTCTTCCAACGAAAGAATTATATGCAAAACATTCCAAATGTGATTTCTGAATCGATCAAGTGTCTTTTCTCAGACACGTAATCTCCRCCGAAGGTGTCAAAGTCGATCTGGCAAAAATTGAAACCGTCACTAATTGGTCACGACCTACGAACGTATCTGAAGTTCGTGGTTTTTTGGGTCAGACATTGTTACTATAGACAATTCGTTGAAGATTTCTCTAAAATATCTCTACCATTGACCCGATTACTCCGGAATGGAATCAAATTCAATTGGGGTTCTGAACAAGAATCTAGTTTCAAGGAATTGAAGCATCGATTGGTTACCCCACATATTCTTGTATTGCCGTCTGGCACTGGTGGGTTCCAAGTTTATAATGATTCTTAGAAAGGTCTCGGTTGCATTCTTAGGCAAAATGAAAAAGTGATCGCATATACTTCTCATCAATTAAAGCCTTATGAGATCAATTATCCGACTCACGAACTCGAATTGGCTGCAGTGATCTTCGCACTCAAGATTTGGCGTCACTATTTGTACGGTGAGATCTGTGAAGTTTTCACCGACCATAAAAGCCTCAAATACATCTTTACTCAAAAAGAGATAAATATGCGTCAACGAAGGTGGCTCGAACTTCTAAAAGATTACGATGTTCAGATGTAGTATCATCCGCGAAAAGCTAATGTAATCATTGATGCCTTAAGCCATAAAGGTGTGGAACAAGTTTCTTCTTATTGATGTGGCCGTGGTTAAATTCACGGGGGACTTGGGGTGTGTGCCCGAATGCCGGCCCGATAGTTTGTGTGGTTTGACCACCCCACGAACACTACATGAATTGACGGATTTTGTTTAAGTTATGTTTTGAAATGAAATTGTGAAACGCCTTGATTTTATATGAATTCAGTTTAATCGAATTGTAAGTCTTCCGCTTTATTATCGATGTTACATATTATTATTTCAAGTTTATAGTATAATTTGTTCACTGAGCCCCGTGCATAGCCGTGTTTTTGTTTTCTAATACGACAGGTTCCCAGTGATACTGATAAGGACGGGACTTGAGATCGAGCATTTAACTTTTGGAGTTTGTAAATTCGTTTGTAGATATTAATATTCTAAGCTTATAAATAGTTGTTAGAATGTAATATTTTGGGTTGTAAAACATGCTTTAAAAGTTATACTCTGTGTTTGTAGTTTATTACTAGCTCTGTAATGTTTGTGTCTTTGAATTATGTCCCGTTAGTGACACCGCCCGTTCCGGAGCACGTGGTCGGGGGATCTTACTCATGAGATGAAAAGTGATGAAGTTTAAATTTCTTCTTACGCTTCTCACACTATCATTCGCTTATATATATATATATATAGAGAGAGAGAGAGAGAGAGAGGCCCCATCAAATTCAAACCTGCCAAATGTTACAAACCATACAAACCAATATCAACCGTCTATCTAGTCTAATGAATATTTGGTTTCATAAATACAAAGTGTTTCCTAATATAAAGCGTTAATCATAATCAATGAACTCTAATTATCTTCTTAAATATTCAAATCATAACAATATTAAACTTCATCATTTCTATAAATATCTTAATTGAGTAGTTTGTATTTGATTTACCATAGATATATACATATATATTATATATATATATATATAGAGAGAGAGAGAGAGAGAGAGAGAAAAGTACAAATGAAAAACAATTTTCGGTTGTGAATTAAGGGAAAAATATAGGGGGACCTTCTTTTTAGAACCCATGAAATTGTGATAACCTTGAGAACTTGTGCATCATGTATTATTTCATATGTTTTTTTTCCATTTAAGACTAGAATTTGGAATATTAATTAACATATATTTGTTTCACAATGTGTTCACATGTACTCAATTCACAATGTGTAACTTTTTGAAGTGTTTGTGAAACACAAAATAGACATAAAAGAGTTTCACATTGTGAACCAAGTACATGAAAACGAATACATAGTGAAACAAATATATGTTAACCAATACATTGACACACAAGTTCTCAAGGTTATCCTATTTTCATAGGTTCTCAAATGATTAAGCCCCTCTATACATAAATATATATATATATATATATATATATACACACACACACATAGAGGAGAGTGTGACATGTGTTCCCGACATCCACATTTAGTATGAATAACAAAGGGCATTCATTATGAATAACTAAGGTGAAATTCATGAACTGTTAATGATGAATGATACAACATTCATGATGAATAACCTCGAAGGTGTGAGATACGTGTTGTGCTTTCCTTTTTCTCCCGGTTCACAATCAAATATTGGTTTTCATTTGAACTCACCCCTATATATATACACACACACATACACATACACACATTTATACTACATTATAAACCATTTAAAAGAAAACACTTAATTACAACCCATAAAACACATATTATACCATTTTATGCATAAATTTCAAAAAACTATTATTTTACAACTTTTAAAGCATAATATACAAGTGTTGATGGCATCTGGTTTTTAATACACATCAGGTGCCACTAAACATTAATGGTGCATTTGGTACACTGAACATGACATGATAGAATAGTACAGGGACTCATGTTTCACGTTTGACAAGACTTTTATGTGAAACAGATAGAAACATAGTGGAACAAGCCTGTTCCACCCCTACCTTATGGAACAGAGTGAAACAAACTTATATTTTACCAATATAACTTCAAAATAAAACTTAATTCTCTTCTAAAACATCAAATATGTCTACTTTTTACATTTTATTCAATTTTTTAAACATTCATTTTACTGTCCTCAAGATATTATTTTTATACGGTTTCCATATTTTTGTTAATATATGTAAATTATTATATAATAATAATAATAATAAAAAATAAGTTGTAATTGTTTCGACGAAAACTTTTTGATGATATATTTTGTAATAAAAAATAATTATTTTATTATAATTTAATAAATTATATAAACTAATCAAAATATATATACAACTCATTAGGGGTAAATGTTGAATAGGCATGGAAACGGGGCGAGGATGGGGCGGGTTTTGTAATCCCCGACCCCGGCCCCGGTTTGTAATACCGGCCCCGGCCCCGGTCCCCGGCGGGTACGGGGATTATCATCTCGTCCCCGGTCAAATTCTAGCAATCCTCGGTCAAAACCCGGTAAACCCCGGTCAATCCCCGGTAAAAAGTATGCTTTAGTTTGATTATACCGGGGATCCCCGGCCCCGACCCCGCCCCCGTTTTGAGTAACATTCCCCGTCCCCGGTCCCGTCCCCGGTTTGAGTCTACCGGGGATCCCCGGGACCCGTTTTAATGGGGAATCCCCGTCCACGTTCGGGTCGGGTGAACCGGGTTCTCCACCGCGTCGGGGCAAATCACCATCCCTAATGTTGAACAACTGTTTTTCCTGTTGTATTTTTGTCCTATCTTGATACTACACTAAGATCACTATTCACACCAAAGCATTACACTCTCTTTCCCCTTGAATTGTTTATTTCCTATCTTGTTTCCAACTTTCTTTCTTATGGTTCTTCCTAATGCTCAAATATTCTCCAACTTTGGTCTCTTCAAAATTTGCTTTTAAAAACATGCACAATGTTCAATTTGAGCAAAAGACTAGAACAAAATAAAAATACATAAAAAAGTATTGTCCCACCATAATATACTATTTCTATTTTTACGTCTGTCACATCCATTTTTTGAAAGACTAAGGAAATGGATTGTTATTGGGGAACGCTAATGGGACCCCTAAACCCTATACAATCATTTTATTTTATTTTTGCTTTTTTGTCTTGTTTATCATTTTCTTTTTGTTTTTTTTATCTTTTGTTTTTTTTTTCTCACATATATATATATATATATATATATATATTTTTTGGTTTTAATTAATATAAATTATTTACTTTTTAGTGTTTTCTCACTTATTTATTTATATTATATTTTAATATAAATTATTCATAAATATATATTTCTTTTATATCATTTATATATATAAAGGGGTTTTCTAACCCCCACCCCCTCCTAAATATTTTTTACACCCTGTGCTACACAAAATATAAAAGACAATTAAATTCCAAAATTAAAATATTTTCAATTTTAACTTTTTTATAATTTAACTTTTTTTTATATTTTAACTTTTAACCCTTTAAGTTTTTAACATGTTTTACAATTACATCTTTTATGTTTTTAAATTATAATCATATAAATATATTAATTTTATATTATTATTAAGTAATAAAATATTAAGAATACATATTTCAAATATAAATTAAATTTATTAATTAACAAAATATTAAGACATTTTTTGGTTATCTATTTGTATACAAATGTATTACGATAAATTACAATATATTAAAAACTTTGATTTTTCATGTTAAATTAACATATTCACGAGTAAAAGTACGCTCTATATATTCTTCATACGCATTGAATCTATGCTGATACAGGACAATCCATATATTTGCATCTTCAAGACGATAACGTGTCCAATGGTGCGTAAGTGTGGGCATTGGATATTCTCCATTTAATATCACCTTTATGTAATAGTTACCATTAAAATGCATTATTGTAATTGCCACGTGTTGAGATAACGACAGAGGTTGTATCCTAAAAGGTAAGTATGTCATATTGCCTGCCATATTGAGAACATGCAGTATGACATTGAACCTTGAAGCCGTTAGAATGCCCATTTCAGGCGTAACAATCCAATGCGTAGCTGGTGCAAAGACGCCCTTTTGGAAAAAATTCAGCACTTCGTGAATGCGTAAGTACTCATTGCAATCACATAAGAGTAATACAGTCCATACTCAGTTAGTTCAATCATTAACTCTTTGCGGATATTGTCCCATTCGTCTTCATGACCACCCAAACAAGTAGATATCGCTCGAAATCCATAATTTTCATCGCCCAATACATCTTGTATTTGTATGATGTATGGATGAAATAAACTCGGAATTTGATCAAGATACGGATGTCGGGTGGTGGGTTGTCGTTGGAAATAGGAAYTATGCCTCGCTGATTCTTGATGCCCCAAATCTTCAGAGTTAATAATTGTTGGCACATTAGAACAACTACGTCTATGGTCTTCAATAATTCTTTTATTCAAAGCTTGACTCTTTGTAGATGGACGACCACGAGTGGTTTTATGAACCGAGGGTTCATCGAATGGTTTTGATGGCATTATTATATCCTTCAACTTTCTGAGTAAGCTTTTACGACCATGAGACGACTGCTTGTTGAATTTTTCTTTGAACAATTGAACTTCATCATCACATCCAATCTCGTCATCTTATGTGGACACACAGGGTGAAATTCAAGTTTTTTCCAAAATATATCTATTGCATCAAGTGGAATGGGTATGCCTTGACATGTAAACAGTGCTTGTTCATGACCACAAGGCAACCCATGACTTCTACGCAATTTACAACCACAATTTTCAGAAAATACGCTAGTTTGGAAAGACCGTTCATTTTCAATGGAAATCATATCAAGTGCATGAAATGAAACAAATCCCCACAAATTTTGAAAGTGTGAGTTTCCAAATTGGTGTTTCCTAATAGTTCTACATTGTTCAAAATTTGCTTTACTCGATGTGTCTTGTGACTGGATTACTTGATGGATGTGAGATAAAAAAAATTTGTAAGTCTGCTCGGGAAATCTCCAAAAATAATTTTAGTTTGGAATGTTGGCTTTCAACTCTGTTTGTTGTGTGATTTTCACAGTTTAAAACCTGATCAACCCAAGCAGATACAAACATTTCTTTATATGGTGTCAACCATATATTGTTCAGGTAATTCATAACACCTGAAAAAAATACAACAAACATATGCCAATATCTTTAGTAACAATGGTTAAACTATCTTATATCAAGAATATCTGGATAGGCGAGCAAATTTTCTTGAAGTTGTCCCACGTTGTATGTGTATCATTCCTGATTTTGAAATTCAAGTAATTGCAACCATAATTGACAAAAAAGTACTCCATGAGTGAGACTCGTGAATCGATGGTCTACCATGTTTCAAAATATTTTGAAAGATGTGTCATCTACGAAGTAACTGTTTAGCACCCGAAAATACCACTCTTTATGCATTAATCAAAGCCAACTCTCTGTCCGTGACTATGATACCTGGGTAAAAGTTATCGCATATTTTGGACTTTAGACAATCTAACGCCCAAGTATAATTTGATATCTTTTCTTGATGCATGAAAACAAATGCTATAAAAATGTCAGGTTGGTCGATGTTACACCAACTATCTCAAGAAGAGGTATCTCGTACCTGAATAATAAATTAACAAAATAATAATGTTAAAGAAAATAATAATCTTAAAAAAAAAAATATTGACATTAACATAATAGACATGCATTTTAAGGTACCTATTTGTTTTATATGTGGCAACAATGACCAACACTTGTGGGAATGCACGCCAAAGCTCAAATGATCTTGGATAAATGAAGAATAAATCTTCCAACTCGTTTGTTTCGTCATTAACACGAGTCTCAAAATGATAATTTTTGTTAACAAAAAAATCAACAACAACCTGCATTTGTGGTCTTCCTGCATCGTTTGTTGTCTTAATCTTTTGTTGTTCATTGTATTTTTTTTTACGTATATGCATTTCCCGTATGTCTACCCTTTAACGTGGATAAGATGTATCGTGGCTTGACATGTTGGGCTGATAGATCTTCAACTAGTTGAGCTTTAGTTTCATTCAGCCGCATTGCATATGCATGACCCTCTATATATTGTGCAAGAACATGATTATGTGCATCGCATACCACCGTCAACGTCCACCAACTATGTTTAGCCGAAAATAGCGCTATCAACTTAAATAGGCATCCAAACTTTTTTGTTCCCGTATGACAAATGAGAATTGTTTTATTTTTGTAAGCACCATCGTGTTCACACATAAACACGACTTTATAGACATTCTCATTTGCCTTTGCCTTTGATCTTTTTTTAACAACAACACAACCAACTGAACGTCCCATATTGTGCACCCACTCAGTTATTTCTCCCGAGAATCGAACACTTGAAAAAAAAATTATAACTTTCATTTGTACCAGTAAGTATTAATAAATCTAAATATCAATTAACATAATATTGTATCTCGTTAGTGAAAAATAATGATGTTGTTGTCAGATCTTCTCCCATATTTGATGTATATTAAAGAATGAGAGAGTTATACATTGAAGAAGAATGAGAGAGTTATATGAAAGAGTTATATAACTTTGTGAAATATTGAATGAACGATTCATTCATTCGTTCGATATATATATATATATATATATATATATATGTATATCGATTTTTTTTACTTTATTTCAAATCAATAACTTTACTTTATTTTAAATCAGTAACTTTACTTTATTTCAAATCAGATTTGTTTATTAACCTGGATATCCAACCTGCTATGCGAGCCGACCAATTCCAGGGTGACCACATGCTTTGCAGGTAGCCCGGAGTCACCGCATTTGAACCTCCGTGGCCACAGGAGATTTTTGTTTGTCCTTGGATTTGAACTTGGGACCTCCTGACACTTTTGACCTTTGGAGCCAAGCTCAAACCAATTAGGCACCACCCTTATGGTTAAATCAGATTATTTTTACAATTATGTAAACAAGTACATATGTTAAAACGTATTTTCCTAACGTATTTTGTACTAAATATCGATATTATTGTTCATAATGTGACATGTTACTTGATGGATATGCGATATAATTTAATGTAACATGTTAAAACGTATTTTAGTTAATATAAAATTATGTATTTTAATGTGATAATGATGTAAAACGAAAATTGAAAAAACAAATTATGTATCATAAATTAATTAAATAACCATAAGTGTAAAATGAATCTATGTGAGTGTGAGGGGAGGGGTATATACGATTATGTATGTTAATTTGATCAGGGTATAAAATGAAAAATTTAAAAGCGAGGGACGTAAAGTAAATTAATTAACTAATTATAGGAGTATAAAATATAAATTTTAAATTTTAAATTTTGAAAATGAATCTATGTGAGTGTGAGGGGAGGGGTAGAAAGGGGTGTTGTGAGTGGGGGAGGGGGGTAAAAAGTTGTGTTAGAGGGGTGAGGATATATATAAATTATTAAAAAACATATATATATTTATTTATATTAAAATGAATTATTAATAAATATATATTTCTTTTATACCATTTATATTATAGAAATTATTAATAAACA
>NC_037532.1:12815623-12820391 GCF_001531365.2 Cynara cardunculus var. scolymus
TATATATATATATATGAAGTAATTTGTAAATAATATATATAAATTAATATAATAAAAAATATATAAAAATCTATACTATATATATAACCATTTAGGTCAATATCTTAATGGGAAAACGATGGAAATAACCACTTTATATAACCCTCTTACACAAAATAACCAGTTTTTAAGGGTTTTAAAAAACTAACCACACGGATCTCCCCCGGGGGAGATCCGTACTAGTGGGGGGCGATCCGGCCTTTTTCTTAGAAAAAAATTTTAAATTTTTTTTTTCCACTTGGGGCGATCCGATGATGTGGCTCGCCCTAAGTGGAAAAAAAGAAATTTTAAATTTTTTTTAAGAAAAAGGCCGGATCGCCCCCCACTAGTACGGATCGCCCCTGGGGGAGATCCGTGTGGTTAGTTTTGTAAAACCCTTAAAAACTGGTTATTTTGTGTAAGAGGGTTGTATAAAGTGGTTACTTTTGTCATTTTCCCTATCTTAATTACAACTCCTAAAGCATAAGTTACAATGGTTTTATGCAACAAATTCAAAAAACTCTTAATTACAACTTATCAAGCATGTGGTACAAGTTAGTGAGGCATTGACTTTAGGGAGCAAACGCAGCAAATGTTAGGGCTTCTTTTTGGGGTAAGGTCAAAAAGCTATTCTTTGATATCTTCTTTTCGAGCTTCTTCTTCATGATTTTTACTGTGCAATCTCTTCCCTGCCAAACCATTTTGGGTAAGTTCAAAAAGCTTTCTATGTTTTCTTCTTTTCCAACTTCTTCTTCATGAAATTTCCTACGCCAAAACCAAAATAGTAAGGTCAAAATACGATTTCAATGGCTGCAAACCTTGCACAAATGGGCTGTTCCCAAGAAGTTTTCACGCTGCATATAACCAGACTTTGGAGGTTATGATTTCTCCACAGCTTCCAATTTTTCTGAGATATTCACTTGGTTCTTCTTGTTGATAATTTTGATTTATGAATTCTCTTCTCTTCCTGTTGTTTCCATTCTCTGTTTCCAACAGTAAATAATCAAGTTTTTGTGGTGATGTCGTTCGATTTATGATTCTCTTCTCTTCCTACTGTTTCCAAAAGTCTGCCATGAAGTAAATAATGAATACTTCTTGTTGATAATTTTGATATTTTTTTTGGCCATAGGAATGAATCAGATTTTGATCATGTATATATATGGAGGTTTTTATTTTGGTAATCGGGTTTGTTTGTTCTTTAAATTTGTTGACTTTCTACCCAACCACATCCTTCTTTGTTCCTATTATTTTATTTCACATGATTGAGAGCCAAAATGGTGATATTTGGATATTCCTTTCCTGCTGATAATTTTGCTTTCTCAATCTTTGGTTCTTCTTGCATAATACCAAACTTGCTTTGTGCATAATGGTCTTGCATAATCAAATAAGGAGTATAACCACCTGCATTTGCTTAATGCACTTACCCCTGTGTTTTCTTATACACATGGTTTTTTCATTTGCAACCAAACCTGCTGAACATTTGTTAAATCTGCTATGTCCAAAACCAATGTTCATCAGGTTTGGTTATCGAACCAGTACTTCAACAAGTTTGAGAACATGTCAAAATAAAATACACAGGCTGTGACCAAGTGACTGTCAATTAAATTGTTTTGTCCTGTTGTGAGTAACTTGAATATTACTTGATGAGGCATCACATGTTATGTCTATATAACCATTCATTGGAGTAATTTATTGTTCTCTGTTAGCTCTCATTTCACTTAATGTAAAAGTATGGAAAAAGTAAATACTGCAAGTGTTGACAGAAGAGGTTCCACCACAGAAGACCACAGAGGACCAACAACAGAAGGTGTTCTATCGTACAAGTGAAGTGTGACAGAACCTCTGTTGTCTACCACAAAGGTTCTGGAAACTGGTCCTCTGTAATCAAAGCATACAAGTCAAAGATGACAGAACCTCTGTTGTCTATCACAGAGGTTCTGGAAGATGATCCTCTGGAATCAAGTGCTCTCAAGTCACATCCAGTAGAGCCTCTGGGATGGCTCACAGAGGGTTAAAGCCATGAAGACAGAAAAGCCTATAGACGTGGATTCAGGCGACCAGAACCGGTCCCTGAGACCCCACCACGCATAGGAGTCCCTCTAGGAGAAAATATTAAAAAATGAGAGTTGAGGGAAGAACGGAGGAGCCTGCAGAGGCTGGAAAGTTGAGTGAGGAAGCCCCTAGAATCCCAAGTCTCCCAACCAAGAAGGCCAAGAAGACACAGAAGGGTATCGACTCTCCTGTGATAAAGAAGAAAGGGAAGAAGAGGCCTGCAGAAGAAGAAGACCCAAGTGGACCTCTGCCCAAGCCAAAGAAGAAGAAAACAAAGAAGGCTCAACCAACAGAGCCTGTGGTCACAGAGCCTGTGATCACATAGGCCGCAGCACAAGAGAGCCCGACAGAGGCCACTACTCAAAAGCGCAGAAGGTTGCGCAAAGTTGTTCTCAAAGTTTCCCCAACAGAACAAATAGAGGATGTTCTCGTCAATATCCAAAAGGAGTTCAGAGCGCCAATCGACATATCAAAGTTGGGGACAGAAGTCGTCTTAGACGACGAAGAAGAAGAAGAAGAAGAAGAAGTAGGTGAGGGCGAAAAAGATGCCGAAGGCACACAACCTATCCCACCTCCCTGTGCATCCCACGTTTCTAGGGGCCCTGTTCTAGAGGGATCCCCTATTGAACAAGGCACGCACATGCCAAACCCTAACCAACCTACCCACACAGAGGACACTCTTTCGTCCTCTGTGGATCGCACAGCCGGGCAACCAYAAAATACTCCTCCATCCTCTTAAAAGGATGAAGGTTTTAATACAAGAGTCTCTTCGCCCAAGGACTCGACACATCCCACAGAAGCATTCGTTGCTTCTTCACACAAGAGTGACCACCCAAAACGTGCTTCAGAGGCACAAGTGAGGCACACAGAGACAGAGGGTCTAGAACGCCCTYTGTCCCCACTAGATCACTCTGCTATGCTAGGCTCTGAACCTACAAGGCACGAAATCTACAGAACACCAGTAGGCTCTCCTCTGGGAGATGTTCGAGGATCTGGTGGAAGTCCTCGAGCAGACTACACAATACCAGTCGCTGAGGGCGCCTCACGCTCTGAGGCTACTAAATCATCATGTGTTGGTGGTTTAGGTTCCCAGGATATGTATGTGACAAAGGGGGAGCTTAAAACCTTTGCCACAGAAATATTCAATAAGATAGACGAGTTGAAAAGCTTGTTTATCTCCCGATCGATAGTAGAAGACCTTTCACCGATTACAGAGGCTCTGAAGGGGTTGAGCTCAACCACAGCAGAACTCAAGTCTACTCTCTCAACTCTTCAGAGCTCTGTCCTACAGAAGGAGGATCTCACAGAGGCGTTCAAAGCTCTAAGCCTCAACCCCTCCTCCATCCAGACTTTGAAGACAGAACTTTCAGAGATGGCTGCCCAATTCTCTGCCGACTTCATCTCTGCAGGCTACACGGATTACTTCTCTCTCAAAGACGAAATCAAGCAGATGTTTTCCTCTGCGGTAACATACGGTATTGATACCAAGTCCTCAAGGGCCAACATCAATCACCTTGCTACCCGCAGAGAGATTAATGCCATGGTTGAAGCTCTGGATAATCTAGTGTGCAAGCATACAGACCGTCTTCTCAAAGAGGCCCATGCCTCCAATACAGCAATCAGAGACCGCACATCACAACTCGTGAAAGAGGGTGACCTCCTCAGAAGCGAGATCTACAGAAGCGTCTCCAAACTGAAGTGGTCAACAGAGATAGACATCAATCACACCTCTGAGCTTGCAAATGAGGCAATCAAGAAGATGAAGAAGGCGGCCACCAAAATTTTGCAGAGGTTGGAGAAGGCTCCATTGGATACATGCAAGGCAGAAGCCAAAACGAACTATGACGATCAAGAAGGTGATGATCGTGATCGTCATGAGGGGGAGAAGAAGGCTGAGAAGAAACCAGAGCCAAAGAAGACTCCTGCCAGAGGCGTCAAGATCGTGGACTCTATAGCTGCCTTGTTCTCAAAAGGCAAAGAAAAGGCACCAGAGCCCAAAGGCAAAGGTAAAGGCATAGCTGTAGAGTCACCACAGAAGGGGTCGTCGTCTAGTATAGAGACTCCAGAGCCAATAAGCAAAGAAGATTACAGAGATGACCCAGCGCTCCTCGAAGCTTTAAAGGCATCCCTGGCAGAGGCTCAAGCCAAGAAGGGCAGACGCCCCATCCATCACAAAGAAGGAGAAGGCCCTTCATCACAACTACCACCAGTCCAAGAAACGTCCACGGGTACGTTTGACGCTCTGCAAGGAACCGTCAAACCCATCCTTGCAGAGGGGTCAACCTAGAGGCCAATTCTGGAGGAAGAAGAAGCCAAGGTGCCAGAGTCCGCCACGGTAGGAAGGGTGTCTGAAATTTTCGAATCTATGAGCAAGATTCCAATGCCAAAAGTCAGAACAGAGCCCGTTACTACTTTGGAAGAAATTGAAGTGTGGAGGTACTCTGCAGTAGACACAGAGCCTCCCTATGATCCATAGCTCACAGGGATCCCTTCTGCCGCAGCCAAGTTCCAGTTCTCTAAGCTCATAAGGCCTCGTGAGCAAGTCTTCTCAGAGCACATAATCACCTCCCTAAAGACAATCTCTCCAAGGACGATGCTAAAGAAGAAGGTGCTCTATGCTCAGTACGTAGTAAGAAGAGAAGATGGAAACCTGTATACATTCACAAACGCTGACCTCCACAACCTCTGTGTGTTTGAT
>NC_037532.1:12821396-12823657 GCF_001531365.2 Cynara cardunculus var. scolymus
TACAAGTCAAAGAT
Source organism: Cynara cardunculus var. scolymus (assembly GCF_001531365.2). Taxonomy (NCBI): domain Eukaryota; kingdom Viridiplantae; phylum Streptophyta; class Magnoliopsida; order Asterales; family Asteraceae; genus Cynara; species Cynara cardunculus. The sequence continues at coordinate 12,821,411 of NC_037532.1, forward strand.
GACAGAACCTCTGTTGTCTATCACAGAGGTTCTGGAAGATGATCCTCTGGAATCAAGTGCTCTCAAGTCACATCCAGCAGAACCTCTGGGATGGCTCACAGACGGTCTGCAGCTTTATCTTCTGTAAAGAACTTCTTTACTTTTTTACTTAGGTTAGTTAGCTGCTCGTGCTTATCGTGACTGTTTGTAATATGCTTTATTTGAACGGCTTAGATTAATTTGTATGTCTAGGTCTTGTCAGAAAAGCCGTTAGGAACGAGTATAAATAGCAGCTTAGGCCTTTGTAATTCAGTGTGCTTCTATATCGTATTGTAAACATTTTCAATCAATTGAAAATCATTTGAAGCTTCTCTCTAGTGTTMTTCATTCATCAACTGTGTTCTTCATTGATTTTTACTCTACTTGTTCTTATTGCTTCCGTTGCACTAATACTGTCAAATAGATCATCCAGAGCAAGTGATTAATATCCAAAACTGAGTTAATCGATCCTATCATTCTCTTTTACCAAATCCATACACAACACATAAACAGTCTCCAGTTTAACCAGTAAGTTGAGGTGGTTGTATTAGACCCCATGACTGGCTGCCAAGTGTTCTTTGACCCTCCTGTCAAGAATTCTATTATTCTTCTATCTAAATGTGTTTCTAAGGGTACCCAAGAAATCAAATTGATCAAGAATGATTATGACAATGTTCAGAAATAAGCACTAATGATCACAATAGTTGTAGCTACTTATTAAAACCGATAATTTAGGTTATGTGTAAAATGATCACATATGGACCAGACACACCTGCTGATAGTTGGTTGCCACTGAGCATAATTACTACTGTAACAATGATGAGATCTGTAACAATGTAGTTTATAGTTTATGGTTATATAAAACATTAATAGAAGGCTTCTTTTTTACTTTAGGTTAAAGATGAATAAGTATGCAAGTTGCTAATTAGGACCAGTACACATATTCTGTCCATTAAGTCTGCACATGGCCCTTACAAGCAGATGTGAATGTTACAGAGAAAATGGTCTATAGTCTGTCCTAAAGTACTTTTACTTAAACATTGCAAATTTAGGACACTCATTTTCTTGATTTGTTCGTTTCTTTCTCTGATGTTTTAGCATAGCAAATGGTCTATAGTCTGTCCATTTAGTCTATTTGTCAAAACCTGTTCTAGACCATGAAAGTAATTTGTAGAGATTGCATCCTCAGTCACATGAGTACTACAAAAACTTATTTTGTTTTATGAGTTTGAGGCTGCCAATATAAATGTTAATAATGATTTGTTATGTTGGCAAAGAAGCTATTATGGCTTGTTTTGCATTTTATTCCTCTCCTTGTTCTTTTTTCTTATTTGACATTGAGAGACTGAAAGGTTTTTTTTTTGCATTTATATTCTAGAAATGGATTTACAAGAAGCAAGCTCAGGACTTCGATCAACTACAAAGAATTTATGGTTCGTATTTCATTTGGTTTTAGGCAGTGTTAATCCTTTAGTTTCAACATTGATGAAACGCCCCAACCCACATATTGCATGTAACACATATTTCATACAAAAGAAATACATGATATCATTCCATTCAGGTCCCTTAGTACAAGAATCCAACATGACCAAATACAAGGTCCAAAAATTTAAAATACATTTCTTGTACTAATCAATCAAAACTGTACATCATAATAGATCTTCAAGCAGAAATGCATATAGAAAAATATTAAATCTTCCTCTTTCCCTTACCATCTGTACCTCCTGCAACACATAGTTAAAATCACAAAACGAGGGTTAGACCGAAAGGTCTAGTGAGATACCCTATTTATGTTATTGCAGGGTGAAAATTCACCAAAACCTTTAGGGAAAATATCATTTCATATATATAACAAATATATGAATAAATAGAAACGTAATATCAGATCTTTTCCATTTATCAAGCAAAGCGTTCCGTTTATTCAAATCTCAAAACTCTGAACCAATCAGGTTCCACATAATGCCATTTTTAAACCTTTTCTTAACCAAACAAGGTTATATAAAGTTTCAGGCTAAACCTGATATTTTCTCCTCAATAACATCCAAACTCTGATTTGCAATAAGAATCTTGATCCTAAATCTTTAAGTCACAAAGAAATAAAGACTCCGGACCACGGTAGTCTTAAAGGATATAATAGAATGAGTTATATCATACAACACACATACAAATGCCACCATTATATCCAAAAGTACACCTCTCCTTGATATGCCACCCTTATCCCATGGTACA
>NC_037532.1:12824827-12826426 GCF_001531365.2 Cynara cardunculus var. scolymus
ATTTTCACATACCAGCATGATCAAATATAACAATTTATCATGCTATCACAAAATCATTTAATCAAATAATCACACATTAATTACCTTGGGTACTAACCAGGATCCGGTTATCACATTATCCATCCCTCAAAAGAATTCCGTCTCGGAATTCCTTTAATAAAAAAGCCATGGGTATTCTGATCGTATTTTTTATTCCAATTCCCATGTTGCTTTCGGTGATTTGTGAAACTTCCACTGAATTTTCACCAGACTTATTTCTTTGTTTCTCAATACCCTGATCTTTCTGTCGATTACAGCTTTCGGTGTTTCCACAAAATTCAGCTTACTGTCTAATTGGATTTCTGGTAACGGTATAGCTAAACTCGGATCAACCAAACATTTCCGTAAATTCGACACATGAAAAATGTTATGAATTAGATTCAGTTCTTCTGGTAGCTCTAACTGATATGCTACTGGCCCAATTCGCTTACATATTCTGAATGGCCCCACATACCTTGGACTGAGCTTTCCTTTCTTTCCAAATCTGATAACACCCTTCCATGGCGAGACTTTTAACATCACAAAATCACCTATACTAAACTCCATTGGCTTTCGACGATTATCTGCATAACTTTTCTGGCGATCTTGTGCTGTTTTTATTCTTTCACGGATCTGTTCGATCTTTTCAGAAGTTTCTTGAACAATTTCAGGACCCGTCAACTGTTTCTCACCCACTTCATTCCAACATAATGGCGTTCGACATTTACGTCCATACAACACTTCATATGGTGCTGCTTGGATACTGGAATGGTAACTATTGTTATATGCAAACTCTATCAATGGCAAGTGATCTTCCCATAATCCCCCGAAGTCAATAATACAACTTCTTAACTTATCTTCGAGAGTTTGAATAGTTCTTTCACTCTGCCCATCAGTCTGCGGATGATAAGCTGTACTTAATCGGATTTCAGATCCCAAAGCTTTCTGTAATCCTCCCCAGAACTTTGAAGTAAATCGACTATCTCTATCAGAGATAATAGACAAGGGAACACCGTGTCTGGTAACAATTTCTTTGATGTAAATTTGCGCTAACTTTTCTGAAGAGTATTTCTCCCTTATTGGTAGAAAATGCGCAGATTTGGACAAACGATCAACAATTACCCAAATCGCGTCATACCCCTTTGGAGTTCGAGGTAACTTCTTAACAAAATCCATGGTAATGTGATCCCATTTCTATATAGGTATCTCTAACGATTGAAGACTTCCATACGGCTTCTGATGTTCAATCTTAACCTGTAAACATGTCAGACACTGTTCCACGTATCGAGCTATGTCTCTTTTCAATCCTGGCCACCAATAAAAAGATTTCAAATCTCTATACATCTTATTGGTGCCTGGATGGATAGAGTATCGGAACTTATGACTTTCATTTAGTATCATATTTCGGATATTTCCAAAATATGGTACCCAAATTCGCCCTTGAAAACACATAATTCTTTCATCATTCTGTTCTAAGGTTGAGATCATCTTACCCAACTTTTCTGTTTAACAACTTCTTCTTTCACAACTTCTTGTTGGCACTTCTGAATTTCCTTACTAATATCAGGAATCAAACTCATT
>NC_037532.1:12828347-12872640 GCF_001531365.2 Cynara cardunculus var. scolymus
TGGATAAATGACCTGCCTCACCGCACTTATAACATTTCCTTGGGTCCATTTTGCATTCTCCCTGGTGAACCTGTCGACACTGTGAGCAGACTTTTTCACTGATCTTCTGCTCAGATCTGTTATCATATCTAACAGTTTTCGGTCCTCGAAAAGATGTTGGCCCCTCCCATTTTCTTTTCTCAATAATTTTTCCTTCCGATTGTCTATTCTTATTTCGTTCAGTCACCTCAGCTGCATCTACTGTTAGTGGAAAGGTATTGGGGTTCATAGCAATAACAAACTCTCTGATTGAGGGTTTCAAACCCCAAATAAACCTCTCTATCTTCCTGGATTCAGCCGAAACATAATGTTCAGCAAAGCGAGAGTATTCAATGAATCTTTCAGTATACTCCCGAACTGTTCCATTTCCTTGTTCTAATTTCAGGAAATCTTCCTCCATTTGTCTCACTGCTGTTTTAGAACAAAATTGATTCTTGAATCGATCCACGAATTCTATCCAAGACAGAGTCTGTAAAACATCCGTTCTGGTAGACGATTCAACTTCCCACCAGAATAAAGCATTTGATTTTAATATAGAAACAGCAAATCGAACTTTATCTGTTTCCGGACACCGAATGGTGTTGAACACAGATTCCATTTCCTTGATCCAGCACATTGCTTTCACAGGATCTCTCTCCCCAGAAAAGGTTGGTGGTTTGCATGCTAAAAACATTTTAATATCTCATTCTTTATTGTGAGTGATTGGAGTAGAGGGATAAACTTCTACTCTTTTTGTTTCCACTCTATCCGGTATTCCCATAATAGATGTCAGAGTTTCCCGCAATTTCCCCATTTCTTCTACCACCATATCTCTGGTTATATATTCTGGGTGTGACACCGACCTTTCTTGAACATTCCCAAAGTAGGATTCCTCATGTTCAGAATGTATTTTGGTCCGACCCCTTCCCTGAGACTGACTTCTTCCTCTACCTCGTCCCCTTGGTCTTCCCCGACCTCTATTTCTGGACGTGCTAGTTGGAAAATTAACAGGTGACTCTTCCCTTTCTTCAGACTCTGGATGAGCCGTTCTTTCAAATCTTCTAGTTCGGCTAGACATCTGCAGAGTTTAGTGTTAATCATCACATATTCACATTCCCAAATATAATGAAGTATTCAAGTTCAGATGTGTACCTGTAAATTCATAATTACACTGGCCAGATGTAATTAAAATTTACCTTACACACTGTTCTTTTATTATCATATTTATTTCAAATGGTGCTAACTATGTCCGGGACCCTTAACATGCAATAAAATAGTTTAAGTCTAGGTATCATGCTGTTAAATACCTAAATCCCTTAAACTCAGGCTCTGATACCATTCTGAAACGCCCCAACCCACATATTGCATGTAACACATATTTCATACAAAAGAAATACATGATATCATTCCATTCAGGTCCCTTAGTACAAGAATCTAACATGACCAAATACAAGGTCCAAAAATTTAAAATACATTTCTTGTACTAATCAATCAAAATTGTACATCATAACAGATCTTCAAGCAGAAATGCATATAGGAAATATTAAATCTTCCCCTTTCCCTTACCATCTGTACCTTCTGCAACACATAGTTAAAATCACAAAACGAGGGTTAGACCAAAAGGTCTAGTGAGATACCCTATTTATGTTATTGCAGTGTGAAAAATCACCAAAACTTTTAGGGTAATTATCATTTCATATATATAACAAATATAATAATAAATAGAAATGTAATACCAGATCTTTTCCATTTATCAAGCAAAGCGTTCCGCTTATTCAAATCTCAAAACTCTGAACCAATCAGGTTCCACATAATGCCATTTTTAAACCTTTTCTTAACCAAACAAGGTCATATAAAGCTTCAGGCTAAACCTGATATTTTCTCCTCAATAACATCCAAACTATGATTTATAATAAGAACCTTGATCCTAAATCTTTAAGTCACAAAGAAATAAAGACTCCGGACCATGGTAGTCTTAAAGGATATAATAGAATGAGTTATATCATACAACACACATACAAATGCCACCCTTATATCCAAAAGTATACCTCTCCTTGATATGCCACCCTTATCCCATGGTACACCTCTCCTTGCTATGTCACCCTTATTCCTCATCAAAATATTTTCACAGAATAATTTCAAATAAACCGCAGCCATTGAAATTATTATCTATACAAAAATATTTCTTTCAAAACTTCCTTTTTATGATAAAATAACATTTCTCATAGAAAACACAACATTACATCAAATCCGGTCAACTTTGACTTAGCTGGACTTCAAATCCAGTCAACTATCCGGACAACACACAGAATGAGTGTCCGATTTACACTTGGAAATAATTCTCAATAACTTTGTCCGGATAACAAGTCCAGTCAATACCCCGCATAAAGCTTGATCGATTTATCAYTTAGAATCAAAATCATCTTTGTCCGGATAACAAGTCCGGTCAATACCCCGCTCATTACTTAGCCGATTTAAAATAATCCGGCCACCATTTGGTCGTATTCTTACTTCTCAGTTCAAAAAGATAACTTTTCTTACCAATCATAACCCGATCGACACTTAACCGGTTTAAGGCTAAACTGTTCAACACTTAGGCGATTTAGGGCTGAATCGCTCAACCTTTCATCGATTTATAAAATAATCCGGACAACACATCATTTAACTTTTGACCAGTTTAAAACAATCCGGAGAAGCCTTGTCCGGTTTAAAATCCGGATAAAATACTTAGAATAAAAGACTGATTTCTTTCCAACATAAACAAGATTCATACAAAACCAATAATAATTTTTATGCAAAAGAGTTAAGAAATTACTCACCTTATCAATCTTTTGAAATCAAACACTTGAAATCAATTTGAATCTTCAGCCAAGAATAATCCGGTCAACTCTCTTCTCTTTTTAAATCGCACAACTTTGCCAAAGCAAGAAGAGAAAGTATAGAGGCTCAACCTCCCTTTTATACTTTCCAAATCAGGAAAATCGGCTAACAGCCCCCCCCTTTTTATTCACACTATATACACACTTATGCACACATGCACACACACATGCATGCATACATATATTATGTATATATATATATATATATAACATATGTATTTCATATTATGCACATTTTCACATACCAGCATGATCAAATATAACAATTTATCATGCTATCACAAAATCATTTAATCAAATAATCACACATTAATTACCTTGGGTAATAACCAGGATCCGGTTATCACAATTTATCATAGGTTCTTCTTGAGAATCATGATGTAGAGAGAAGATTATTTGATTTTCGTGACTTTTAGGCAGTGTTAATCCTGTACATCCTGCCGCATTGTTGGTGAAGAACAAGCAAGGTTCAAGAAAAAGCAAGCTGGTCCAACTAAATGCACATATGAATAACATAATAACCTTTTCATTTGCATGGTGGTATAGTCAAAACATAAAGTGTTTGTATACATACCTTCCATACATAAGATGTGAAATTTAATTGTGCACTTAAACTCTAAATTAAGATATGAGTTTGGTTTAGTATATGAAGTCCTCCAATATGCTGTTGTTGTCATTGTTTCTCTAGGTCCAGAATCTGTTATACATTTCATCTTGTGAAAAGCAGCTGTTAAATGTTAGAAAATAATGAAGCTGTACTAATTTTTCTTCTTTCTTTATGCCCTGTGTAGATCCTGAACTCATTATCCTGTTTACTTGTCATCATCAGAGGTTCTTCTAGCAATTCCTCCGAATCCCAGGTATGGAGCATTTATAGCATCCAAACTTTCAAATACTCCTATAGACTTGATTATGATTTTTAGGAAGAAGAATGAAAGCAAGTGTAGTGAGTTTGGTTTAGTTATAGAAAGCATATGCAGATGTCTTAAAGCTAAAGTTTTCATTAAGTGTGGAAAGATATCTCTGCATTTCTTGATATATTTATATCTATGTCTATATATACATACATACATACATACATACATATGCTACTAATAAAAGCTTAGTTTATACAAAGTTTCCATTTTAAGATCTTATGTACTTTATTATTGCTTGAACTTCGAACATCAGGCATGTTTGAAGCGTGTAAATGTGTATCGTGTGCATATGTATAAAGGGATATTCTTTTTCCATTAAACCATATATAGATTAAGTTGTCTGTATGAATTAAACTAAATTGTTATTTGTTTGTTGTTTTGAATAAACTAATGTAAATGGATTGTTGGTAAACGTTTTAAACCCCGCAAGCACTTTTTCCTCACCTACCAGGTAAGACCTCGGTCTTGGTCCTTGTCATGCTCAGTCGGTAAGGTAAGTGATACTAATAAGCGCTTATCCGTAAGCATTTAGTAAATAGCCCCTGAGTTGAAGAGTTCTTACCCAAATTGTTTTTATCAGTATGCAATTACTGATAACCATTTTCAGTTAGCGAGATTACTCGGACCGAACCTCTTACACATACCGCACTTTTACCTGGTTAGCACTTGCCCAATTTGAGTTGGTAAACAACCCCTTAATGTAGCTTGATGTAATGGGAGATTGAAAGACTTATTCCAACAGTTTTGTGTACATTTTTTGAGTGAACGTGGGTATCTGGGCCAGCTTACGCTACCAACCAATGCCTGGAGTCATTATAAGTTGGTAGGTAAATCTCCATGGCCACAAGGGTTTTGGCAGTGCCAAAATCTTCCCCCAAGCTTAAGTATTGTACATTTGCAAACAAGTAATAATAGGGCCTCTGATGAACGACATGTTTCTAATTCTGCAGATTTGCATCGACTACCCTAATGAATATTTAGTGTCAATAAATGGGACGGTTGGCAGCTATGAAGGATTTGATGTAGTGATGTCATTATGCTTTGTCACGAATAAGAACTGTTATGGTCCTTATGGTTCGGATACGGGAACTCGTTTGTCATGCAATGGTAAAGGTGGAATAAATGTGGGATTTCATCGTGGTGTTGGAAAATACCTTGATGCTGTTGGGATTTATGTGATGCCCAAATCATTTGCGTTAGGTCGAAACTCTGCATTTGAAAACTATTCCACGCATGAGGTTCATCCCATGGTATTTAAAAGTCCCATTTTGGTATTTTTGTTCTGTTTTTAGTGTTTAACCATTGATAATTCAAGCCTTATATCTAAAACTTATATTAAAAGCCTATTTTGTTATCAACTAATGGGTATTTCACAGTCGAACATTGGTCATGTTTTTTTGTTAAGAAAGGGTTGTGCTACCATGTATCTATAAAAATTTCCTCTAAGAAAACCACTTTCATGGTGTTTTAAAATTAAAATATCATCGTGATTCTGTTTTTTTGCAACAACTTTGTTCTAGAATGGTAATGTCGAGGGATGTAGGACATTGGGGTGCTTTTGGAGGTAAACCATGGGATGATGGAGTTTTCTCCGGTGTCGAAAAAGTAATTGTTTATGGCGGAGTGTCGTTGAATGCGATTTGTGCCATTCAATTTTTATATGTTAAAAAGGATGCTAAATCTGTGTTTGTCAACAATGCATGGGGGAATAAGTGAAGATGAAATAGAACTGCTATCAGTAGTATGTACAAAAATTACAATATGATTTTTTGTATTTTGTCAACCTCATTATCGGTCTAGACTAATAACCGAATCTTAACCTTGTGTTTGGCAGGTTAATTTGGATGGTGTAGATGAGTATTTGACTGGGATTTCGGGGTTTTATGGACCCGTTCAAGGGTACAATGGACTGGAAGCTATAATGTCCATCACTTTTCATACAAACAAAACGATACATGAGCCGTATGGAGAAAAAAGTGGTGCAGGGTATACTTATTTCACTTCAACTGTATCTCCTGGGGAAGTTGTTGGTTTTCATGGCAGGAATGATGGTTTTGTAAGTGCAATTGGTGTTCATATGGAGTATTCCTGAAGATTGTGTGTAGTTTTTTTGGTAAGATGCATGAATCAATGGTAATTGCATCAAACTTATATGTTTTGTGGTTTTTTTTTGAAGAACTTTGTAGGGTCAATTCAGAGTTCAATTTAGACATGTTTCTGGTAATCTATACAAGCAAAACTTTGGGACGGATTTGGATAAGGCTACGAACGAGCTCGTACTTCATGTACAGCCTGATGAAGTCAATTATCTCAAGATCAATAATAAGATTCCTGGTTGTGGAATGAGGCTCGATCGCAGCGACCTTAATTTGCTCTACAATACGAGGTAATAGCTTTGGTTGTTCATATGATCTCGTAAAATAATTCTAAGAGAATTATAACACATTTAATGAGAATCTGTATTGATGATGAAGGTATTCGAAAGAAATCCCGGAATGCATATGAGTGGTTTCTGTTGGATGCGATCGAAGGAGAATGCAGATTGTTCATAAGAAGTGATGAACTCGATGCTTCTTGGTCTATATTCATGCCATTGTCGAAAGAACTTGAAGCCAAGAAGATTGCACCAGATCTGTATCTGTATGTCAGCAGAGAATCCGTCAGAGCTCATTATCTGGCAGCAAACTACAATGTCCGGGGGGGATCTCACCAGCGACGACTGAGTCGCATGTAAACGTGCTATTTTTTGTCAATCTTAAATACTTTATTACAAAAAAATTAAATATCTACGTTTCCATTTTAATTTTTCTGAAAACAAGTGTATTTTCAAAAGTAAATTGACTGCATCATGATTTTATCTTTAATCATGTGATGAAGAAATTCGTTACTTCCTCTATAATTGGAGGTCAAATATTCATTTTCTTGATTAAAAAGTGGACATTTTTCATTTTGAACATTTATTTTGGGACTAAAAAAATATTTTTATGGGATTATGTCAAGGTGCTAAAAGGCGCATCCGTAGCATAAGACGCATCCGTGTCGTTACAATAAGTCCGATAGCTTTTGTGTAAAGTGTGGATCCCTTGAGGCGCACAACGATTTAGGTTTTTTACAAAGCATGTTTTTACAACTTTTTAAAAGAATATCAAGTTTTGTAATGAGTTTTGAGTATATGGATTTAGAAACCAAATATGTGTGCAATTATTTTTTCATTCGATCTTGCAAATGCACCATATTAACCTTCAACTTTAATTAGTTGACTTGCAAAATAACCATATAAACTCATAATTCAAGACCAGATTAATGTTTCAGAATTGTGATTCATCTGCACTGCACTGCGCAGGTACACCACTAGTCTAATAATATATATATATATATATATATAGTATAAGAATCTAAATATATATATATATATATATATAAAGTAATTTGTAAATAATATATAATAAATTAATATAATAATAATGTAATAAACTGTAATATATAAAAYCAAAAWTATAAAATAATAAAGTAACATAAAAATAATAAAATAATATATATTTTTCTAATGTAAATATATAAATAAAACAAAATTAATAAAATATTAATATATAATTAATTGAGTTGATGTTTATGAAAAGAAATGATGGGTTCAATTTCCAAGAAGTCAACACCCCTTACTAAGGGGGTGCCATTAGACCATCCATACACGCCTTGCAAAGCAATTGCAAAAGCAATTGCAAAAATGCAATTTTGTGCCACATAGGATTTCACTTGCATTATTTGCAAGTCAATTTGCAAGCCACGTGGCCCACTCACTTCTCTCCAATTTTATTTTTTTCTTTTAATTATTTAAATAAACTATTTTTATAAAAACAATTACTTTTATAAATTAATAATGTTAATATATTTTTAATTACATTAATTATATAATAAATTAAATTATTTTAAACATAAAATTATAATCTTATATAAAATTACATATAACTAACATAAAACACGCACGATTAACAAAACAACACAAATAAAATTACATGTTTATTCGTCTAAAAGTTGACGGATTTTTTTATCGTACAATTTTCGTTGTTGGTCTGTCATAGTTGAAGGATCCATTTCCATCAATCCGATTGTCAATTCTTCTTTTTTAAGTTGATCTTTCATCTTCTCCCGTTCTTCTTTCTTTCTCTCTCGTTCCTCTTTCTTTCTCTCTCGTTCTTTTATATTATATTTGTTCATTGCTTCTATTTTTTCAGCATCAAGATTGAATTGTTCTTTCATCGCCTCTTTGATACGGTCGATAGAGTTAGTTGATATAGATTTTTGTGTACCTTTATCCTTTGAAGTTTTCGTTCCCATTGGATGAGCAGTCGACGTTAGCTCGGGGGTCGACGTGTTTGTATTTGAGGATGATGAGGTATATTAGCCCGAGCCATCATTTTTTGTCCTCTTTGACCCCCTATCTTCTACTAGATCAACAACCTCCAGAGGTCTTTCTCGTTGACTGATCCATTTTTTTTGATCACGCAATTCAACCCAAGCATGCAAGAAGTTGAATTTTCTACCTTCTAACGAGCTATATAACTCTAAAGCCCTGATTTTTTTGTCTTCTTCATTCAGCCCACTTTCACGTCGGTGTAGGATCTGTTCATAATAACCAACAAACTTTGAAACGGCATGATTTATTCGACTCCAACGATTTTGAAGTGCTTGACGATTCCTACTAGTTTGAGAAATCGTGTCACGATTCACATCGTAATATTCAAGTATAYGCTGCCAAAAATTCAGCCTACTTTGACCAGTACCAACTGTTGCATCTTTGCCTATGTTGAGCCAAGCACTACACAACAATATGTCATCTATGGTTGTCCATCGGGTTTTTTCATTTTTAGAACCGCTTGCTTGCTCCGGCACGAGATTTGGTTGTGAAGAAAATTCTGGAAATTGAGAAGGAGGAGTAGTAGGATTTGGATAAAATGGCATTTGAAAATTTAGTGGATAGTTAGGATTTTGGTACATCGGCATTTGAAAATTGTTAGGGTTCATCATAGGAAAGTTAGGATTAGGATACATTGGAGTAGGAGGATTTATGTTTTGTGCATCATCATTTGGATTATGGGATGAATGTTGGGAAAAATTGAAAAATGGGTTGAACTGGGGCTTTGATGGATCCATTAGAAGTAGAAAATGCAGAGATATTGAACCGAGCCCACACTATATATAAGGGTAATGGTAACCCAAGTCACGGGGTGAACAGTAGCCGAAGTCACGGGTGAACAGTAGTCGCTAAGAGTCACGGGGTGAACAGTATCCGAAGTCACGGGTGAACAATAGTCGCTAAGAGTCATGGGGTGAACAGTAGCCGAAGTCACGGGTGAACAGTAGTCACTAAGAGTGCGGGGTGAACAGTAGCCGAAGTCACGGGTGAACAGTAGTCACTAAGAGTGCGGGGTGAACAGTAGCCNCGGGGTGAACAGTAGCCGAAGTCACGGGTGAACAGTAGTCGCTAAGAGTCACGGGGTGAACAGTAGTCGCTAAGAATTTGATATAAATACAATTATACGTGACCTTATTAACCATAACACTTTAGTTTTTTAAAATGTCTGAGTCTGAGAGTGAGTATTCTTCATCTTCTTCGTCTTCAACATCAGAAATATTTATTGAATGGCTTCTTGATGATACTTCCTCCAAACTCACTACCCACTATGTTGCCTTACAAAAACAACAAACAGCATATGCAACTTCTACGTCAAAACGTAAAAAGAAGAAAAGAAGAAATATAGAAAGAAAGCGTGAAGATGGAGATCGACGTCTGTACGAAGACTACTTTTCTGAGAATCCGACATACAATGATGATATATTTCGACGTAGATTTCGAATGCGGAGACCATTATTTCTTCGCATAGTTGAAGGTGTGAAGAATCACGATCGATACTTTCAAAGTGGTATCGATTGTACCGGTAGATCAAAATTATCATCTCTTCATAAGTGTACTGCTGCGATACGAATGTTAGCATATGGTCTAGCTGCAGATGCCGTTGATGAATATTTACGAATTGTTGAAACTACAACAATAAAATGTGTTAAGAAGTTTGTACGAGCTATTATTGCAGTGTTTGGGACGAGTATTTATGAAGACCAAATGTCGCTGACCTTCAACGATTACTTTATATTGGGTACCAACGCGGTTTTCCAGGTATGTTAGGCAGTATTGATTGTATGCATTGGGAGTGAAAAAATTGTCCGGTGGCATGGCACGGACAATATACTAGAGGGGACAATAAAACTCCAACTATTATGTTAGAAGCAGTTGCTTCACAAGATTTGTGGATATGGCATGCTTTTTTTGGGCTTCCAGGCACATTAAATGATATCAATGTGTTAGATCGATCTCCCATCTTCCACGAGGTCTTAGAAGGGAAAGCACCAGAGGTAAATTTCTATGTTAATGGTAACAACTATAGTTTAGGATACTACCTTGCAGATGGAATCTACCCTAACTGGGCTACGTTTGTGAAATCCATCCCATTGCCCCAAAGTAAAAAACATCAGCTATTTGCAAAAAAACAAGAATCAGCTAGGAAAGATGTAGAAAGAGCGTTTGGCGTATTACAATCATGATTTGCCATAGTTAGAGGTCCATCACGGATGTGGTTCAAGGAAATAATCGGAGAAATATTACGAGCTTGCGTAATAATGCACAACATGATTGTCGAAGATGAACGTGACTCATACATTCGTCAATTTGATTTCACAGATGATACTAATTTCAGTATATCTATGCCTGAAGTTTCTCGAAATCATCTTCCTGAGTATGAAAATTATCTTCGAAGTCATGCAAGAATACGTAACAGGACTCACAACAATCAATTACAAGCGGATTTGGTTGAAGAGATTTGGAGCCGATTTCAAGGAGAAGAAAACAATGATTAATGTAACGTTTTATTTCTATCTATATGTAATATTTTTAATTCAATAAATGTTGTGTTTTGATATGATTTAATAAATTAATGTTTCAAATTTAAAACAATAAATTATATAATTATTATATTATATTATATCATATATTAATCGTTTTAATTAACATTGAATTAAAATAAAACATGTTATTAATTAAAAAATAATTATAATGTATATATAAATAATTTATAAAATAGTTAATAAATGTTGTAGTGGGGACCACTTTTGAAAGTGTAGGTGAATTGCAGGTGTGTAGGTGGTAATTGCAAAAGCTGACGTGACACAATTGAAAGTGTAAATGGATTGCAGGGATGTGGATGATCTTAGCACTCTTCGATAAACAATATTAAATGACCTAAAAGTTTGATAAATGACATCATTTCACCTATCTTCCTCTCTCTTATATCCCCCCTATCTCTTACACTGTTTTTTGTTTTTTAATTAATAGATAATAATAATTATTAGTCTATGGTGATTATAATTTTTATTTGTATTATATATTAATCAAATTTAAAATCAATATATTAGAAAGACAATATGTCTTGTTATTTATAAAAAATAATTTATCATTTATTTTGTAATTTTACAAATTTTAACTGCATATACAATCGTATGGTTTGTCTGTATAAAAAATTGAATAAAAACTTTAAAAATTCATATGCTAATCCTTAATTTTCATTTTATCTGTATTTTCATAAAATATATAATTAATTCTTTTGCAACTATAAACATTCAGAAAATAATCCATCATCTTTTCCGACTTTAAAACTTAAAAAATAACCAATCAAATTTTTATTTAAGTTTTTGGATATTCAAATTCTAATTTCATCAGTTTTTTAGCAATCTTTAAAAATTCAGATGATGACTCGTTTGTAACATCCCCCATCCACGTGGTCCAGAACGAGCGGTGTCACTAACGAGACTTAATTCAAAGACACAAACATTAAAGAACTACTAATAAAGTTCGAACATAGATTAACTCTTAAAACATATTTTACAACCCAAAATATTACATTCTAACAACTATTTATAAACATAGAATATTAACATCTATAAGCGAGTTTACAACTCCAAAAGTCAAACGTTCGATCTCAAGTCCCGTCCCTACCAGTATCATTTGGAACTTGTCATGTCAGTAAACAAGAACAATGCTGAACACGGGGCTCAGTTAACAGTTATAATATAAATTTGAAATAATAATATGTAACATCGATAATAAAATGAAAAACTCACAATTCAATTAAACTGAATTAATAGAAAAATCAAGACGTTTCACAAATCTCATTTCAAACATTATATAAATAAAATTCGTCAATTTCTGTAATGTTCTTGGGGTTGCCAAACCACACGAATTATCGGGCCAGCATGCGGGCACACACCCCGAGTCCTTTGTGAATTTAACCACTGTCACATGGTGGGTAATCCTAGGATCGATCCATCTGCCCTGGAGCCAATAAAATCGGCCTAGTCCACAAGGTTATTCACGAAAGCCACTATTGAGCCTAACCCTGTGGACCGAGTTCACCTGTAGGACGCCATGACTACAAAGCCGCCATAGAAGGCATCCCAACTAAAGTGCCCATCAATTGGGTGATGTTGAAAGCCAATAAAACTAAACATGTGCCATTACTTGGATGACTTTCATAAAACGTCAAGTTTCAATATAATTCATAAAAGTCAAAACTACTTCAAATATGTGAATCAATAGACTAAACTCAAATGTTAAAAATAAATGTTCAACGATTTATACATATAAGTATGTATTTTGTTTATCACTTTTAAGTGATCAATCACCAGACGGTGAACCACCGTTACTAAAGGTCAACTAAAACAACTAGTTGTCCAAGAGTCAAAGAAAGTGAAATTCGTACCTTAGGCGAAATAGAGAAGTAAAGCACGATCAAACGGGATACACGATAAGGTTCGACTTGCTTGCGTGCCTAACAGAAGCGTAAATCAGTTATTACTTAAATGATGTAAAACCATATCCTAATTTAATTAAAAAGTTACTTAGGTGCTACATGTTTATAAACAACTTAAACATCAAATATGACAGCCAGATATGCATTAAGAACTCAAACACAAAAATTAGCTTCATAAAGTTTTGTTATCGACTTTTCACAACTTTTATCTCTCGTCTTCGAGAGCATTTGTATCCCACTTAGAGGTCAATACAGAAGATACTATCTAAATGAAAGTTGTAGTATGGTATATAATCAATCTACTTGTTTTGCAATCACCTCATTTGGGTTATCCATCTATTTTTCACAAATTTTACAAAACAACAGATTAATCTTGAATAAGTGCTAACAACCCCGAAAACACACTGTTTCGAGCCACTTAGAATTATAATTGGCTTTTTAACCCTTCATAAAAGTTGTAGTACACAGTAAGTGATTTCTAACTACAAAATACGAGCTTATTCCGACTTACGGTTTGTGAGTTATTCACTGTCAAAGTTCGGGAGCTGCACTGTCGGTAAAATCCGATTTCACAATTTACCAACCAACTTTTATGATCTAAATTCCATGATTTTGCTACATTTACATGCTCTAAACATACTTCAACATACTAAACAGTAAAACAAGTCCAATAATCGCTAACCTAAGCTTAATCATGCAATTTTACTCTTTTCAACATTTTATCGAACACTTGGTGCGCGGTTAATTATATACACCAAACCTAAATTCCATACTTTACCCTTTTAATTTGTACATCAATTTTAACCAATACTAGAATTATAAACATGAAATATATCAATCCATAAACTTAGAAATAAACATAATTTATAAACCGGTCTCAAGATTTCTAACATAAACACCCTAATAAAATTGAAAGAAATTTAGACCTTTAGGAAAGATTCGGAGTGGATTCCGAATATATAATTGTCAATTTGTCTTCTTCAGTAATTTTACTTGAAATTTAGAGAGAATACGAGAGTTTTAGAGAAAGAAAATGAGGCGGTGAATGTTGCAAATGAAAACAGGGACGATAGTTTGCAATACTCTAACATTTTACATATATATCTACTTTTTTTTCTTATATATATAATTATTTTTAAGAGTTTAGGAGTTTGAAAAGTTTTAACTCCTCAATAATTACTGACCGTTATTTAAGTACGATACAATTCGGGTAAACTCGGGTCTTATAATTCCCCCCCCCCCTTAACGAGATTTCATCCCCAAAATCGTGTATAGACATGAAACTTACATCAATTAAAGAAGTTAGGGTACTCCCGCCACATATATTCTTCAGTTTTCCACGTTGCCTCATGTTCTGGGTGATTATTCCAAATAACTTTTACAAAAGGGATTACTCTCTTCCGTGTACCTCTCTTATCGCGATCAAGAATTACCTCAGACTCCTCGCGATAATACCGATCAGGTTCTATGTGCTCCAAGGGATAATCAATGACGTGCAGGAGATTACAGTTGTACCCTCGAAATGAAGAGACATGAAACACATTATGTACATGGGATAATTGTGGCGGTAGAGCTTACCTGTAGGCTATAGCTCCAACCCTTTCCAGAATTTCAAAAGGATCAATATATCTCGCGCTTAGCTTCCCTTTGAGACAGAAACGTCTAATACCATGAGTCGGATAAAACCTTCAAGAAGACTTTATCACCCGATTGGAACTCGATAGGTCGTCATTGCTTGTTGACGTAGCTTTTTTGACGAGACTGAGCCTCTTTTATCATTTGACGTGCAATTTCGATCTTCTCGGTAGTTACTTGTACTAATTCTGGGCATTCGATAACATGTTCTCCAACTTCATTCCAACAAGTTGGTGTTCGTCATTTTCTGCCATAAAATGCTTCATACGGGGCCATGCCGATACTCGACTGCCATACATTATTATAGGAGAACTTAATTAGGTACAAGTATTTATCCCAACTTCCATGCCATTCCAATGCACATGCATGGAGTATATCCTCCAATGTTTGAATTATATGTTCAAATTTCCCATCAGTTTGCAGATGAAAGGCTGTACTAAAATTCAAACGTATGCTCCAAGCTTTATGTAAATCTTCTCAAAATCAAGATGTAAAATGTGGCTCTTGATCAGAGGTAACCGATATAGGTTTGCCATGAAGCCGCACAATCTCATGTTGGAAAATTTCTGTCAGCTTATTAATTGACCAAGTTTGTCGGACAGGAAGAAAATGAGCCGATTTCATCAGTCGATCAACCACTACCCAAATTGCATATTGTTTCAAGGTTATACGGGGTAATCCGACTACAAAATCCATTGTTATGTGCTTTCATTTCTATACCGGATTGTTCAGCGATTGGAGAACACCACCCGGAAGTTGATGTTCAATTTAACTTGTTGAAAAGTGAGACAATGAGCTACAAAGTCGGCGATATCTTGCTTCATTACAATCCACCAGAAATGGTTCCTCAAATGACAATATTTTTTTGTTGTGCCATGATGAACCAAAAACATGGAGTTATGAGCTTCGGTCAGAATAAGATCTCTAAGCTCCAAGTTATTCATAACACAAGGACGATCCTGAAACCACAACACGTGATCATCATCAATTCTGAACTCTGAACTAGAATTCTCTTGTGTCTGCTGGAAAATTTTTCACGATTCACTATCGTCTTGTTGGGCTTCTTTGATCCGAGAGATTAGATCGGTTATAGCATTAGATTAGATAGAATTTATGTTTACGAACTCGGATAGACTTCTATTCTGAATTGTTCGATCTCCAAAGCCAACTCTATAGAAACAATTAAAGAAGAAACTTGTTCCACAACTTTACGGCTTAAGGCTCGACCACTATATTAGCTTTTCCTGGATGATAATGTATCTAAACATCGTAATCTTTCAGAAGTTCGAGCCATCTTCGTCGGTGCATATTTAACTCTTTATGAGTAAAAATGTATTTG
This sequence comes from Cynara cardunculus var. scolymus, assembly GCF_001531365.2. Taxonomy (NCBI): domain Eukaryota; kingdom Viridiplantae; phylum Streptophyta; class Magnoliopsida; order Asterales; family Asteraceae; genus Cynara; species Cynara cardunculus. Next base: position 12,843,994 of record NC_037532.1, read on the forward strand.
AGGCTTTTATGGTCAGTAAAAACCTCATAGGTATCACCGTACAACTAATGACGCCAGATCTTGAGTGCGAAGATGAACGTAGCCAATTCAAGGTCGTGAATCGGATAATTGATCTCATAAGGCTTTAATTGACGAGAAACATATGCGATCACTTTTCTCTTTTGTATAAGAGCGCAACCAAGACCTTTCTTTGAAGCATTACTGTAAATTTGAAACCCACCAGTGCCAGACGACAATATAAGGATAGATACGACAATCAGTCAATGCTTTATTTCCTTGAAACTAGAATTTTGTTCGGAGCCCCAATCGAATTTGACTTCTTTCTGCAGTATTCGGGTCAATGGCAAAGATATATTATAGAAATATTTAACAAATCGTCTGTAATAACCAACAAGTCCTAGAAAACCACGAACTTCAGATACATTTGTAGGTTGTGACCAATTAGTGATGGTTTCAATTTTTTCCTGATGGACTTTGACACCTATGACGGAGATTATGGGCAATTGAAAGAACACTTGATCAAGCCAGAACTCACATTTGAAACGTTTTGCATATAACTCTTTTTTCCGAATAGTCTTCAAAACAACTTGAAGATGCTAATCATGGTACTTTCTTCACTTTGAGTAGATCGAGATGTCATCAATAAGCACGATAACAAATTCTTTGAGATTATCCTTGAAAACCCGACTCTTGAGATCCATAAAGACTGATGGAGCATTACTTAACCCGAAAGACATTACTAAAAATTCGTAGTGCCCGTAGCAAGTTCTGAACACGATTTTCGGAATATCACACTCTCGGATACGAAGTTGATGGTATCCGGACCAAAGATCAATTTTGGAAATGTACCGTGTTCCTTGTAATCGATTGAACAATTGTCGATTCTCGACAACGGATACTTGTTATAGATCATTACCTTATTAAGTTTCCGGTAATCGATATAAAGACGCATTGTATCGTCTTTCTTTTTGACGAAGAGAACCAGAGCACCCTAGGGTGAGACTGTTGATCCTCTATCTCAGTAATTTGATGATAATCCCTTTTCACTTATACGTTGTATTTATGTTTCTGTCTTTTCAGTTCCAGTAATCTTCACTGAGCTTGTTCAGTGATCACTGAAGAACTTATATTGTAATTCAATCAGAGACAACGATACATCAAGAAGAAAACACTCACACCAAAGAACCTTCAACTAATGTCAAAGACTGAAACTGAAGATTAGGGACTGACGAGTACGTGATCTGAAACGGTACTCAGTGATTACAAGCCTGTCTACAGATGTGTGAAGACTGCTCAAGCCTCAAAGAATGCTGAAGAGACCTCTAGGTTATTCTAGCATTCAGCGATCACAAGAAACTTTCTTAGCATGATTGTTGTTGTCTTGTCCCTATACACACAAAGGACAAACCCATACCCTTCTAAACGTTGGTACAGTACGGAGCCGACTAGTTGACTCTATTGCCCACCAACTTTAGGTAAGGATGTCTGCTCATGAATAGTGCTTTTGTACTATTCACTGTAGCAAAGAACAAGCCTTCCTCTTAAGGCCTGAAATGCACTCTAACCCTACCATTTTGCATTAAATGAACATTTAATGCACTGGGTATAAATAGAAGTGTTTCTTCTCCATGTAGAGTGCGCACAAATCACTCTCTAAACCTAATTCTTACTTTGAGCATTTTCATTCTTAAGTAAATAAACTTTTCTTACAGCATTTCTTTTCTCATTTGCTAAGAATCTATGTGTAATCAAAGAATGTTTATAAAGGTTTTCTTACCTTATCTTTCCACAAACAGTCTTGTAAAATTTGTATTGATCTTTTTTATCAATATATATTTTAAATTTGAAGATATTGTGTTTTTATTCATCCCCCCCTTCTACAAATTGCTTTACTTATCTTGTAGACTCTCAAGGGACCAACAAGTGGTATCAGAACAGTGTTCTATCTTCTCTATTCTGTTTAGCTATTTTTCTGTAGTTTATCTCTTTCCTTAGATAACTTTACTGCTTTCAAATGGCTTTACAAATTATAAACACACACACACACACCCAAGACAATGACTCTCTTGGCAAATCTCCCTGGTTTGTCCGTGACAACTTTAGTCTCTGGAAGAACCAGATGTCCCTCTTTCTTGAAGGTGTGGATCCTGAAATTCCACATTACATAGAAAATGGACCATATATTTCATTTGCTATTGCTCCGGCTGTTCCAACAACAGCTACGACTGCCGTTATTCCTGAATGACAGATTCCAAAGCTCCCTCATCAGTGGAGCGATGAAGACAAGAAGAAGATAGCTATAGACACGCATGCTAGGTCTACAAAGCTATGTCTCTTCCTAATGAGATTTATCACTCTGTGATGAAGCTCAAATATTCTAAATCCATGTGAGACACACTTTGTGTTCAATATGAAGGAACCACTCAGGTTCAAGAGACCAGAAAGATCAATTTAGTAAGGTAGTACGAAAGCTTTCTCTCTAGAAAGTCTGAAATGTTGTCCGAAGTACTTCAACGTTTTAATTGTCTCCTTATTGATCTTAGGGCCGTCGGTAGGGAATATTCCAATTTTGAAACTTTAACTAAGTTTCTGGAATGTCTTCCTAAGTCTTGGGACACCTTTTTCATGTGTCTCAAGATGTCCAATGACCTGTCCACTCTTTCTCTCTCTAGTTTATACAGGATTCTACTTAACCATGAGCAATCTCGTCAACTAAAGAGAAATCTTGTAAAAGATTCCAGGGAAACGAAAAGCTCTTCTTTAGCTTTGATCTCTGAAGCTTCTTCAGCTGAAACTTCTTCTACTCCTTTTTCTCTTCTCTTCCTTCTGTTATTATTACAAAGATAGACTCTTCTATCTCTGAGGATATTCCAGAATCTGATTTAACAGATTTTGATGAATCCCTGGCCCTCCTGACTAAGTCTTTCAGGAGATTTGCTAGCAAAAGCAACTTCTACAGATCTCCTAAGTTGTCCCTCAGGGAAAAGCCAAAGTCTGAAAGAATAGACAAGGCTTCAGCTGTCTGCTACAACTGTCACCAGCCCAGACACTTTGCAAGTGAATACAGATCAAAGAAAGCTGCAACGCCATCCTCCAAAACTCCCTCCTTCTTCAGGACTAAAGATGAAAAGTACTTAAAATTGAAGGAGAAGTACAAGAAGATGAAGAACAACTAGCGGAAGGCTAAGGGCCTTGTCGCTGAAGAGCATGACTGAGCTGAATCATCCGATGAATCATCTTCAGATGAAAAGGATACAGCCTATATCTGCTTAATGGCCATAGATGCAGATGAAGGATCTTTAGAAGCATCTACTTCCTCTGAGCCATCCACCTCTTCTTCTACTCAGGTATGTTCCCTAAATGAACCCTCTTCTTCTTCTTCTAGTCTTTCTGCACTGGATACGTTGACGTTTGACCTTTACAATGCCCTCAATGGCAAATCGAAAGAAGAAATGCTTAATATTGATCTTCAAGAGCAATTGAAGATTTGCCATTCTAAGATCAAAGAACTGACATATGTCGAGGAAAATCTTAAGGATTAGGTTATTGTAAACCAAGCCATCACCATAGAATGTGAGAAGGCTATCGCTGAGCATGAGCGAGCAATCGCTGAACTTAAGGCTGAGAAAGCTACCATTGAGGGTGGTGTAAAGCTTCCATTAAAGCCTTAGAAATCATTAATGCTCAGCTCCTCGCCAAGATAACGACTGGTTTAGGATTCTCCTATGATCAGGAAGAACGTGTTATAGATAGGTCCATGCTTAAATTTGGAACCTTTGTCTCTTCTCTTTCTGAGAGTCATCTTGAAGGAACTCCTTCGAGTTCTGGTTGCAAAGACAAAGGTAAATCCATTGTCACAACACCCCTTTCTAAGAAGTCTAACAAGTCTAATAGATCAAGGTCTATTTCTTCAGCTTGTAAAGCTTCTTCTTCTTCAAGAACTAGGAAATCTGAACCCTCTCAGAAATCCAAGTCTCATCTCAAGGTGAACTTTTCACCTAAGGAATCCAATTCCTCAAAGGTACCCCTGAGAACCAATGAGAAGGGAATCCTTGGAGCTGGTCACGTTTCAAATCTGATATTTCCTGGCCCTAAAGCTACCCCAAGCTTTAGGAAGTGTAAACACTGTAGTGAGAAAACACATATTGCCAGCAAGTATCCTTCTGCTGCCAAGGCTGGTTCACCAGCTAAGGGCAAAAAAGTAGCCAAGGCTGAGAAATCAATCAAGGTGAAATCATCCACAAAGGCTGCAAAAGCAACCAAGGTGAAGAAATCCGCTGGAGCCTCTTCTTCAGGCTCAGCAAAGACAACTCCTGCTGAAAAGTCTTCAGCATCAGATGTTGTAATTCATACCACTGAAGCCTCTTCGTCAGGCTCAGTGAAGACTTCCACTGAAACTACTTTAGTAGTGTCAGAGGTTGTTTCTCTCTCCACTCAAATCTCTTTAAGTTTAGTGATGCCATCTACTGATGCTGATTCTTCAGTTCCAGTGGATGAAGCCTCTAATAAAGATGGACCCCAATAGTTGGGTACCAATAGCATTCTTAATTTGTTTCCTTGTGCATGACGTCAAAGGTATATGGTATCTTGATAGCGGATGTTCAAGACATATGACTAGAGATAAATCCCTGCTATCTCATTTCAAGGAAGAAGGAGGACCTTCCGTAACCTTTGTTGGTAACGAAAAAGAATATACCATAGGTTTTGGTATATTAATCAATGGTGCAACAACTTTCAAACGTGTTGCATATGTTGAAGGACGGAAGGACAATCTTCTTAGCATCAGTCAACTGTGTGATAAAGATTATATAGTTAAATTCTCGAAGAATTCATGTCACGTTCTTGACAAAGATGATAAGGTTGCCTTAACCGGTTCTCGTCTAGAGAATGTATATATCATCAATATGAATTCCTCTCTCACTGAGAATAGATGTTTCTTTTCTAAAGCCTCGTCAGACATTAACTAGCTATGGCACAAACGACTTTCTCATCTCAACTTCAAAACACTCAGCGAGCTGTCAATAAATGATCTTGTCACTGGTCTTCCTCAACACTCTTTTGCAAAGGAATCTCTTCGCTCATCATGTGAAAAAGGAAAACACACAAGAGCTAGCTTCAAGTCTAAGCAAATATCTTCAGTGACTGCACCTCTTCAGCTATTGCATATGGATCTCTTTGGTTCAGTCAACGTGCAATCCTTAGCTGGAAAGAAGTTCACACTCGTCATTGTTGATGAGTATGCTAGGTACACTTGAGTCTTCTTTCTCAGATCTAAAGATGAAGCTCCTGAAGAAATCATTTCATTCATCAAGAAAATAGAAGTACTCAACAATGTTAAAGTACAATCTATTAGAAGTGACCATGACACTGAATTCAAAAACAGTACTATGGATAACTTCTTTAAGGACAAGGGAATCTCTCACAACTTCTATTCAGTGAGAACTCCTCAGTAGAATGGGGTCGCTGAAAGACGAAATCGAACAATCATTGAGGCTGCTCGATCAATGTTCAGCGAATCCCATCTCCCTACTCAATTCTGGGTTGAAGCTGTCAACACCGCTTGTTTCACTCAAAATTGAACGCTGATCATGAATAGATTCAAGAAGACAGCCTATGAACTTTTTCATTGAAGAAAACCTGCTATAAGTTTTCTTCATATATTTGGTTTTACTTGTTACATTCTCAACAATAGCGACCAACTTGGAAAGTTCGATCCCAAATATGATGAAGGAATCTTTCTTGGATATTCTTTTGTATCCAAAGCCTTCAGAGTATTCAACAAATGAAGACAGACGATAGAGGAATCTATTCATGTCACCCTAGACGAATCTTAATCAGCTATTTCAAAACCCATCTTAAATGATGAGGATGAATTAGAAAACTGGATGCTCTCTTAATATGGACAACCTGAAGCTTCCTACAGTGGTCCTCTCAACACTGAATCTCCTGAAGCTGAATATGATCCACTCATCATTCCAGTTACAGCTATTCACTCCAACGCATCTTCTTCAGAGATCGCTGCCATGCCCATTTGCTGTGTTCCTCCATCTACTTCAAACACTAATCAATCAGTGAATGAAATGCCTTCAGTTTCTGAACCTGTTTCAGTTGTTGAATCTGAGGCTTCTTTGGCGATAGTCCCTATTGCTGAAGATACTGCAGCTGAAGCCTCATCTTCTGTTTCTGAACTCGCTTATTCAGATGAAATTCTTTTACCGGCTCAGCTATGGGCGAAAGACCATCCAATTAATCAAATTCTTGGTGATCCAGATGCAGGTATCAAGAGACGTCATGGTCTGGGTAATATCTGTCTCTTTGTCAACTTTCTTTCTTTAGTTGAACCCAAGAAAATCAATGATGCTATCTCTGACCCTAGTTGGGTTCTTTCCATGCAAGAGGAGCTCATTGAGTTTGATAAGAACAAAGTGTGGTACCTTGTCCCATGTCCATCTGACAAATCAGTGATAGGCACCAAATGGGTCTATCGCAATAAGTTGGATGAAGATGGTGTGGTAACTTGTAAGAAGGTTCGGCTTGTTGCTCAGGGTTATAGACAAGAAGAAGGAATCGACTATGACGAGACCTTCGCACCAGTGGCTAGACTCGAAACAATTCGACTCTTTCTAGCCTTTGCTGCCCATAGAGACTTCAAAGTCTTTCAAATGGATGTAAAGAGCACTTTTCTTAATGGGAAACTTCAAGAGGAAGTTTATGTTGAACAACCTCCAGAGTTCCTTGACCCTAAGTATCCAAACTATATCTATAGGTTGGATAAATCTCTTTATGGGTTAAAACAGGCTCCTCGTGCCTGGTATGATACCCTATCCTCATTTCTCATCTCTGATAAATTCTCTCGTGGAAAGATTGACCAGACCTTATTTCTTAGGAAAGTTAAGGGTCGAATCATTCTAGTCCAAATTTATGTCGATGATATTATTTTTGGTTCCACTAATCCCTCTTTATGTTTTTGTTTCGCTGAACGCATGAAGAAAGAATATCAGATGAGCATGATGGGAGAACTAACATTCTTTTTAGGTCTCCAGATCAAACAAACAAATAAAGGTATCTTTATCAACCAAAGTAAGTATGTTCGAGACATGCTGAAGAAGTTTGATCTATCCAACAGTTCATCTATGAAGACTCCAATGGCTCCTCCACTAACTCTCAACAAGGATCCAAATGGAAAGCCTGTAAATGTTATTGTTTACAGAGGAATGATCGGCTCCCTGCTGTATCTAACAGCTAGCCGACCTGATATCATGTACTCCACTTGCTTATATGCAAGATATCAAGCTGAACCAAAGGAATCCCATCTGATCGCTGTCAAACGCATATTCAAATATCTTAAGGGAACTCCTAACATGGTCTTTGGTACCCTAAAGGTTCAGGTTTTGACCTAATCGGTTATTGGGATAGTGATGTTGCAGGTTGAAGAATTGATAGGAAAAGCACCACTGGAGGCTGTCAGCTTCTAGGTGGAAAGTTGGTGAGCTGGACAAGCTAAAAGCAAAATTCAATGTCCACATCAACAGCTTAAGCTAAATACGTAGTCGTTTGCTGTGCCCAAATTCTTTGGATGAAAAACCAGCTGATGGACTACGATCTTCAGTTTTCAAAGGTTCCTATCTATTGTGATAGCACTAGTGCTATTGCTATTGCAAACAACCCTATACTTCACTCCAAGACCAAACATATTGAGATTCGATATCATTTTATCAGAGATCATGTTATGAATGGTAATATTAAACTTCACTTCATTCCAACTGAGTATAAACTAGCTGACCTTTTCACCAAGCCTTTTGATGAGACAAGATTCAATATCTTGATCAGCGAATTGGGAATGTTAAACACTGAAGATTAATCTTCAGCTATTAAACATCACTCAGTAAGTGAAATGATTCAGTGCTCTATCTCCGACACTGAACTTTTGAGTAAATATATCTATTTTCTCTCAGGTATGATTACTCTTCTCTTTTTTATTCGACTTAAAACACTCACTGAAGCTTTTCTTCTTCTTCAGTGACTAAAGTTTTAAAAGTTGGTTTCAGTGATTCTCTTATCACTGATCATATCTATAAGTATATCTTTATACTTCTCTTAAAATCAAAAACGATCATTGAACCTTTCTCAATCAATGATTAAAAAGTTTGTTTTTAAATGCCAGTTTCAGTGATTCTCTTATCACTGACACTGATGCCTTAAAACCTTCACTGGATCTTTCATCTTCAGTGATAAAATGTTTTAAACGGTTTTATCAGTGTTTAGTTAAACATTGTATGACTCTTCATTTTCTTTAAAACTCTTTGTTTTTAGAAGAAAATAGTTAATGAACCGTCTTAATGACGACATTCTCTATTTACTATGCGCAACGCTTTAAAACGCGCAAAACATTCTGTCATTACGCTACCTCATTTAATGCCATCCAATCATGGATGAGAACGTGGTCTTTTTCATCATGACCACTTTCCCGAACCGTTGTTTTTTTTACCCTCTCATATTCCTTCTTTTTCCTCCTACCTATAAATATGAGACTTCTTCTCCACTTTTCTTTTTACGCTTTCAAAATTCTTAGACGAACCTCTTCTAAGATTTCTCCGAAAGAAGTACTCTCTCAATCTTCAAAATCTTTTTGACCTTTTCTCTCCAAATTATTAAGGTCAATATCTTCTTCTTCTTTATTCTTCTGTTATAAGAAACGTTTAATCTGCTTTAAGAACCTTGTTCTCTTAATACATTAAACAACACAGATTATTTAATCAACTCTTTCTTGGTTATAATCTTGTTTCTGTATACACATTGTACTTGAAAGACCCTAAATCTTCTTTAAGGATTTTTCAAAAGAAGTTTTTATCGTTTCAAAAATTTTCCTATATTCTTCTCCCTAACAATCTTGGTTTTGACTAACAACCTGTTTATCTTATTCTTATTATTAAAACAGATGGCCGCCAAGAATGTCAACTTCTCTCTAGATGAGGTATCCTTCAAGGCCAACAACCACATTGCCTTGTTGAATATCCCCTCATCCAAGGCAGACTACCAAGAAGCGGCTAACTTCCTCAAACTGTCGTCGTTGGGCTTCGCACTCAACCATGAGCCTGTCATGGTGAAAGAACTTCCTTAGTAGTTCTAGTTCACTGCTGAAGTTATCGATGTAGAGGTCAAGCCTGGACGCCAAGTGGAGCAGATCAACTTCACCTTCAACTGCATGGAAGTGAAGTTTGACGTCAACACTTTGAGGACGACTCCTCACCTTCCCAAAGTCCCCTACGACAGCGAGCCAACAACAAATGAGATCATCGAGTGTCTCAATGCCATTGGCTATCAATGGCCAATGAAGAAGAACTCAAATGCTTCCATGAAGTCCTTATCCAAGATTGAGAAGAACAGGATGTCAGCTATCTGGCAATACCTGTTCTCTCATTTCATCCAGTGCATGGGTGGAAAAACTGGAGGCCAGGACCAGGCCTCTAGGATCGCCTTGACCATAGGCGTATCTACGATTTAACATCACAATATAAATTATGTTGCGGTCATTTTCGATGATCTGGTGCTCAAGCTGAACAAGCACCAACGAGAAAAGGTGGTGCCTTACACCAGGTTCCTTTCGATGGTCTTTGCGAAGAACTTTAGACATAATTACTCTATGGAAGGAAACCTCCAGGTTTCCAAGCTTGGATCCAGGATTTTGGATTATAAGCTGAGGGACAGTGATGTGCTGCTAACTTCTACTGTGTCCATCACTACCTTTTCTTCTCAGGGGGCCAGGACAAGGGTAAACCCCCTCGAGTCCCGCCAAGCCACCAAAACCCCTTCAAAATGACCCTCTCAACCAAATCTTGATTCTCCTCAGAGAGCCAAGAAGTCCAAAAAGGGGACAACTATGTCTCTGGCTGAAGCCTCTCGAAAGGTTTCAGCTATTAAAAATAGCCTTAACGCCGAGGCGTCTTTAGTTAACCCTCTTAGCTCTTCAGTGATTTTTCCCATCATTGTCGTATTAGTGGTACCTACCCCAACCGCCTTAGTGACCCAAATGACTGAAGGTGTGAATATCAATATCGCCACCGCTGTACACCCACGTCTCTTCTGAACCATTTTCTCTTCCCATATTTCTTTGGTCTTTACACATGTCGATGATGTATTAGCGACTGTCCTCGCTGATACTGAGACACACACCACTGGACCTGAGGTTGCTCCTTTCGATGCTCCTCAGTATACAGATGTCCATCCTCCCGACGACATCTTTGCTCACGCCAGTGATAATCCTTTAGATGTCATTGATGGCCCGTCAGGTACTTCATCTTCCTACCCTTTCATTTCTATTAATCTTGAGCCTTTTGCTCACACTTCCTCTCTTGCAGGTATTTTTTCTACGCATCAGCCTGATGCTGAGGAAGAGGAAGAGGACAGGGGCGATAAAGAAGATGGAGGGGTTGAAGAAATTGGTGATGACTATGATATGGCATCTGATATCAAACTTCTCCTCCCAGATGTTGATTCCGTTCTCTACAGGATAACCGAAGTCCACCAAGAGATGCCCCGCCAGGCTGATCTTGATGCGAACTTTCTCGCTATCCAAACGGATGTTCAAGAAGTTCAGGGTCACCTCCTGACTCTCAAAGAAGCTGTTCAAGCCAACACCAACGCCATTGCTGCTCTCTCTAGCAGGGCTGACGATGCTCAGGCTATCGCCGTTCAGCAGACTGGACTTCTTCAGCAGATCCTGGATGTTGTCCGTCAACTAGCTCTAGTGATCCCATCTTCTTTCTCTACTGATGATTGTGCTCAACTCTATGAGACGCGTGAGGAAACGACAACTCTAGCCGGTGCTCTGTCAAGGCTAGATGAGGTAATGGTTCTCCAGCGTCAGCGCTTGGACGAACTCTCTGGCGAATTCCCTCAAGTATTACCCAGAGAGGGGGAGATGAGGTCCAACACTCGTGAATCATCTGATGCTGCTCCTGCTTCTTCTTCTGCTGTTGGTCCAGTATCAGCTACAGTTGAAGCTGAAGTTAAGGCTCCTAGAGCTAAAGCGGTTGCTGCTCCTGTAATCCCGACCATCGAAGCTGTTCCAGCTGAGGTTGTCGATTCTATCACTGCTGCTGCTGGTGATGATGATGATGATGAAGACAAAGATGATGATGATGATGAACCTACCATCCTTGACCCTGGAAGTGACCTAGATGGTGACGATGACGATGATGATGAAGATGTCTTTATCATCAAGTACCAGAAGCCATCAACCGCCATTAAGGGAGTAACCCTCAGGGATTCTACATCCCAGGGGGAGCAAAGGGAAGGTGAATCTACTCCATCAAGGAACCAGGAACCCAAGTTGAAAGGCAAGGTGGTCGCTGAAGAAGGAAACTTGAAGGTATTGTTAAATATCCCTCAACAACCTTTATTTGAAGATTCTACCTCTCAGGTAGTAATCACTTCAAAGTATCAACTTCAAATTCCATCAACCACCCGTGATCGACTGGAGTGGGTCCTTGATCACCCTGTCTCAAGTGCTCTTACCGACCAGCAGATGACTCAGCTAAAGGAGTCACACGACTAGACTAGAGTAAAAATTCCTTTTTGTACCTCTAGTGGTGGTGAGTTCGACTTCCTTTCTGAAGCTGAAAGACTCGAGGCATTGTGGGCTGAAGAAGTGCTAGAGCTTCAGAAGAAGCAGACTGAAGACAGCTTAAAGCTGGCCAAGTCACTAGCTGCGAAGGTCCTCTCCAAGAGAAAGTCCAAGAAAAAGGTGAACGTTATCCAAGCCTAGGCTAAACTTCTTTCTATTACAGAAGCTGGGCATGAGAAGAACTTGAAGCTGGTGGAAAAGGACAAGCAGTTGAGCAAAGCAAAGCTGAAGAAGAGAATCAGTCCCTGCCCGATTATCAGCATCAACATCAGCAGACGTTCAAAAGATGGTGGAACGCTGGTCTCAATGCTCATCACCAGGGACAATCTCGATGCCATCACCGAGTACCCTTCCTACCTTGGCYGATATGGATACAACGAATGGATGGAGATCAGGCAAGCCATTCAGTGATCCAAGTCTAGACATAAGACGATTATCGAGGACACCATCAGCGAGCTCATTAAAAGGATGTCCAGGTATGTCGTGGTCCCTGACAAGCCATCTTTGAAGAAAGGTGGGAAGAAGACACTCAAGCTCTCTGATCCTAATGATGAACCATTCCTAAAAAATAAACATGAAACAAGGTTCTCCTTAGATGAAGTCCTGAAGGGTCATCAGAGTACAGACATTTCTATGCTGAATCTTGACTTGCCAGATAAGGGTCCCTATACACCGAATATTGTGCATTTTAAACCTGAGTTGGGAGTTATATACCTTGACTATGAAGGTGAAGTCATATTTCAGATAATGTCAGAGCTACATCTATGTCCAATGAGTCATTTGGTTTACGTATTGCTCTAGATAGATGATAGTATGCTTGAAAAATTCATTGATTTGAAGATACGAAGGGAATGCCTACGTCGAAGAGACCTTGGTGAAGATGTACCTAGCTACATAGATATAAGTGTTCTAGAATAGTTTCTCTTTGTAACAACAATCTACTTTTCCTTGTAACTTTTTGTACTATGTCTACTTTCAGTGATTATTCTTATAGTYTGTAAGCACTAGACATGTACTGAACTACTTGTAATATTACCAATGATAATAAAATGAGTATTTCATGTACTTCACTGAAAAAAGTAATAGGGACACAAGTCTATGAGTTTCAGTGTTACTTTTTACATTCACTGACAATCTATAAGTCAGCAAATAAGCTTTTAGTTTTAGTTTCCATACTTGTAATTTTCTCTTAGATATAACTTATGAAAAATTCTCAAGGAAAGACTGACTCACTGAAAAATATCCCAAAATAGTAAAAAAGGACATGTACTTTATACGTAACTTTTCCTTACTATTATTTGATAAGACAACTTTCTTTACGCTGTCTTGTTATCATCAAATAGAGGGAGATTGTTGATCCTCTCTCTCAGTGATTTGATAATAAACCCTTTTCACTTATACGTTGTATTTATGTTTTTCTTTTCAATTCCAGCGATCTTCATTGAGCCTGTTTAATGATCGCTAAAGAACTTGTATTGTAATTCAATCAGAGACAGTGATATTTCAAGAAGACACACTCACACCAAAGAACCTGCGGCTAATGCCGAAGACTGAAACTGAAGATTAGGGACTGGCGAGTACGTGATCTAAAACGGTACTCAGTGATTACAAGCCTATCTACATATGTGTGAAGACTGCTCAAGCCTCAACGAATGCTGAAGAGACCTCTAGGTTATTCCCAGCATTCAGCGATCAAAGGAAGCTTGCTTAGCACGATTGTTGTTGTCTTGTCCTTATACACACAAAGGACAAACCCATACCCTTCTAAACGTTGGTACGGTACGGAGCCGACTAGTTGACCCTATTGCCCACCAACTTTAGGTAAGGATTCTGCTCATGAATAGTGTTTTTTGTACTATTCATTGTAGCAAAGGACAAGCCTTCCTCTTAAGGTTTGACACGCACTCTAACCCTACCATTTTGCATTAAATGAACATTTAATGCACTGGGTATAAATAGAAGTGTTTCTTTTCCATGTAGAGTGCGCGCAACTCACTCTCTAAACCTAATTCTTACTTTGAGCATTTTCTAGCTTAAGTAAAGGAACTTTTCTCAAAACATTTTATTTCTCATTTGCTAAGAATCTGTGTGTAATCAAAGATTGTTTAGATCGGTTTTCTTACCTTATCTTTCCGCAAACAGTCTTGTAAAATTTGTATTGATCTTCTTTATTAGTATATATTTTAAATTTGAAAATATTGTGTTTGTATTCATCCCCCCCTTCTACAAACTGTTTTACTTATCTTGTAAACCCTTAAGGGACCAACAAAGACACTAGGCCGAATGAAACCTTTCTTCAATAGGTCATAGGAGAAGCTCCCGAGACTAGATCAAAGATAAATTTGACTTCTCGTAGTGGTGGTATACCCGCTATATCATCGGGAAACACATCAAGATATTTAGAAACAACAGGTATGGATGCAGATGTAGGAAAAACCTATTCAGGATCTTATAAAGCAGTAAAAAAACTTTCACTTAGTTTTGCTTTATTTCTTCCATCTTTTTTCCCTCCCTTTTTTAGCTTTGGATCTGGTAAAACATCTTCCTAAAAATGTTTTATGCTCTCAACTTTTGGAGGTTTTGTCAGACTTCAACCAAATTCAAATTCAAATCTAAAATCTAATAAAATCTGCAATGAAATAGGCTCCCATCCCAAATTGAAATCAGATTCTTTCAAATTCTTTCAACATACTCCCACTGTTCAGGCATCCTCTACTTTCCAAGTTGGTTTTGTGTTCTTTTAAGAGATATCCATTTCAAAGCAGATATCTGAATTGTTTGGCCACGTCCCTCTCATCCCGTGTGTTATCTCTCTCCCTCTCACTACGTCCGGCCTAATTTCTCTGCCCCACACCTTCCTCTCTATTGCTCCACACCTCCCTCTCGATTGCTCCACACCTTCCTCTTGATTGCCCCACACCTCCCTCTCGATTTGATCCATAAGAACAACCAACATCCATAGATTGCCTCTCGATATCTTTCCAAAGCCATGATATTGTCATTTACAGAATCTGAGTGCGATAGTTGGAAGAATTGCATAAGATAAAACAGTGAAGTCCTCAATTGAGAACCAATTTCCGACAACGAGAGGTAAGACATCCTTATTGTTTCACAAATTGATGATATCCCAGAGATTAATGATGGATATACATGTTCACTGAACTGGTTGCTTGTCGAAATAATGGATTTAAGTTGGTGTTTTAGTTTAAAGCATAAATGGTATGTTTGGGTGTAACACCCCATACCACACATTGCATGTAACACATGCTTCATTCATAAGAAATACATGTTTATACACCACTCAGGTCCCTTAGTACAAGAATCTACCATACAGAATACATGGTTCAAAAATTCAAAATACAATTGTTGTACTATTCATCCTTCTTGGATCAAAACTATACATATCATGAGCAAATCTTCAAACAGACATGCATAACGGAAAATATCACATTTTCCCTTTCCCCTTACCGTCAACACCTTCTGCAATACATATTTAAAATCACAAAAATGAGGGTTAGACCGGAAGGTCTAGTGAGATCCCTTTCTATGACATTGCAGGGTGAAAATCACCTCTTTATTTAAAACAACTTTTTATATATATAACAATATATGAACAAGTAAAACATAATAGAAATACCTTTTCCATTCCAAAGCCAATCTCTAGGCTTTTAAATAACATAACCAAACCCAAATAGGTTTGAACCAACCAGGTTACTCATAATGCCACTTTTAAACCTTTTTAATTAAAACAAGGTTTATTCAAAGTCTCAAGCAAAAAATATGTTATCAATTTCTCCATAACATCCATACTATAATTTCCCATAAGAACTCTGATTCTAAATCTTCAATTCACAAAGAAATAAAGATTCCAAATCACAGTAATCTTAAAGGATATGATAGTAAGAGTTATATCACATATCACACATACAAATGCCACCCTATATCCAAAGGTACACCTCTCCTTGATATGTCACCCTTATCCCATGGTACACCTCTCCTTGATATGCCATCTTTATCCCATGGTACACCTCTCCTTGATATGCCACCCTTATTTCCTCATCAAAACATTTTACAAAATAACTCCAATTAGAACAGACCGTAGTCATAGATGTCCTAATGGAACGTCATCAGTTCAAAATCATCTTTATCAAAAATCTCATTCTTTATCATAAAAGAATATTAAAATAATGAATTGTATAAACCATACTTTAGTCAAGGCAAAAATCCGGTCAAGCCTTGGCCGGTAAACCAATCCGAACAATACATAGATCAGTTGTCCGATTTACAAATCCGGTCAACATGTTCACTTTTTAGCCGGATTACAAATCCGGACAATACTAAGAAAACCCGGTTAATCTTTGACCGGTTTACATACATGAACATTTCCCATTACTTAAATCCGATCAAAAAACAAATGGACTTATACCACTACGTTCAAAGCCTTGGCCAGTTTATGAATAAACCGGACAACATATTAATCGGTTTATGTCTAATCCGAACAACCTTTGATCGTATTCCTACTTCTCCGTTTAAAATACTTATCCGATTTTTTTTAAATATAATTTTATCAACATACTAATCCGATAAATACTATGATCGATTTCCTCTAAATTGGATGATACTATGTCCGATTTATACCAAATCCGGACAAACACTTGTCCGATTTAAGCTATGTCCGGGTAATTTATTCATAACTCTTTTCAAAATGCAAATTAACTTACTTTTCAAAAACATTTAAACACTCACCTTATGAAGACCTTTTGAAACCAGGTAAATTCGACTTGATTCTTAGCCAAAATAAGCAATCCGAGCAACCTTTATTTTCTTTAAATCGCTGATTAGGCCTCACCCTCCTTTTATACCCTTTCTAAAAAGAGAAAGGCAGCTTACAGCCCTTCTCATGCATGCCCACCCCATGCATGCATACATAAAATAGTTCATGCATATAATAACCATGCATACTAACTTCATGCATACTAACATATTTTTAGTTATACATATTCACATTATGCATACACATTTATGCATAGAGACTCACATACTAGCATGATCAAATATACCAATTTATCATGTTGTCACATAAACACATAATAAATAATCACGTATTAGTTACCTCAGATGATAACCAAGACCCGGTTATCAATAAGGCTAAAACCAAAGACTTCTGAGGTCATATTGAAGTATGATATCATCATTTATGTTGCTTAAAAGTGATTAGAAGCAAAACATGTGTATTGCTATCTAAAATTTGAAAATTAGAGAGTTTAATCAAATGAATAGGGTATGGATCAATTGTGAGGGTGGGGGGTTAGGGAGATTGTGTAAAACAAACCCTGTATTGCCTAAATCGGAAGCATAAAACAACCCCAAGAGGCCCCTCACTTACTAGCTTTGACCATCTCCAACGGATACTCCATGATTTTTCAAACTAATAGTTACTCTATTTTAAACTATGTTTGTTGCTTTAGGTACGTTTGAATCTTATTATTGATGTTGGTAACCATGTTTCTAATGGGCAAAAGAACTTTTTACACTGATTTTTTTTCCAATTGCGCACATACCTTATAAAAGAAGTAAAAAATTATAGAAAGGAAACAAAGTAAAATGGGTGCAAAATTAGGCCCTAAGGGTTTGTCCGCTTAATGAGTGGTGATTAGAGTTATCAATTCACAAAGGTAATTAGACCATTGCATTCCTGACTTTCTCAAATAGGAAAACCTTGGACATAGTTAAACAAGAAATGAGCATTGTTGAGTTGAAGTGCTATTATGTCATTGGTATCTAGAAATATTTTGGTTATTTTGGTTTTACTTTAGAAAGTGCAGTTCAGAAAATGTTAAAACCCTCGTGATTAAGAAATCTGTATCGTTCATGATCTAGCTCGTTTGGGTTGAAGTGAAAAACATTCTTATTCATTTTTGTCTGGATGAAGGTAACCGTTGTAAGCATGTTAGCTGGAGATTAGATTAGAGATAATTGTAGGAAAAAACCCCCAATGCCTGGATTTGGTATATTGATGTTTGGGTTTCTGAGCAAAGTTGTTGTACCCTTTTGTCAACTGAGCTACACATGTAACAAAGCTTTCATTCCATTTTTTGTGAAATTTCCATCGTTTGAGAACTTAATGTGTTTTCATACCAGGGGATGTAAGAAACCAACCATGATCTTCTTGGTGCTTTAAATGTTATGCAACTAATCTAACATAACATGCATATATGTTTATATTTTCTTTTAATTTCACTTCATGGTTATATTGCCATGTATCAATGCTTTTTATACATTTTTCTTTCCTATTGCAGATTTATATCGGCAATCTTGACCTTCTTGTTACAGAGGAGGAACCGAGCCAGATATTCTAGTAGTTTGGGTAAATAGTCTATGTCAAGATCCCTGTGCATCTAAGGGATGTGAATTTGTTCAAATTACAGCTAGGTCTTTGTTTGATGTGACAAAGACTTAATAATCATAAGAAATGGTAAAAGCTGATGCTTTGACATGTTTATGCATATTTATGGCCGTCTTTTTTGCATTTAAGTGAAATTGTATCTTTATGATCTCTAATATGGTGGTATATGTTTCAACTCCATATTGCTGATTGTGTGCTATGCAAGACATCTACTAAAGAAGCAATTCAAAATATGCATGGAAGCTATCCAGATTGGTCAACTTGTAGTCCACCTTTCTTGGGACACACTACAAGGAAAATGGATTTTAGAGAAGGAAGTTCTAGAGAAGGATTTGGAAGTGTATCTAAAGGTGTTGTTTAGGGAAGGAAATACATGATAAAAGTGAAAAATGTACCTAAAGATAAGACGACTTTCAAATAAAGATTTCAAACCTAATAATATGCTATGTATATTGGTCCTAAAGCTTTTAGAGACGCTTCTTATATAAAACGTCTCTAAAAATCGACTTAAAAGCTTTAGAAACAATTTTTACATTGTCGCTAAAAAATAAAGTATTTTTATTTTTATTTTAAAATTAAACAAAAGGTTTTAGTTACTTTTTTATAATTTTCAAAAACGTATCTAAAGCTTTTCTATTTTTGATAAAATCAAATTTATATAATAAAAATATTATTGAAAATCAAAAGGAGAGTCGGAGAGGAGATACGAGTCTTGTACTTGAAAAATTTCCTACTTGATAAATCAAATTTCCTACTTCGATCTTCGATTTCGTTTCTTGATCGAGTTTGAGTTCAATTTGTCTCATATGTTCGATTTAGGGCTTGAAGATTCATCAAGCTATGGTAGGCGACTTCGGTTTAGGGATTGTGGATTCATCGAGTTACGGTAGGCGACTTCAGTTTAGGGCTTTTGGATTCATCGAGTTACGGTAGGCGACTTCGGTTTAGGGCTTGAGGATTCATTCTTAAGCGACTTTGAGTTTGTCTTCATATCTTCAATTTCATTTCTACTACTTGGTTTGCCTTGTTATGTTTGTAATGTAAAATTTCTACTACTTGGTTTGCCTTGTTATGTTTATAATGTAAAATTAGGTTTGCTTTGGTTACATGATTGACTGATTTGTATTCGGTGGCTCTGGTTTATTACAATTGATCATCAAAGAATCTTATTCTGGAAAATTTTCTTCTACTAATGAATTAGGATTTTTTATAATGTTCATCATTTAATTTCCTTCCTCCTGTACTTGAAAACAGACTCAAAAGCTACGGTTTAGTATAATATATGGTTATATGTACTTATTTTGAGCTTTTAGATATCATTTTTTGGTTAAATATAACATGTAACTATATATACATACATGACTCTTTTATCATTGGATCAACATATAATTATATGTGCTTATTTTGAGCTTTTGGAATATGGTCTTGGCAACTTAAAGTTCACGTATTTTTCACAGTTAATGCATATGTGGAGTGTCTAGACTTTTTTTTATTAAGTTCTTTCTTATTAATGCAGACAGATTCATTAGTTGAGATAAGTTTTCACATACCCAATTCCAACATTCAGTTTGTTGGGGATGAAAACAGGTCTTACGGGTAAGTCTTTTTTTTSTGGTGGCATTTGGAAATTTGAGCCAGTTTTTGACTTACAGATCATATAATCATGCTCTTGCATTCAAGTTTAAGGCTGTTGAATTGTTCAACTGTGTTTAAGTCATAGATATATGGGCATAAGCAAGTTTAAGGCTCTTGCATCAGATGGTTTCCGGTGGAGAAAATATGGACAGAAAGTTGTGAAGGAAAATTCTTATCCAAGGTCAGATATTTATATATCCTTCATTAGATATACATTAGATACGTGATCAAGTTTGCGTACATCTTACCCTCTACCCCACTTTCGAGCGGGACATACTAGATTCTTTTCGCTTGGTTTAGACTTTAGATGCGTCATTTGTTGTTCAAGTTATATATATATATATATCTTTGGAGATTAAGTCTAACATTAGAAAATGTTGTGTTTAAGTGCAGAAGTTACTACAGATGCACTGGTGTTAAGTGCAATGTTCGGAAACATGTGGAAAGAGCATCAGATGATCCAAGTGTTTTCATCACTACATATGAAGGTAAACATAACCATGAAATGCCAATCAAGAAATCGAACTAACTGCTCAACTGGTGTTGAAATTGACCTTCAGGATCAAGGTATAAAACTATAACTTAGCTGAAAAGTATTCAAAATTCGGTGGGAATGTTACAATGCATGAAAGGCACCAGTTTACCGGCTCACTGCAGAGGGGAGTGAGTTTATCACCAGATATTCGCACAAGAAATGAGACTACTCCCTGGGAGGTTCAATATGTCAAAGAGATTTGTGGTGATAGAATTCCAAGTCTGAAGTTGGGAGAAGCTATCAAAGAAAATGAAAAGGTTCATGATCATACTCATGCTGAGATAAGACTTTTGCTCAAGTATTGGACCTAAATTTTCTGTACTTATTATGTCTCAAGATAACTGCAACTTTGTTTATCCATGATTGCTACAACTTGTATCATCCTGTCACCCAACACAAGTATTTGATTTTTGGGTTGCTTCTGATTCATGGTTGAAAATAGATAAAACAAGCAATATTTATACAGTTAGCCTTCAGATGTTACAAAAAGTGTCTTGAAAGGAAATATCTATACAGTTTGCCAAAATGAATCACAAATGAGAGGGAGGCAGTGTTGCCAGGTTGTGTGTGTGTGTGTATATATATATATATATATATAACACTGGAATGGAAGATGATGCATTGTCGTTCTAATTTTTGGCCATCAATTCTTCAGTGTTTCATATTATTCACATCTAAATACATGTTGTAGTTGATAAGGGTAGTCTGGTGGTTGCCATTGATCCCCCTTAGTTCCTGACTTTAATTTTAAAGTCATACTTTTTGTTAGGTGTTGTATCAAGTCACCAAAAACAAAACCATAATGAAGTGGCCCTGCATATAAAGTCCAAGATTCATGGTGTATGACAAGATGCGGACATGTCTTGGGTGATGCAATTTTTTTGCTTTTCTTCTTAAACTTAATCTAGCAACAGCTGTGGGCACCTGGGACAAAATCCTCTATTTCATTTTTTCCATTAGCCTTGTGTATTTAATACTCCTATGATAGTACCCATGTTTAGGGACTTCAATATGTTAAACAGTCAAACAAGCAGTGACCATTGTTTTTCTTTTTATTCTATTAGAGTTGTTGTCAAAGAATTATATGATCAGCTTACTAGCTCTCTTCATAACTAGCAAAGTAAAATCTTAAGCATAATAAAGACTTGCACAAATCAACAAGAAAACTATAACAGATCAACCATAAGTACAAAGACTCATTTTTTCTGTTTTAGTGCTTTAGGCTGTTTACTATTCATACGATGGCCAAGTTCATGAAAACCCCAGTTGTAATCATGATATGGTGCCACCTGTAGTGGTCATGGATTAATGTAACTAGGACCAGGTGATTGGTTAAACTCCATTGAGTAGCTCTCAGGTGGCACAACTACATAGTTTGGTTCAAGAGTTGAAGCTGCCGTACTCCTTTTGAACATAACATGTCTATTTTGATTTAAACCACATGAACATGCCTAAGTTGAAGCCCATTTTAAGTTGTTAATCACAACCACTTTCTGCCACCCCCCCAACATGACCTTTGAGAGGGTAATATTGGCTTTGGTTTGTTTAGAGCATGCAATTGTTGTTCGTCTTGTTATAAATCATTTTCTGCATAACGGTCTTCTGTTTTCTCTTTGTTTTTCTACATAATGTCTCCTTGATTATGGCTCATCATCCACTCGTAAAATTGATATTTTTATGCAAGAACATGATACATCAAGTCTTTTAGACTTGATGTATATAATATGTCTAAGTTGTTTGTCACAACCACTTTCTGCGGCCCTCCCCCAAACATGACTTTGAGTGGGTAATATTGGGTTTGGTTTGGAATTTGTTATCATATCTTTTTGTATATGTGTTTTTATCTCATTCTCCTGTTGATTTAATTGGATTATTGATTTTTCCTATTGTGAATGAAGTTCTTGATCTAGTTCAGTTTTTGCATCTTACCGATGTTGATTCTGATGAATGGTGATGTAAGATGTTTATTGTTATTGTATAGATTTTTAGCTTAATTTTTTGTTTCGTTTTAGTGTTTATAAGTTTTTGCTCGATTCACTGTTAAATAGCAACTCATTTGATCTTCAGAAGGATTTTTTAGTAATGGAGAGAGTGTAGATTTATCCAGCAACTCTTGATATGTTATATGTGATGTGAAACATGTCCCCTTATTCTACCTTATGTTGAATATATTGAAGGTTTAAAGAATGATTTGTTTCCTGAAACCTTAAGAGACAAGGCAACAGCAAGACGTTACGAGCTCGAAAAGGTACATGGCTTCAAACCTGATTTTATCTTTTTTATTTTAAATCCAAAAGGGGTGTAGAAAACTAAAGTTGATGTATGTATTTGGGTAAGAGCTGACCGTGACAAGAGTCATTGCCCTCACTTACTGGGTAAGACTCTCAACTGGAAGGAGTGCGTGTGAGTATCTACCGTATATTATATATACTTACAAAAACTAAGTAAAGGGTGTGTAATTTTACAGGAATGGATAAAAGAAATGACAGTTAATGTGGAAACTATTGATCCAAAGCATCTAGTGGAGATTGGTCTTGAAGGATTTTATGGGCCTTCAACACCTAACAAGGTTCAATATAATCCAAATACTTATGCTCAACAAGTGGGAACTGATTTCATCAGAAACCATCAAATTCTTGGTGTTGAATTTGCTTCTGTTCATATTGATGCTGACTCATGGTAAGTCTACTAAAACATATTAACTTTCTACTAAATTCTTGAAAATCTTATCATGGTTAGAAGGGGGGGGGGGGGGGAGGTTGGAGTTTCTTAAAGTATTATTCTTTAAATCTTTTTATCTTATAATTCTTAAAGTTTCTTAAAGTTTTTGGACTTGTGTTAGTCTACACTATGTGATAAGCATTCTAAATTGCAAGTATTTTAGGGGCATTCTACTCTCTTTAATTTGATAATTTTGAAGAACGAGCTAAATTTGAGAGGTAGGTTAAAGAAAAAGGACAAGGACATGCAAATGAACAAGTTGTCTCAAGAGGTCTTCTAAGAGCACTTGTTATTACTCTCACCAGGTATTTTTAACATGTATTCTAGAGTTTATTATACACCATAACGAGATAATAGTTTTTTTTTGTGGCTAAAATGCGTTATATTTTTTTGGCTTCCATTTGATTGCGGTGATTGGAACTAAGAGAGTGTGCTATCACTCGGTAGTTTCTGATTCATTTGTATGCCTGTTATTATCCTAACTGTTATTATTTGACGTTTTACTTATTTATTTACTTCTCTGTTCCTAAACATTGGCTTGAGCACTCATAAATTTTAAGTCCTGGCCAATGCTTTTTGAGTATTCTTGGACTGTTGTTGTTGAAATCATTACACACTTTTTACTTGTAACAATCTATTTATTAGGTTCGATTTTGGTTTGAAACAGACTAATACTTTGACTAATGTGCTACCACTATTTTCCTTCAGGTTTTAAGCAAGTGTGATTATGATGGCGTTGTTGCTCATATGTTCTGTTTGAGGAGTCTGCCAACTTTGTATAAAAAGGATAACTACATGTTTAATATATTCTTCTCTTTTATGATGCGTAAATTGGAAAATGTTAAACTTGAAATCATATGTAGGTTTTAAATATTCATTTTGCTAATGAAATGTTCTGATGGCTTATTGACTTGTTGTAGATAAAGAGGGAAATTGTCACAGTTAGCGGTTCACATGAAATTATTATATTATGGCTAACACCTTTCCAGACACCTTGCAATCAGACGAGGCTTCGTCATCTGTGCAAAGTAACAAACATGGTTCTAAAAGGGCAGACTATAAAAAAGTTAGAAAAGAGATGACAGGTGATCGGTAGAGTATCAAATTTTGTGAGGAGTTTAGGGCGGATGTTAGAAAATGGATTTATAGATTGATTGAATGTTGGGGATTGTTTTGAGAACTTATTTTTTTTATATTATAAATTTATATCAATTTATTGCTTTGAGATTTTTATGTTGTTTTCATTGATTAATATAATATATAATTATATACAAATATAGATCTTAAATATGGATGAAAAATAATAATAACATGCCTTTTAGAGAAGGAATTGATCTTTTAAAAGTGTATCTAAAGATAAGATTTAGAGAAGGTTTTGATTATTTGTATCTAAAGATAATCTTTTGAGAAGGTTTGTAGAGTGTAAATAAAGGACATCTTTAGAAAAAGTTTAGGTAAAATGTCACTAAAGCCAATATTTTTACAGAAGCTTTTTTGTAAACCTTCTCTGAAAGCACCTTTTAGAGACGTTTGTAAACTGTCATCAATACTTGAAAAGTGTCACTAATAAATACATTTAGAGAAGCTTTTATAAAAAAGTTAATTAACCTTTAGAGAAGTTTTGAAGTGTATCTAAAGCCYTAAAAAAGTGTCTCTAAAAGCTACCAAAAACATACTCTCCGAAAACCGTTCCTAAAAGTTTTACCTGCCATTACATAGAGAAGCTTTTTGACGGAAATGAAAAGCTTCCTTAAAGCCTTTAAAGAAGCTTTTAAGAATTTTAAGTACAAAGCAGAACCTTCTCTAAAGGTTATTTTTCTTGTAGTGACAAGAGCGCAACTTCTAAGCAGATGAAGTTTTGGTAGTTTTTTAAATGAGAATTTCATGATATGGAATAAATAGCCCATTTCAGCGAAAAAGCAGTAGGAGGTTCATTATGGTCTACAAGCTTACAACTTTATAGCTCAAGGTCAAAGATGCAAGCTTACTGAAATAGTTATTTATCATGCTCAGCTTTCTAGCATTTCTTTTACCACTAAAATTGCAACATAAGACGCCTTAGAATTCTAGGTTTTTCAAATTGGAGAAGAGTTAAATTTACAAATAGTGTGTTTTTTAGTTTTGAGATTTTTCAGCATCTCTCACATATTGCAAGTTTGTTTTTAACACACTTATGATATGCGCTTTGTTAGCCTTCTCTATATATAGTTGATGGTAACATTTTATAGTTTGGTTTAATATATTGTTTATGTTTTTATGTATGATAATTTATGTATATAATAAGTTTCTTCCGTGACTCAGTTTTTGCATACAAGTTTCCCCATCAATGTTTCTGCAAACTCCTCTGCTTTATACGTTTCTACATATAATGTTTTTGGAAAAGCTTTTTGCTGCCGTTTTTCAGTTTTACGCATAAAGATTTTCTCCAGAAACCTTTTATTCACGTCTGTAGTACTAGTAATGTTTATAACTTTTTTTTAAAAACATTGTCCCTTCAAAGTGTTTAATTTTATGCCATAGTTGATAACATTTCTTAGTAGGCTATGATGTTCCCTAACTCAATGAACCAAAATCAGTAGGCTATGCTTTCTCCCTAAGTGTTTGTGAATATATATATATATATATATGTGTGTGTGTGTGTGTGTGTGTATGTGTGTTTCTCTACAACAACACACTATGCTTTCTTAACTATTCTTTATCGCAGGTAACTAACTCAGCTTCCTAACAATACTTCCAGAATTGATCCGCCAAGGTAATTGGTTTAGTATTTGTGTTTAGAAGGAAGAAGTGAATAGTACCTAGATCTCTGTTTTCCTCTCTACGAAGCATCGATGAAAGGTAACTGGAAAGCTGCTAAAGACTTTTTCGACAAACATGAAGAGCTTGTACGGTTTAGCATCAATAGAAACTATGAAACAACACTTCACATTACAACATATGAAGGAAACACCTTGTTCGTGAAAAACCTTGTGACTTTGATGGAAAATAAGGATATGGAGCTTCAGAATAGCAGTTCCAACACTGCTCTAAGTTTAGCAGTTGTAGCTAGACATATGGAAATGGCTGAAATTATGGTGACCAAGAATAAGACCCTGTTGGATATTGCTGGTAGCGAAGGAAAGATGCCACTTTATATGGCGGCTTTATCTGGAAATCATGATATCGTGAAGTATGTGTATGAAAATTCTGAAAGAATGACCGGTGGGTTTTGGACACATGAGAGTCGGGGTTGTGTTCTTTTATCATGTGTTGTGGAGGAGCTATTTGGTAAGCATTTTGGTAATTCTGCATATATAGTACTTTTGCTCATTGTTATTTTTCTTACTTCCAACTGGTAAATGTTGTTCATTAATTCCTTATATTGCCAGTGCACACAGTCTTTCACTTGGGTTCTGGGAATACATCATACCTTGGACAAAATATGTGTAAAAGTTGACTTAAACACTACAACAAAATCAAGTTTTTAGGACGTCAAAAGTGTTTTAGCATCCTAATAGACCACTTTATAAGATTTAAGTTTATAGGACCAAACCTTTGTATGTCATATCTAAAGTGTTGTAACAAGTTTTATGACGCTACTGGATGTCTTAATAAACTGTTTAGAATAATTTTGAAACAAAAGGTTATGTTAACCTTCATAGGACACTTTTAAACACACTTTCTCAAATGGTGTCCTATAAAAGGACTAACAGGACTTTGTTTCAAAAGTGTCCTAAAAATCTTTTTTAGGACGTTATATTTATACACTATATCATGTTAGTCAATCTTCTCCTAATCATGTTTTTCAGCCAAGGGTCTCGGTAATATTCGGTTTCCAGATAGTTGATCTTGTATTTAAATAGTTTGAGTATTATAGTTGTAGGTACATATATATATATATGGATATATATATATATATATATATATATATTTGTGAGAGTGTATGAATGGTTTTCGGAAAAAGGTGATGCATGGTAAGCACCATGAGGTATGTAACTGGAAAAAGTTTACTAATTTTATAGATATCAAATTCTCTAAAAGTTTGGAAGATTATAAAGCAGAAGAAGATTTTAAAGCTAATTTTAAGGCAAAGGTGAGTTCCCTACTTGGATATATTTGGTTGTTATATCTTCACCATATATCTTGATAAAAATGCTAGTATATGTTGTTTGGATGGGATTTAAACTGAATTATTGTTACTGTTGCTTCATCGGCCGTTAAACCCTCAAGAACAGAACTCATCGAACAAGGGAGTGTCCAGATAGGACCTCTCATCGGACAAGGCAGTGTTCAGATAGGACCCCTCACCGGTCAACGCAGTGTCTGGATAGGACCCCTCACCGGTCAAGGCAATGTCCAGATAAGACCCCTTCACCGGTTAAAGCAGTACTCGATCATGACCAAATGCTGTAATGATTCCTGAAAATCCTCCTCTCCGAACATAGTATTGCTCGGTTAAGAAGTAAGATGTTGTCCGATAACCATCTTCACCGGACAGAGTATTGTTTTGATAAATTCCTCTTCGAACACAATATTGTCCGGATAGGATTGAGTGTTACACAATAATATCTTCTAGAAGTGAATATTATCTGGTTGGCTCGCGATAGATGAAATGATGGTGTAACCGCGATAGATTAAATGGTGGTGTAACCGCGATAGATGGAATGTGGTATTAAGGTCCAAGTTGATCTATATTGGGTTTTGAAGTAAGCTATGTTTTGTGATTGTGGAACTTACTCACTAGGCCTTTAGATCTAACGCTTAATTATTATAATAATATGTTTTGCAGGCTGTCCATCATCTTAGGACAAAGGCAAGGGAAAAATGTAAAGAAAGTGATATTTAGAAGGACAAATGTTATTATCCGATAAAAGCTTTTGTAAATCCGTACTTTCATTTGTCATGTAAACATACTTTGGGATATTGTATAATTCTAGTATGGATAATATGGTATTGTATGATAAATGTATTTGTGAATTTCATAGTGTTATGTGTTTGGTGGGTTGTTTCAGTTGGTATCAGAGCCTTAGTTTAAGAGATCTGGGTATTATCTTGATACTTAGACTTAAATTAGAGCTGTGGAGTATGTGATAATAGGTTTCACTGGGATTATGTACATGGGAATGTGTTATGATTGAACCTATTATGATGATAAGCATGATAAAGTTAGATTACATGAGATTATTGTAATATTGAGTTACAGATACTTGATATATGGGTAAACATGTAATCATAGTTTTGTATGTGATTAAATGTATATGTGTTTATTGTGACAGTAAGGACGTAAAGTAATACGTGTACTAAGAAAGAATGGCATATAATCTCAATCGATCTGGAAGAACTTCTACTAGCCGTGGACGAGGTCAGGGAAGAGGAATGGTAAATATAGAAGAAGATCCAGAAAATGCTTATTGATAGGAAGGGAAAGAAATATTTAGCAAGAAGCTCATACAACTCAGCACAAGAAAGTTCTATGTCAGGTCATGGACGGGGCAGAACAAGGTTTTATTACTTAGGAAATGTTGTACACAAAATAACCAGGAAGGAGTAAGGAATCCGAATTTTCAGGAAGAAACCTGTTGGTCTCGTAAGGGTCTACAAGAAGAGAAACAGTTTGTAGAAGGGGGGGGATGAATACAAACACAGTATTTTCAAATTTAAAATATATATTGATAGAGAAGATCAATACAGATTTTACAAGATTGTTTGCAGAAAGATAAGGTAATAAAAACCTATCGAAACAAT
>NC_037532.1:12873463-12876482 GCF_001531365.2 Cynara cardunculus var. scolymus
TCAGCTTGATAATTTTTCTTAAGTTATATGTAAGAAAATTATAAGTACGGAAATTGAAACTAAAAGCTTATTCACTGACATAGATTCTCAGTGAATGCGAAAAGTAACATTGGAACTCATAGACTTGTGTCCCTATTACTTTTTTCAGGGATCTTTTTCAGTGAAGTACATGGAATAMTCATTTTATTAATCGTAGGAAATAATACAAGTATTACAGTACATGTCCAGAACTTACAGAATATAAGTACAATCAATGAAAGAAGACATAGTACAAGAATTTACAAGGAAAAGTGGATTGTTGTTACAAAGAGAATCTTATTCTAGAACACTTGGATCTATGTAATCAGGTACATTTTCACCAAGGTTTCTTCGACGTAGRAATTCCCTTCGTATCTTCAGATCKACGACTTTTCCAGGCATGCTATCATCTATCCAGAGCAAAAGATAAACCTAGTTATCCATTGGACATAGATGTAGACATTCTCTGAAATCTGACTTCACCGTCATAGTCAAGGAATATAACCCCTAACTCAGGTTTAAATTGCACTGAGTTGGGTGTATAGGGACCCTTATCTGGCAAGTCAAGATTCAGCATAGAAATGTCTGTACTCTTATGAACCTTCAGGATTTCATCTAAAGAGAACCTTGTTTCATGTTTGTTCCTTAGGGATGGTCCTTCATTAGGATCATAGAGTTTTTGATTCTTCTTCCCACCTTTCTTCAGAGTTGGCCCGTCAGGGACCTTGACATACCTGGACATCCTTTTGATGAGCTCGTTGATGGTGTCCTCGATAAGTGTCTTGTGTCTCGACTTGGATTGCTGAATGGCTTGTCYGATCTCCATCCATTCGCTGTATCCATAGCGGCCAAGATAGGAAGGGTACTCGACATCAAGATTGTCCCTGGTGATGAGCATTGAGACCAGCATTCCATCGTCTTTAGAATGTCCGTTGATGCTGATGCTGATGCTGATAATTGGGCGGGGACTGAGTCTCTTTTTTAGTTTTGCTTCGCTCCATTGCTTGTCCTTATATTCCAGCTTCAGCTTCTTCTTGCATTCAGCTTCTGCAATCGAAAGAAGTCTAGCTTGGGCTTGGACAACATTCACCGTTTTCTTGGACTTTTTCTTGGGAAGGACTTTTGCAGCTAGTGACTTGGCCAGCTTTAAGCTGTCTTCAGTCTGTTTCTTTTGAAGCTCTAGCTCTTCTTCAGCCCTTAATGCCTCGAGTCTTTTAGCTTCAGATAAGAAGTCAAACTCACTACCACTAGAGGTACGAAGAGGAATTTTTACTCTAGTCTGGTCGAGTGACTCCTTCAGCTGAGACATCTGCTGGTCTGTTGGAGCACAAGAGACGGGTTGATCAGATACCCGCTCCAGTCGACCGCAGGTTGTTGATGGAATATGAAGTTGATATTCTGAAGTAATCACTACCTTCTTCAGCGACCGCCTTGCCTTTCGACTTGGGATCCTGGTTCCCTGATGGAGTCGATTCACCTTACTTTTGCTCACCCTGGGATGCAGAATCCTCGAGAGCAACACCTTTGGTGACGGTTGATGGCTTCTGGAACTTGATAGTAAAGTCATCTTCATCATCGTCGTTGTCGTCACCATCTAGATCATCTTCGGTGTTTGGAATGACAGGTTCATCATCGTTTTTATCATCATCTTCATCTTCATCAACATCATCATCATCATCATCAGCGATGGTATGGGCATCATCCCTCGAGATGGCATCTACAACCTCAGCTTGAACAACTTCGATGGTAGGGATTACAGGAGCAGCAACTGCTTCAGGTTCGAGAGCCTCAGCTTCAACTGCAACTGAAGCTGATACTGGGCCAACAGCCTGAGAAGCTGTAGGAGCAACATCAAATGATTCACCAGCATTGGACCTCATCCCCCCCTCTCTGGCTAAGGCTTGAGAGAATTGGTCAGAGAGTTCGTCCATGCGCTGATGCTGGAGAACCATTGAATCCTCCAGCCTTTGCAAGGCATTGGCTAGAGTTGTCATTGCCTCACGCGTCTCATGGAGCTGAGCGTGATCATTGGCAGAGAAAGAAGGTGCAATCACTAGAGTTGGTTGACGGACATCATCCAGGATTTGTTGAAGAAGATCAGTCTGCTGATCAGCTATAGCCTGAGCATCGTCAACCCTGCTGTGAAGAATAGCAATGGCGTCGTTGTTGGCTTGAACAGCTTCTTGGAGAGTTTGTAGCTGACTCTGAACTTCTTGAACATCCTTCTGGAGGGCAAGGAAGTTCGCATCAAGATCGCCTTGATGGGACATCTCTTGGTGAACTTCGTTGATCCTGGAGAGGACGGTATCAACGGCAGGAAGGAAAGGCTTGATATCAGATGACATATCATAGTCATCATCAATTTCTTCATCTCCTCCATCATCTTTCTCTCTTTCTTCCTCTGTCACTTCCTGAGAAGGACCTGCAAAAGAAGAAGTGTGAGCTCAAGGCTCAGGGTTAGAAGAAAAGAAAGGGTAAGAAGATGGAATACCTGAGGGGCCTTCAGTGACATCTAAAGGATTGTCACTGGCAGGAGCAAAGATATCATAGAGAGGATGGACATCCGTATGCTGAGGAGCATCGAGAGGAGCAGCCTCAGGTCCAGGTGTGCGTGTCTCAGTATCAGAAAGGACAGTCACTGATACATCATCGACATGTGTAAAGACCAAGGAGGGAGGAGAAGAGAAAATGGTTGAAAAGAGACGTGGGTATTTAGCGGTGGCGGCGCTGATATCTACACTTTCAGTGATTTGCGTCACTAAAGTGATTGGTGAACGTACCACTGATACGACAGTGATGGGAGAAATCACTGAAGAACTGGGAGGGTTAACAGAAAGTGCCTCGGGGATAAGGCTAGTTTCAATAACTGAAGCCTTTTGAGAGGCCTCAGCTAGAGACGTGGTTGTCCCCTTTTTGGCTTTCTTGGCTCTCTGAGGAGAACCAAGAGTTGGTTGAGAAGATCGTTTAGAGGGGGTTTTGGTGGCTTGGCTAGACGCGGGGG
>NC_037532.1:12877119-12878848 GCF_001531365.2 Cynara cardunculus var. scolymus
TGATGATCTCGATGGTGGAGGGTTCGCTGTCGAAGGGACCCTTGGAAAGACGAAGAGCTGATCGGAGTGTAGAAACCCCAAAGTTCACTTCCATGCGGTTGAAAGTGAAATGGATTTGCTCCATTGTGCGTCCAACCTCGTCTTGAACTTCGACCACCTCAGCAGTGTACCAGAACTGCTGAAGAAGTTCCTTGACCATGAGGGGCTCATGGTTGAGAGCATATCCTAAGGACGACTATTTGAGGAAGTCAGCCGCCTCTTGGTAATATGCTTTGATAGAAGGTATCTCTAACAAGGCAACTTGGTTGTTGGCCTTGATAGAGATCTTGTCAATGGTGAAATTGACGTTCTTGGCAGCCATCTGTTTGTTAAAGAAGTAAAATAACAGGAAGAAATAATAGATTTGTTAGAAATAATCCAAGAGTATATGGTCAAAGAGTATAGAAAAAGTTTTTAAACAAGGAAAAACTTCATTTGAAAAATCCTCAAAAGATTAGGGTTTTTCAAGTAGAATGTGTATAAAGAAACATATTTGTTAATCAAGAAGAAGACGATTAAAAACCTTTACAGTTTAATGCATTAAGAGAACAAAGTTCTTAATCAGATTAAACACATTTCTTATAACGGAGTAAGAAAGAAGATTCTGACCTTTGAAGATGAAGAGGAAAGGTCGAAAAGAGGTTTGAAGATAAGAGAGTTCTTGCTTTAGAGTAATCTTAGCAGAAGTTTGTCTAAGGATTTTGAAAGCTTAAAGAGAAAAGTGAAGAAGAAATCTCATATTTATAGGTAAGAGGAGAGAGAAAAAATATGAGAGAGAAAAAGACGACGGTTCGGGAAAGTGATCATGATGAAGAATATGCCACGTTCTCATCCACGATTGGATGACATTTAATGAGGAAGCGTAATGACAGGTCATTTGTGCGTCTCAAAGCGTCGCTCATAGAAAACAGAGAATGTCGTCATAAAGACGATGCATTTATTTTCTTTGAAAAACAAAAATAGTTTTTAAGAATATGAAGAGTCATTCAGTTAAAAGGTACTGAAAACTCTATTTAAAACATTTTATCACTGAAAAAGAGAAAGTATTCAGTGATGGTTTTAAGACGTCATGTTTTAGTGAAGAGAGTCACTGAAACTGGTATTTAAAAAACTTTTTGATCACTGAAGAAAAGTTTCAGTGATGGTTTTAAGATTTCTAAGATAAGTATAAAGATATACTTTAAGATGTGGTGAGTGTTTAGAATCACTGAGACCACCTTTTAAAACATTTTATCACTGAAAAAGATAAAGTATTCAGTGAAAGTTTTAAGTTGTGAAAAGAGAAGGGTAATCATACCTTAGAGAATAGATATATTTACTCAAGAGTTCAGTGTTAGAGATAGAGCAATGAATCATTTCACTTACTGAGTGATGTTTAATGACTGAAGGTTAATCTTCAGTGTTCAACATACCCAATTCGCTGATCAAGATATTAAATCTTGTCTCATCAAGACGCTTGGTGGAAAGTCAGTGAGTTGTTACTCAGTTGGAACGAATTGAAGTTCAATATCACCATTCATAACATGATCTCTGATAAAATGATATCGGATCTCAATATGTTGGGTCTTGGAGTGAAGTACAGGTTGTTTGCAATTGCAATGGCACTGGTGCTATCACAATAAATAGGAATCCTTGAAAACTGAAGATCATAGTCAAGTTGCTGATTTTTCATCCAAAGAATTTGGGCACA
>NC_037532.1:12881213-12884465 GCF_001531365.2 Cynara cardunculus var. scolymus
CAAGTATACCTGGCATACTCATCAACAATGACAAGTGTGAACTTCTTTCTAGCTAAGGATTGCACATTGACTGGACCAAAAAGATCCATGTACAATAGTTGAAGAGGTGCAGTCACTGATGAGATTTGCTTCGATTTGAAGCTAGCTCTTGTGTGTTTTCCTTTTTCACAGGCTGAGCAAAGAGATTCCTTTGAAAACAAGTGTTGAGGAAGACCTGTGACAAGATCATTTCTTGACAGCTCACTGAGTGTCTTGAAGTTGAGATGAGATAGCTGTTTGTGCCATAACCAGTTAATATCTGACGAGAACCGGTTAGAGCAACCTTATCATCTTTGTCGAGAACATGACAAGAATTCTTTGAGAATTTAATTGTATAATCTTTATCACACAGTTGGCTGATGCTAAGAAGATTGTGCTTCAATCCTTCAATGTATTCAACGCGTTTGAAAGTTATTGTATTGTTGGATAATATACCAAAGCCTTTAGTATATCCTTTTCCATTTCCACCGAAGGTTACGGAAGGTCCTCTTTCTTCCTTGAAGTGAGATAGAAGAGATATATCTCCAGTCATATGTCTTGAACATCCACTGTCCAGATACCATATGCCTTTGACAACCTGAGCAAGGAAACAAAATAAGAATTGCTATCGGTACCCAGCAATTTGGGTCCAGCTTTGTTAGAGGCTTCATCATCTGATACTGACGAATCATTATCGAAAGATGGCATCATTCTACCTGAAGAGGTTTGAATGGAAAGAGGAACAACCCTTGATACTACCAAGGTAGTTTCAGTGGAAGTCTTCACTGAGTCTGAAGAAGAGACTTTAGTCGTAGGGATTACAACGTCTGATGCTGAAGATTTTTCAGCAAGAGTTGTCTTCACTAAGCCTGAAGAAAAGGCTTCAATGGTTTCTTCACCTTGACTGTAGGAGCAGCCTTTGTGGATGATTTCACTTTAGTTGATTTCTCAACCTTGGTTACTTTCTTACTCAAAGYTGGTGAACCAGCTTTGGCGGCAGAAGGACACTTACTGGCAACATGTGTTCTTTCACCACAGTGTTTACACTTCCTAAAACTAGGAGTAGCTTTAGGGCCAGGAAGTATCAGACTAGAAGTGGGACCAGCTCCAAGGATTCCTTTCTCATTGGTTCTAGGCAGAACCTTTGAAGAATTGGATTCCTTAGGGGAAAAGTTCACCTTGAGCTGTGACTTAGATTTTTGATGCGATTCAGATTTCCTAGTCCCTGAAGAAGAAGAAGTTTTACAAGTTGAAAGAATAGATTTAAATCTATTAGACTTGTTAAACTTCTTAGGACGGGATGTTGTGACAGTGGATTTACCTTTGTCTTTGCATCCAGAACTCAAAGGAGTTCCTTCAAGATGACTCTTAATAAAAGAAGAGGACTGAGAGGAAGAAGTGTTAGGAATAGAAGAGACAAAGGTACCAAATTTAAGCATGAACCTGTCTTTTACACATTCTTCCTTATCATAGGAAAATCCTAGACCAGTCATTTTCTTGGCCGGCATCTGAGCGTTAATGATCTCAGAGGCCTTGAGGGAAGCTTTGCACCATCCTTCAATGGTAGCTTTCTCAGCCTTGAGTTCAGCGATTGCTCGCTCATGCTCAGCGACAGCTTTCTCACGTTCAACAGTGATGGCTTGGTTTACAATAACCTGATCTTTAAGATTTTCGTCAACAGAGGTCAATTCTTTGATCTTAGAATGACAAATCTTCAATTGCTTTTGAAGATCAACATTAAGCATTTCATCTTTTGATTTGCCATTGAGGGCATTGTAGAGGTCAACCGTCAGCGTATCTAGTGCAGAAAGACTAGAAGAGGAAGAGGGTTCATTCAGGAAGCATACCTCAGTAGAAGAAGTAGATGGCTCATAGGAGGTAGACGCTTCAGAAGATCCTTCATCAACATCAATGGCCATCAAGCAGACGTAGGCTTTATCCTCTTCATCAGAAGATGATTCATCAGATGATTCAGCCCAGTCATGCTCTTCAGCAATAAGGCCTTTAGCCTTTCGCTGGTTGTTCTTCATCTTCTTGTATTTCTCCTTCAGTTTTAAGTATTTTTCATCTTTGGTCCTGAAGGAGGAGGGAGATTTAGAAGTTGGTGTCGCAGTCTTCTTTGATGTACTTCAGACAGCATCTCAGACTTTCCACAGAGAAAACTTTCATACTGTCTTACAAGATTGATCTTTCTAGTCTCCTAAACCTGAGTGGTTCCTTCATATTGGACACAAAGTGTATCCCATACGGATTTAGAAGATTTGAGTTTCATCATTGAGTGATAGATCTCATCAGGAAGAGACATAGCTATTATAGATCGAGCACGCGTGTCTATAGCTATCTTCTTCTTGTCCACATCGCTCCACTGATGTGGAAGCTTTGGAATCTGCCGTTCAGGAATCGCGGCAGTCGTAGCTGTTGCTGGAACAGCCGGAGCAATAGCAAATGGAATATATGGTCCATTTTCTATGTAATATGGAATTTCAGGATCCACACCTTCCAGAAAGAGGGACATCCGGTTCTTCCAGAGACTAAAGTTCTCACGGACAATACGGGGAGGTTTGGCAAGAGATCCATTATCTTTTGTGTGTGTGTTTGCAATTGTAAAGCCATTTGTAAGCAGTATAGTTATCTAAGAAGAGATAAACTAGTATAGAAAAATAGCCAAACACAAGGAAATAGAGAAAACACTGCTCTGATACCACTTGTTGGTCTCGTAAGGGTCTATAAGAAGAGAAACAGTTTGTAGACGGGGGATGAATACAAACACAATATTTTCAAATTAAAAATATATATTGATAGAGAAGATCAATACAGATTTTACAAGATTGTTTGCRGAAAGATAAGGTCATAAAAACCTATCTAAACAATCTTTGGTTACACACAAAGCTTTAGCAATTACAAGAAAAGAAGTTGCTAAGAGAAAGATCCTTTACTTAAGCTAGAAGATGCTTGAAGTAAGAATTAGGTTAGAGAGAGAGATGCGCGCTCTCTGCATGGAGAAGAAACACTTCTATTTATACCATGTGCATTAAATGTCCATTTAATTCAATAGGGTAGGTTTAGAGTCCGTGTCAAGCCTTAAGAGAAAGGCTTGTCCTTTGCTACAGTGAATAGTACAAAAGCACTATTTTTGAGCAGACATCCTTACCTAAAGTTGGTGGACAAAGAGTCGACTAGTCGGCTCCGTACCTTACTAACTTTTGTAAGGGTATGGGTTTTGTCCTTTGTGTG
>NC_037532.1:12884818-12889166 GCF_001531365.2 Cynara cardunculus var. scolymus
ATGAAAGAGAAAAGAGATTATCATCAAATCACCGAGAGAGAGGATCAACAAAGTCGGAGCCAGTACACCGGTAACAACTACGTCCACACCACCTACCTCTTCATCGGTATAAAAAAGAGGGGATATCAAGATGTTTCATGCTTGTAAACCCCATAAGTTTTTTGTAGATCGTGATCCTATTAAAGCCATATGTTGGCTTAAAGAAATTGAATTAAGTCTGCAGACCAGAAAAAATGCAGAAAAAGATAAAGTAATGTTTGCTGTATCCAGGTTGCGGTCAAGTGCACTATATTGGTGGGAAATTTTGTCAAGTTTGGATTCGAATATTTTAAAGATCATGCTGTGGGAGGAATTTGTAGTAAAATTTAAAATTCAATATTGTCCTGAAGCTTCTGTGCGAAAGCTAGAGGACAATTTTCTTCGTTTGGAACAGGGAACAAGGTAACATGACGATTCGTCAGTATACGGAGGTTTTTCTAGAACAATCTCGGTTTGCTGAAACATATATCGCAAACGAAAGCAGTAAAGTTAGGAAGTATATTTTGGGTTTGGAGTCTAATTTTCTGAAATATGTAATATCCGAAAACCCGACTGCAACAGTTGATGCTGCAGAAATTCTGGAACAAGATATCAATCTTCAAGTACAAGAAAAGGTTGGGGATAAAAGGAAAGGGGAGACTATAGCAGTTGATTTTCGTAGAATAAGGTTTACTGAAAATATGAATCGTCCACTCTCAAGATTTGTTGACAAAACGTGTGCGCGCTGTCATAAGGTATACCAAGGAAGCTACAACCCAGAGTCACAAACATGTTACATATGTCAAGAATCAGGACATATAGCTAGAGATTGTCGAATGGTACAAAGATGTTTTACGTGCAATTCTTCTCAGCATGTAAAGGCTAATTGTCCGCAAGCTAAGGAACGGGGATCTAGTTTTAT
Organism: Cynara cardunculus var. scolymus; assembly: GCF_001531365.2. Taxonomy (NCBI): domain Eukaryota; kingdom Viridiplantae; phylum Streptophyta; class Magnoliopsida; order Asterales; family Asteraceae; genus Cynara; species Cynara cardunculus. The sequence continues at coordinate 12,885,759 of NC_037532.1, forward strand.
TGGGGGACAAGGATCTAGTTATTTTGGGGGCCGAGGACCTGGCTATGTTCCACCTATTCACGGGAAAATGGTGAATCTAAATGTTTCTAACGGCCGTGGGGAAATAAGACGTGGAGAGACAATGGCTAGAGACCGATCCTTTCAGATGACAAGAGGCGAGCCAGAAGAACATCTTGAAGTGGTGACAGATACATTCTTCATTAATTCAGTATGTGCCAAAGTTTTATTTGATTCTGGTGCAAATCGTTCTTTCGTATCACCATCATTTGTTAGTTGCGCACATTTAGAATCTAAAGTGTTAGATGAGGTGTAGTTAATAGAAACAACAAATGATAGTGAAGTGTCGGTTAAGGAAGTTTTTGATGATTATTCCATAAATATAGAAGGGTGTGAGATACCCATACAGTTATTTCTTATACCATTAAGAGAGTTTGATATAATCGTGGGCATGAACTGGTTGGCTAAAATCAAGGTAAAATAATATGCAATGAAAAGATGATTCATATAGATTTACCGGGGAAGGGGCTGGTTATAATCTTTGGTGCCAGGCGGGATCGTTATTCCAGCTTATCTCCGTTTTAAAGGCTCAGAAGTACATGCAGAAAGGATGTGTTAGTTTTCTTGCTTATGCAGTTGATGTAAAGAAAGAAAAGAATAAGATGGAGGATATTCCAGTTTTAAGAGGGTTTACGGAAGTATTTCCAGAAGACTTGACAAGTTTACCTCCTAATCGATCGATAGAATTCCAGATTGAGTTACTGCCAGGAGCAGGGCCAGTTGCACGTGCACCGTACAGACTAGCTCTGTCTAAATTAAAGGAGTTGATGTCGTAGCTAAAAGAATTAGTAGATAAATGTTTTGTTCGACCAAGTACCTCTCCTTGGTGTGCGCCGGTGTTGTTTGTGAAGAAGAATGATGGATCAATGAGAATGTGCATTGATTACCAAGAATTGAATAAATTAACGATAAAAAAAAAAATAAGTTTCCTCTTTCAAAAATTGATGTTTTGTTTGATCAATTGGTTGGGCCTACTTACTTTTCTAATATTGATTTACGATCCAGTTATCATTAGCTGAAGATTTGAGGCAAAGATGTGTCGAAAACAACATTTCCTACACGTTATGGGCACTATGAATTTTTGGTTATGCCATTTGGACTTACAAATGCACCTGCAACATTTATGGATATGATGAATGGAGTATGTCGCCTGTATCTCGATAAATTTGTGATTGTCTTTATTCATGATATTCAGATATACTCTTGATCAGAGGAAGAGCATGCTCACCATTTATGACTACTTCTGTAATTATTGAAACAAGAAAAGTTGTATGCTAAGATGTCAAATGTGAGTTCTGGCTGCGAGAGGTCCAGTTTTTGGGCCATGTTATTTCGGAATTGGGTATCAAGGTGGATTCTCTTAAAATTGAAGCCATTGAGAGATGGGAATCGCCGAAAACACCAATAGAAATTAGAAGTTTTCTTAGGTTGGCAGGGTATTATCGTAAGTTTATACAAGATTTCTCTTGTATAGCTACTCCATTAATCAGGTTGACAAAGAAGAATGTAAGGTTTGAATGGGAGAGGATCAAACTCAGGCTTTTCACACATTAAAACATAAATTATGTAGCACACCAATTATGTCCTTGCTAGATGGGATGGAAGATTTTGTGGTTTATAGTGACGTCTCAAAGCTGGGTTTGGGTTGTGTGGTGATGCAACGTGGGAAGGTAATTGCTTATGCTTCAAGGCAGTTAAAGGATCATGAAAAACGGTATCCTACTCATGATATAGAATTAGCAGCTGTAGTGTTTGCTTTAAAGATTTGGAAGCATTAGTTATATGGAGCGATATGTCAGATTTTTTCATAGATCATAAGAGTCTACAGCATTTGTCCTATCAGAAATATTTGAACATGTGCCAAATGCGATGGTTAGAAAGGTTAGTGACTATGATTTGAGATATTGTATCATCCAGAAAAGGCGAATGTGGTAGCTGATGCTTTAAGCCGTCAATAGAAAAGTGCTACCATTAAGGCTATAGTCTTAAGAGTCGAGTTACTACCAAGTATTCATGAAGAACTGTAAAAATTTCAATATGAAGCTATGAAAGAAGGTAAGATTAAACAGGAAAGACTGAGTGGAATAGTATCTGAATTGGAAAAGAATGACCGGGGATTATGGAGCTTCAAAAACAGAACTTGGGTACCGTGTTATGGTGATCTCAGAAAATGTATTTTAAGTGAAACTTACAAACCACGATTTGCTATCCACCTGGGTACGAATAAAATGTATCGGGACATGAAACAATGTTATTGGTGGTCGAGCATGAAGAAAGATATAGCCAAACATGTTGAGCAATGTATGACATGTTTACAAGTAAAGATAGAACACCAACGTCCATATGATAAGTTGCAGTCTTTAGAAATACCAATCTGGAAATGGGATCACGTCACTATGAATTTCATAACCAAATTGCCAAGAACACCGAGAGGTTATGGTGCCATATGGGTTATTGTGGATCAGTTATCCAAGTCTGCTCATATTCTACCAATGAAAGAATCATACTCGATGGACCGGTAAGAAAAATTGTATATTGATGACGTAGTGACACGTCATGGTGTTCCATTATCAATAATTTCTAATCGAGATAGTCGATTCATTTCAATGTTCTGGAAAAGTTTTCAAAGAGAAATGGGTTCGCAGATTAAGTTAAATACTGCTTTTATCATCCCTAGACAGATGGGCAGAGTGAATGAACGATCTAGACACTAAAAGATATGCTTCGAGCCTGTGTCATTGATTTAGGAGGATCGTGGGATAATCATTTATCGTTAATTGAATTCTCCTATAATAACAGCTACCACTCGAGTACTCAAATGGAACCCTTTGAGTTTCTATATGGACGAAAATGTCGAACTCCTTTGTGTTGGAATGAGATAGGTGAGAAACAGTTAGCTGGGATCGAGTTTTTTGGATCGATTAACTCTGTTTCTTGGTATTAATTACTTACTTGGATGATCTGTTTGACAGGGATAATGCAGCGGAAAAGATATGAATCAACCAAAGTAGAAATCAATAAGAACACAGTAATGAAGATTGATGAACACAAGAGAGAACTTCAAATGATTTTCAATAGATGAAAATGTTAACAATTACAATACGGAAGCACTCTGAAATACAAGGGCCTACGCTGCCATTTATATAAGCAAATAACCGTTTTCTGACAAGACCTAAAGCAAATTAATCTAAGCCGTTGGATCATAAACAGGTTACAGACAAGAACACGTGATAAGTACGAGCATCTAGTAAACCTAAGTAAAACAGCTTAAAGAAGATCTATGCAGAAGACATGCTGCAGAACCTCTGTGAGACACGACAGAGGTTCTGTCGTCTTTGACTTGTAGCAACG
>NC_037532.1:12889701-12890516 GCF_001531365.2 Cynara cardunculus var. scolymus
TACTTAGATACCCAACTAGGCCTGCTGTAGGGAGGAGTAATCTTCAGATTCTTCTGTGCTAATCTCATGGCCAACTCAAAATCCTTCTGGCTGTAATACATCACTTGCGCATGCATAACTTCAATCAGCCGTTTGAGGGATATTTGGTATGTTGACCTCCTCTCCATGTAGACGTTAAGGATCTTGTGCATGTAAATTACGTCATACACGCAGAGGTTATGAAGATCTGCATCAGTGAACGTGTAAATGTTGCAGTCTTCTCTYCTTACTACGTACTGTGAGTAGAGCACTGTCTTCTTTAATAAAGTCCTTGGTGAGATTGACACCAAAGATGTGATCATGTGTTGCGAGAAGACCTGCTCACGAGGCCTTGTTAATCTTGAGAAGTGGAATTTGGCTGCGGGAGAGGGGATATCAGTGAGTTCTGGATCGTAGGGTGGCTCTATGTCTGTCACAGAGTACTTCCAAATAAGTAATTCTTCTTGAGTGGTGACGGGCTCTGTGCGAACATTCATCGTTGGAATTTTGCTCATAGAATCAAGTATTTCAGAGACCCGTCCCCCTTGTGTAGACTCTGGCATCTTCAGTTCTTCTTCCTCTTCCAAAATCGGCCTCTGGGTTGATCCCTCTGCAAGGATGGGCTTAACAGTTCCTTGCAGGGCATCGAACGACCCGTGGACGTTGTTTGGACTTGTGGGGCTTGGACTTGTGGGAATGCAGAAGATGTCGCCTCACCTTCTCTGTAGTGCATGGGTACCTTGCGCTTCTTTGCCAGAGCCTCTTCAAAGGACATCTTTAATGCTTTTAAGGTCTCG